>NC_136982.1:34996642-35090058 GCF_032717465.1 Coenobita brevimanus
ATCTACCTCTCCTCATCACAACATATATATATATATATATATATATATATATATATATATATATATATATATATATATATATATAAAAGACTGGTGTATATAGTACAGCTGGCCACCCATGTCAGGCGTGTGCAAGCTTAGGCTACCTCAGTTAATACGTCCATCCTGTGAGCGAAACGAAAAGTGTGGTGTGATTATCGTTGGGTCACGACCCCTTCTGTCATGCCAGGAGATTCAACATTTCTGTTGGTCTGTCTGTCTGTCGTTGAACTTACCCTAAAGGACTGGGCGAATTTGTTATTTAACCTCCCTCACCCCTCCTTGGGCCTCCCACGCCCCACACTATTGACCCACATAAAATGATTTGTAGAAATCTTCGTTAGAATTTAATTTTGAACCATCAAAGTGATGTTCGCGGGGGGGGGGGATTCTGTTTTTAATATCAGTCGGAAGTTGAGGTAGAAAATCCACAATAATCATATCTAAATATTTTAAATTGCTGGGAATCTTTCGTTTGAACTTAAAAAGTTAGAAAAAGGTTTTCTTGATATAAAAGAGCAAATATACTATTATAAATCCTATACTGGCGAGTAGATAATTAAAACTGTTGTAAGTTTGTGTACAGATAATGCAGTAATTTTGAGCTGATGACTTTACTAGATCATGTCAGAAAAGAGAACTGTACAAGATAACAATAATACAGTTGTACAAACAGTGTAGCGTGAAAGAACTGACACTGCTGCCTGAGCCACACCATAGCCATGATATAACCCACCATAATATATTGTATGTCTGAGCCACACCATAGCCATGATATAACCCACCATAATATATTGTATGCCTGAGCCACACTATAACCCTGATATAACCCACCATAATTTATTGTATGGAAACATGATCCATAGCCACACTATAACCATGATATAACCCACCATAATTTATTGTATGGAAACATGATCCATAGCCACACTATAACCATGATATAACCCATCATAATTTAATTGTATGGAAACATGATCCATACATAGGAACGCCATGAGGCGCTTAGCCTCGGTGCTCATCTCCGTAACATAGGCCTTTGAGCCTGTGGTGGGTTATTAGCCCAGTATCCTGGGATACAAGGCCACTCCATCATCCAGGTAACTACAGTAACATAGGCCTTTGAGCCTGTGGTGGGTTATTAACCCAATATCCTGGGATACAAGACCACTCCATCATCCAGGTAACCACAGTAACATAGGCCTTTGAGCCTGTGGTGGGTTATTTACCCAATATCCTGGGATACAAGGCCACTCCATCATCCAGGTAACCACAGTTGCCTCCCCTTGATGTTACCCCAGGTATTCATTTTACCTGCCAACCCACAAGGGCTGGATAAACACCTGAGTCCAGCCACGCCACCTGCCCGCACTATATAGGATTCCAACCCTGGCGCTAACGGGCAGCGGTCAGCGATGCTACCCCCCCCCCCCTCCCAGTCGTAAAAATGGTAAAAATAGCAGAGACAGACCGACAGACCGACAGACTTTCCTGTACAATGAGATCACTTCTTACCTAGCGTTGAAACTCCCAACTGCAAGGAACAGTGGTTTTTAGCCTATTTTCGGACTGTACGGAATGCTCTGACACATTCCGTGTTTTTTTTTTTTTTTTTTTTTTTTTTTAAAGCACAGTCCAAAGAGTGTGTAACATTTGCCTTTGGAGCTTGTTGATACATCTTACCGCTTTTGCATGATGTTCTGTATTATGTTCGCTTTACAGACACACACAGACATACTGATGAAAACCTATTACTACAGAATAAGATAAATATTTTGTAAATTCTAATATTGACGTGGCACAAGTTTGCCTACAGTAGCTGTCTACCTAACTGTGTGTGTGTGTGTGTGTGTGTGTGTGTGTGTGTGTGTGTGTGTGTGTGTGTGTGCCGACTTTCCGGTCGTTTTACCTCCGTCTCTGTCCACCTACCTCTGTGCCGTCTCTACCTGCCTGTGTGTCTGTCTGCTTTGTCTGCCTGCGTGCGTGCCTGTCTACCTCCCTGTGCGAGGGGCTGCTCAGCTCTCGTCCCGCCTGCTGGGCCGCCTAATCAGGTAATTAAGGCTCCCACTTACCCCAACAAGCAATACTTCTTTGGAGGCCGGGGGGAGAGGGTGCAAGGAGAGGGGAGCTGATGGTAGGGTAATTACAAGGGTGGATAAGGAGGGAAGGGAAGATGAAAGTAGAGGTAGTGTGGCCATGGAAGGAGGGGGATAGGGGGAGGTAGGACCAGGGAGGGGGGTGGAGACAACCGGTGAGGAAAGAAGGGAAGGGAAAGAGCGGTAAGAGGGATGGGGAGAGGTGACGAGTAGGGAGGCTGTTGTAACGCGAAGGGGAAGGAATGGGGAGGTAAGGAGTGGCCAAAATAAAGGAGAGTGGACGGGCATAATTTGAGGGAGGGGGTAAGAGAGTAAGGTAGAACACTTTTTAGGTGAAGGAGGAATTTCTAACGGGAAAGGACAACTTCGATGAGGTAGAGGCAGTATCTAAAGGGTATGGACAATTCCTAATGGGTAGTGGGAAGTTTTAATGGGTAGTGTCAATTTGTAAGGGGCAGGAGCAATGTCTAAGGGGTAGCTAGAGACTTTATAAGGAATAGAAGGAATTTCTAAGGAGTAGAGGGAATTATTTAAAGGTTAGAGGTAAAATCTAAGGGGTAGGGACGATTTCTAAGGGGTTGAGGCAATTCCTAAGGTGTAGGGACAATTTCTAAAGGGTAGAGGAAATTGCTAAAGGGTAGGGGCAAATTCTAAGGGATAGGGGCAGTTTTTAAGGGGTCGTAGCAGTCCCTAAGAGGAAGGAGATGTGCAGTTTTTAGGGAGAGGTGTGCAGTTCTAAGGGGTAGAGGTAATTTTTGATGGGGGGTGTAGTTTCTGGATGATACGACAAAGGGAAGGGACAATTTCTGAGGGGAAGGGCAATTTCTAAGGGGAAAGACAATTCTTAAAGGGAGTGGCGATATCCAAGTGGAAGAGGCATTCCCCGTGAGGAGTAATTTTTTGAGAGGGGGATAGTTTCTAATGGCAGGGGCAATTACCAGGGGACAGTCGCTGAGGAAAGGGATGGGGAGGGGGGAAGGTGTAATTACAAGGGGTAGTGGAGGGGAGGGGCAGTTACTAACAATAGAGACAAAGTGGTGAGGGGCAACACCTAGGCTGCGGGGGAAGGGGAAAGGGAGTGTTCGGGGAGCGGCAATATCCAGGATGTGAAGGGAGAAGGGAGGGAAGGGAAAGGGTAACATTTAAGGAGGTATAATTTTTTTTTTTTTTTATGCGAGGAAGAAGGAACCAAAGGCCATGAGCCCGCAGTAACAGTTCCCTCCAAGAGAAAAACAAAATACAATATAGAGCCAAATTCAAGATCCGATCATTTTGAGATGCCTGGACACACTGCGTTTGAAAGACTGGAGATCATAGGCAGCAGGAAATACAGACAGAGGGAGACAGTTCCAGAGCTGACCTGTTGCATAAATGAAAGACTGGGAGTAACGGTTAACTCTTGCATTAGAGAGTTGGACAGAAAAAAGGATGAGAGTTTGCTGCCAGACGGGTGCTACGCGCCCGTCGTAGAGGTGGAGGAATGCAAGCAGACAGTTCAGAGGAGCAGTGACCATTAAAGTAGCGATAGAAAAGAGATAAAGATGCAACAGTGCGGCGAAGAGACAGAGGTTGAAGGGAGTCAGTAAGAGGAGGAGAGTTAATGAGACGAAAAGCCTTTGACTCCACCCTATTGAGAAGAGCTGTATGAGGGGAGCCTCCCCACACATGAGAGTTGTACTCCACACAGGGGCGGATAAAACCCCTGTATAGAGTCAACAATTGCGCAGGGGTAAAGAAAGAGCGGAGTTGGCTTAGCACACCCAATCTCTTAGAAGCAGATTTTACAAGAGATGTAATATGATCTTTCCAAGATAAGTCCCGAGTAAATGAAACCCCAAGCATGTTCAAGGATGATGCAGGATTAAGCTGAATATTATTAAACATTAGTGGGTATACCTGTGGAAGATTTTGTTGGGTTGAAAGGTGTAAGAACTGAGTCTTAGATGCATTAAAGACAACCATATTATTTTTACCCCAGTCAGAGATACGAGCCAAGTCAGACATTAGGTGTGCCATAGCCTCATCCCTTGTTTGTTGAAGTAACTGTTGAGATGGGCGTTGCGGGAACCGAATGGAAAGGTGAAGGGTGGAGTCATCAGCGTATGAGTGGATAGGGTTAGATGTACAGCTTAGAAGATCATTGATGAATAAAAGGAAGAGAGTTGGTGATAGGACAGAGCCCTGAGGAACACCACTGTTGATAGATCTAGGAGAAGAACGATGGCCGTCTACAACAGCGGCTATAGAACGACCAGAAAGGAAGCTAGCGATGAAGGCACAGATAGAAGGATAGAAACCATAGGAGGGCAGTTTGGAAATTAAAGATTTATGCCAGACTCGATCGAAAGCCTTTGAGATGTCAAGTGCAATGGCAAAGCTTTCGCCAAAGTCCCGAAAGGAGGATGGCCAGGAGTCTGAAAGGTAGGTGAGAAGATCGCCAGTGGAGCGTCCCTGACGGAACCCATACTGACGATCGGAAAGAAGGTTGTGATAGGAAAGATGCCTTAAAATTTTTCTATTGAGAATTGACTCGAAAACTTTTGAAATACAGGACGTTAAAGCAATTGGACGATAGTTGGAGGGTTGGGAGTGGTCACCCTTCTTTGGGACTGGCTGAATGAGAGCAAACTTCCAGCAAGAAAGAAAGGTACAAGTTGACAGACAAAGACGAAAGAGTTTGCCTAGGCAGGGTGTAAGCACAGAAGCACAGTTCTTGAAAACAACAGGAGGGACCCCATCAGGCCCATATGCCTTGTTAGTACTGAGGCCAGTGATGGCAGAAAATACATCAACTGAAGAAATTTTAATGTCAGCCATGAGGAAGTCAGAGGGGGGAAGTGATGGAGGAACAGCACCGGAATCGTCCAAGGTAGAATTGGAGGAGAAAGTCTGTGCGAAGAGATCTGCTTTATCAGTAGAAGAAATAGCTACAGAACCATCAGAGTAGAAAAGAGGAGGGAAGGATGATGAGGTAAAGTTGTTAGAAAGATTTTTGGCAAGATGCCAGAAGGAGCGGGAAGAATTCGAGTTGGAGAGTTGAGGGCATTTAGTATGGATGAAATTATTTTTAGTAGAGCGAAGAACAGACTTAGCTCGATTCCGGGCAGAAACGTAAAGATGATGTGATTCAGGGGTGGGTTGGCTCCGGTACCTTTTGTAGGCCCTCTCCTTGTTGCGGACAGCATTAGAACAAGCGTGATTAAACCAAGGCTTTCTTGCGTTAGTCAAAGGATATGAGAAAGGAATGTATGCTTCCATGCCCGAGAGAATAACCTCCGTAATGCGCAAGGCACACTCAGATGGCTCACGGCCATGGAAGCAATAATCATTTCAGGGAAAATCAAAGAAGTACTGCCTGAGGGCCTCCCAGTCTGCGGCTCCAAAATGCCACAGACGACGTTTCCCTGGAGGGTCCACAGGCCGTACCGGAGTGATAGGACAGGTTAAGGTAATAAGGTTGTGATCGGAGGAGCCCAACGGAGAGAAAAGATTAACAAAGTAAGCAGAAGGATTAGTTGTGAGGAAGAGGTCAAGTATGTTGGAGCTCTCTCCAAGGCGGTCAGGGATACGGGTAGGGTGCTGTACAAGCTGCTCTAGGTCATTAAGGATAGAAAAGATGTAGGCTTGGTCACCAGGTGGGACGAAAGGAGGGAGAGGGAATTATGAGGGGAAGGGAGAGAGGGTAGGGGCAGTATCTAGGGGGAGTAAGGGAAGGATGAAGGATAGGGGCAGTATCTAGGGGGGATTAGGGAAGGATGAAGGTGTAGGGGCAATATCTAGGGGAGTAAGGGGAGGTGAAGGGGATTGGGGCGATATGTAGGAGAAGTAAGGGAAGGATGAAGGGGTAGGGACAGTGTCTAAGGGAAGTAAGGGGAGGTGGAGGGGATTGGGGCGATATGTAGGGAGTAGGAATCGGAGGGGGGGGAGGGTTAATTACTAACGAGGGTGAGGGGCGGGTAAGAGGTAGTTAAAGCAGTGATGGCAGTAAACTAGGTAAGGGTCGTTAAGAAGAGGCCCTCTAGTTAATCAAGGAACAAATATTGCAAAAAGAGAATGTGTAACTGAGGCAGAATGATGAAAAAAAAAAATACTGATAAGAGACAGTGACATGAAAAGGTTATCGTTGATATAAGGAAAACAGAACAATAACTAGAAAGCACTCAGATAGCGCATACCTCCACCAATGCCGACTCCGGATGCTCCCCAAAATTTTAACAATTCTTTCTTGGTCCATGGCCCACCCTTCCACAAAATTTCATTGATATTCATTGAGAACATATATTGTGCGGGATATATAGGATCCGGATCCGGATCAGTCGCAAAATTTAATGAGTTGTCACTTGACCCATGGCCCACTCTTCCACAAAGTATCATTGAAATTCATTGAAATCTTTTGGGGATATCGTGTGGACAAACAGACAGACAAACATAAGTGAATACATAACCACCTCCAACTTCGTTGGCGGAGGTAACAAAGGCTAGCAAGTGAAACAGCAACAATAAACATTTACTACTAGCATCTGGACCACCAAAACAATAACATTAAGATTACCACTGACAGCAAGAACAGCATCAATAACAAACATCGTCATCATCATCACCACCAATGTATGCCACTATCACCACCACCAGTAACAACAAAAACACAACACAGTTTAACACCACTACTACAACGACGACGATCACCACCACCACCACCACCAACAACAACAACAACAACAACAACAACAACAACAACAACAACAGCAGCAGCAACAACAGCAGCCAGTAATATAGCTCCATCAACAATACCACCAGCAAGAAAAATAACAAACAGTAATATACAAAGTGATCGTCAACAGGAAGAACAACAAAAACGGGGAAAATAATTACAGGAAAACTGTTGAGGGGAAAACGTGAGAGAAGCTGTGTGTTGTGATGAGGCGGGGAGGGAGGAGCAACAGGTGGGGGGAGGGAGGGGAGGAGGGAGAGAGAGTGGCAGGGTAGACAGAGAGAGTGAGGGATAGAGGCAGATTTGGATGGAGGGAGGGAAGTGGGAAGGGAAGAGGGTGGTAAGGGAGGGAAGGAGTGGAAGAGATAGGAGGAGTGGAGGGGAAACAGGTAGGAAGGGAAATAGGGAGGGAGGGACAACATTCAGAGAAGCCAACCACGGAAATTGCTCCATAGGCTTGTGTTAGGGAGGAGGGGGGTTGGGAGGGAGAGGGAGAGTAGCAGTGAGAGGGAGGTATGGACGGTGAGGATGGGTTGAAGGGTGTGTGGGGGTGGGGGGGAGGACGGTAGCAGTTAGAGGCAGGGAGGGAGGGGAGAGAAAGCAGTGAGTGGGTGGGAGGGAGGAACGGTTGGACGGGTAGCAAAGAGAAAGGGAAAAGGTCTGTTAGCAGCACAGTGAGATGGGAAGGGAGGGAGGGAAGGTGGGAGAAGAAAGCAGAGAATGATAATGAGGGAGGAAGAGAGAGTAGGAAATGAAAGTAGAGAATGATATTGAGGGAGGGAGGACAGACCGGGCAGCAGAGGGAGAAGAACGAGGATGGCTGTTAGCAGGGTGTGGGGGGAAGGGGGGAGGGAGGAGAGTTGGAAGTACGGGTAGAGAATTAAATTGAGGGAGGGAGGAAGGCGATTGGTTAAATGGAGAGGCAAGGCGGAGGAGGGAGGGCGGGAAGGAAGGAAGGAAGGTAGGTAGGTTGGGTGGATGGAGGAGAATTGGTGAAAGAATTGGAGAGGATGGGAAAGTGAAGACAGTCTGCAAGGAGGAGAAAGAGGAGGAAAGTGGGACGGAGCAGGAGGGAAAGAAAGGAGAAGGAAGAAGAGAAGGAAGGAAGGAGATAGGATATAAAGCTTCGAGGATGGAAGAGGAATGAAAGTTGGGAAGGGAATGAAGGTACAGGAAAAGTAGGATGGAAAGGAAGAAATATGGAGGAGGAGAACGGGAAGATAGAAAAGGGAGGACGGTAGAATGATGAGGAAAAGGAAGCTGAAAGGCAGAAGGATGAAGGGAAGGAGAATGAAGAAGAAAAAATGTAGGAAAGATGGGGAAGCGAGCGTGAATAAGGAAAAATGGGAAGGTACAAGAACTGTGAAAGTTAAGGGAAGATAAGGCTGGGATGGGAGGTGGATGAGATACATCAAAAGAGGAGAGAAAGAGAGCACGTAATAATAGCCAGGGAGGAGAAAAATACAAAGAAAGAAGAGAAAATCAGGAAAGGAGAAGGTAAGAATGGGGAGGACAGGATAAACATCTAAATGAATTTAGGAAGCGAGATTAGAGACTGAGCAAAAAAGAGAGAAGAGGAGAGGTAGGAGAGAAAAAGGGAGAGGAGATGAAGGAGGAGGGAAGAAAAGAAAAGAAAAAGAAGGAACGAAGAAAAAGGAAGGGGGAAGGAGAAAAGAGAAGATGGATGGTGAGAGAAAGTATGAAAAATAGAGGAGAAAATGGGTAGAATAGAAATGAGAAAAGAAAAGTGGAGGAGAGCAGAGGAGAAAAGGGAAAAGGTAGAAGAGAGTGAGAGAAAAGGAAGAAAAGGAGACGGGAAGGAGACTAAAGAATAATAGAGGAATATAAAAAAAAAAAAAAAAAAAGGAGAAATGGGTACGAAGGACGGTAGAAAAGAAGGTAAAGTGTTGGAAACAGAGGCAGGGGGAAGAGGAAAAGAAAGAATAGAAAAGTGAAGAAATGATGAAGGGAGAAGGAAAGGGGATAGGAGAGGGAAGCAGGCAAGAGAGGGAAAGGTGGGAGAGGAGGGAAGGTAAAGTGATTGGAAGAGAAGAGGAACGGAAATTTAAGGAAATAGGAACAAAAAATTTAATGAAGATAGAAGAAAACAGAAGGTAAGGAGAGGGAAGAGGGAATCACTAGACAAAAATAATAGTGAGGGAAACAGGAGAAATGATAAGAGAGTAGGGGGAAGGCGGGGAGATGAAGGAAAGGCAAGGAAGAAAATGATAAAAAGGAGAAGAGGCAAGAGAAGACAGGGGGAGATAAGAGCAAAAGTAAGAAAATTAGAAGATGGAAAAAACGAAAAGAATGGGGAGGAGACTAGAAGAAGGAAAGAGAGTGGAAATATAGAAAATAACGAGGGAAGAGAAGAGAAAGAATAGATAAAATTGGGGAGGAAGAGAGAGAAGGGACGAGAAGAGAAGTACAGGAGGTGAGAAGAAAGGGCAGAAAGGAGGTGATAGATTGACAGGAGGTGATAGTTGAATGAAATGTGTGAAAATACGAAGGAAATGCTGATAAGAGGAAAGAAGAGAGAGGATGGAAAGAGATGTTCATGAGACAGAAGTAAAGTCGAAAGATTTACAGTATAGAAGGAGTGGAGAGAGAGAGGGAGAGAGAGAGAGAGAGAGAGAGAGAGAGAAATAGAAACAGTGAAATGGAGACGTAACAAAAAAAAAAAAAAGTTAGAAAGATGTGATGAAAAGAATGATTGACTGGAATTCAGTACTTGTGGAGAGAGAGAGAGAGAGAGAGAGAGGGAGAGGAGATAGAGAGACAGAGAGAGAGAAACAGTGAAATCGAGACGTAATATAAAAAAAAAAAAAAGAAAGATGTGATGAAAAGAATGATTGACTGGAATTCAGTTCTTGTGGAGAGAGAGAGAGAGAGAGAGAGAGAGAGAGAGAGAGAGAGACTGAGAGAGCAGTGAAATCGAGACTTTATAAAAAAAAAAAAAAAAACGCTACAAAGATGTGATGAAAAGAATGAATGTCGAATTCAGTTTTCTGGAGAGAGAGAGAGAGAGAGAGAGAGAGAGAGAGAGAGAGAGAGCAGTGAAATCGAGACGTTATTAAAAAAAAAAAAAAAACGAAGTGATGAAAAAGAATGAGTGACTGGAATTCAGTTTTTGCGGAGAGAGAGAGAGAGAGAGAGAGAGAGAGAGAGAGAGAGCATAATAAGAGTGAGGTTTAAGTGTGTTTACCCCGCCATCATTTCATGTGCACCAGGACATTGTATCCTACCCCCTTTCGTTTGTTGATCTGTTTGTTTAGGTATCTGGGGCGTAATTTTCCTTGTTTGTTTGTTTGTTTGTTTGTGTAGCCCCCCTTTTTTTTTCACCATTTTTGTTATGGCGTCTTATTATTACCCTCTTTTTATGTCTGTTTCTTGGAATGTTTGTTTTCTTGTTTGGATCTTGGTTTTGCGTGTTTTTGGTCTTTGTTTTCTCTTTTTGGTCGTGTTTTTTCTTGGTCTTGGTGTGTTTGCTTGTTTGTTGTCTTACACTGTTGGTGTCTTTATGTTGTCTTGTTTAGGTCCTGTTATATAAGTGTTTCGGAAGTTGGGTTCGTACGTTTGGCACTCTTCGTTTTAGAACATTATCCACGTATTCCCAGCGTACCGTAAAAGATAACCACATCAGCCCCAGGACGTAATGTTGGTGTTAACCTTGCCGCCGCTCGACGATTATATACAGGTTAATAAAGCACCGTAGAAGTGAAGGAGTTAATGAAGGTTTTATCCACCCCTCCAGTCCAAAATGTCTCTCCAATATAGAATAAAATCGTGCACTATAACGTGCTTACTCTTACCTGACAAAGATACGTAACCCATTTCATCTCAGTTGATGGCCAGGTGTAGTCAGATTGAAGGATTGACTTGGCTAGAAAGTAACCAAGGAGGCTTATTCGTACCTCTAAACCAAGGCTTATGGAATTTCATGCAACCACGACTTAAGGATTCAAGTTATGGAGATGACCCAGTTCTGTCAGAGGAAACAGACTAGACCATAATAACAACGAAAAGTGGTCATGGTAGAGTTGGCATTATTTCGTTCACATCACTTCCTCTATTCCTTCTGACACCCGTTCACATCACTTCCTCTATTCCATGTTCACTTCACTTCCTCTATTCCTTGTGACGCCTGGCCATTTATTTATTCCTAAGACACTTTTGGATCTGGCCGGGTGGGATTCAGCTTCATTAACCCTTCACTGATACGGGGCTCTGCCCACCTTAAGAAATTCATCTTGTGCGGCAAAAAATAACTAAACCTAAGTAGATGTCATCATCTTGAAGGAATGAATTTAGAATTTGGAACCCTCCGCTACAGGGAGTTTGTCCTGAGGTGAATAAAATAGTGTAAGGGTAACAAGAGTCAAGTGAAAAAAACGTCATTGAACTGATAGGTTAATGAGGCAGAAAAATATGGCGATCCCACCTCCGGTCACCTGTATTGCATGCAGCCTTGCAACTCGTGCTCCACAAGAGAGAACGATATTGTACTTGGACCTCCATTTTGTCTTGCATCAGTTTAGTCCACCCCATTTGAATATACAAGCATGTGGTAGTGGTGGTGGTGATGAGGTTGAAGACGATGATAAACACTGACGTATTCATTGTGTGTGCGTGCGCATGTGTAATTGTGTGTATGTACACGTTTGTATGTTTTTGTGCATGTTTTTTCCTGTCAGTTTTCATAGTAGTTTTTGGTGGAAGAATTCATAGTTATAACATCTGTTGTTGACGGTTTGTTTTTGTTTTTAATTGGTCATAGTAACTTAACACATTTAATAACGAATATTTGTGTTGTATTTTACTGTTTGATATATATTCTGTTTTCTTGCCCCAGTTATGTTAGTGTCTTACTGGTTTGTACCGTATGTGTTTCTAAGTGTTTATTACTGCGTTGGTGCTAGCTGCCGTGTTTGTTGGTGTATGTATTCTTTCTTATGCCAAAAGAACCAGGACTGGAAACCCTAAGAATTGTCGTTTCCAGAAAAAAAAAAAAAATCAAGATCTCTTTATATCAGGATTCCTGTACACGTTACATTAAAAAAGACTGGAGGTCATAGGCAGCGGGAAATAACATCGTCGACGAGTATTGTGTTTCACTATAAACAAATGGTCCGTGTTTATAGCTATCTATTTTATCTGTCTATCTGTGTGTGTGTGTGTGTGTGTGTGTGCGTGTGTGTGTGTTGACAATTGGAATAGAAGGAGTGGAAACGGAGCAAATGAAGGAATATTTAATGGGAGAGAAAGGGAGAGGAGCGGGAGCGTATGTAAACAAGAGAGAGAGAGAGAGAGAGAGAGGGGGGGGAGGGAGGGGGGAGGGAGCTTAATGGAGAGAAAAAGAATTTTGTTGACAAAGCAGCGAGAGAAAGGATTATATTGGAAGGAAGACGAAGGGGAAGAAAGAGTAGAGAAAGTAAGAGGAAGTTGGGAGATAGAAATACATAGTGAGAGAGGAAGGAAAGATACAGAAAGGAAGAAGGGGAAATATAAAGGAAGGAAAACAGATAGAGGGGAAGGAAAAATGAGGGGAAGAGGGAGGGGAAAGATGATAAAAGGGTAAAGAAGGATATAGAGGAGAGGAAAAAGTGGAAGAAAAGGGGAAAAAGGGGATGTGAATAGGAGAAAGTAATGAAGAGGGGAATTGGGGACAAGGGGGAAAGGGCAAAGGAGGGAAAGAAAAGAAGGTAGAGAATTCAGATTCAAATTCAAATTCAAATTATTTATTTCCATAAAAAATGGTTATTCTTACAAGTCAGTATACAAATTCACAGACAAAAATGGTCGTGTCGTAACCGAAATATTATTATACCAATTACAAATCACTTAAAATTGAATCCGTAAGTTTAGATTTAAAAACATGTAAGCTTCCGGAATTAGTGATATTAATAGGTAAATTATTCCACAATGTGGGTCCAAGTACCATGATGGCTCTGGCGCCTGAGTTTGCTCTGGCTCCAAGCACATATAGGTTATTTCGCTGTCTTACTATACTAATTGTGTTTTCACTGACAGTGGACAACTTTATATACCACTCAGGATAAAAACCATTGACAGCCATATAAACGGTGGGACATATATCAAAAATATGTTTATCTTTAAAATTTAACCACTTTAATTCCTTTATGATTGGGGTTACATGGTCGTACTTTCTTGCACCCCAATAGCTGCTTTAGCTGCAAAATTTTGTAACATCTGAACTTGGTGAAGTAAAGTTTCATTTGCCGTACCCCATATACCTATACAGTAATTTATTGTGATGAGAACTAGAGATTGCAGAGTTTTTCGAGTTGACATCAAAGTTTTCACGTATTTGATTTATGAACATTAGTGTTCCCATAACTTTCTTACTTCATTTATTAATATGTACATCAAAAAGCAAACTATCGATGTAGACACCTAGATTTTTTACGTTAGTGCTCGGGTAAATGTGGCCGCCATAACAATTTATGATAGTGTTAGGAGGACTATGTGATAGAAGTTGTCTGTTACCCATAAAGATACATTATGTTTTTCTTGGATTTAGCCTAAGTCCGTTTGTAAGAAAATAATGTTTTGCAATCCTTAAAGGTCCTTCTGTTTTCGGAGATCAGAGTCTCGAGATTATTTATAGTGTCAGCATGGAGATTTTGGGTATCATCAGCATATTGCACCAAAGAACATCCATCAATACTCTCAGCAAGCTCATTAAGATAGATGGTAAACAAGATAGGTCCAAGGACTGAGCCTTGAGGGGTCCTGTAGGCTATACTCGGATTATTAGATATTGTGTTGCTCAGGCGGACAGATTGAGTCCTATTTTCCTTGTAACTTTTGAACCAGAAGCAGTCAGTATTAAGCTTGGCACCTTTACTTAAACAAATGTCATGACTAACACAATTGAAAGCTTTGGAGAGGTCACACAAGGTTAAGTGTAACTTTCTTAGAGTCCATGTTATCATATATTTTATCGGTTGACAGTAAGAACGGTCTCGGTGGATAATCTAGGAATCCATGTTGGATATTAGAAGTTTGTTAGATTACAGGAAGTGTATGAGCTGATTAGTAACAACTTTTTAAAGTATTTTAGACACATTGGGCAATAGTGAGGTTGGTCTGTAATTGCTTTGATCATTTACAACACCATTTTTGAAAGGAATTACTAATGCATGTTTCCCGGCCGTTGGAAAAATGCCTGTTACGATAGAAGTATCGATGATACAGGTTAAATAAAAAGCTGTAACACAGAGTGCGTCCATAACAAATCTCAGTGAAATGCCATCCGAGCCTACAGAACGAGTTTCATTTAGACCTTTTATCGTAAGAATGATAGTGTCGGTATCTACAGGATGAGGTCTAAAATGATTACCTTCACATAATATTACATTTGGAAAATTATTAGAACCTTACACGTATTCACCATGGAGAATTTCTTGTGTTCGTTCATATGTTTTCTTACCGACATTTGGAAAATGAAATTTGAATTCGTCAGTTTTACTTTTATCACAGTCGTAGCCGTTCGAGTTTTACAACTTGGGATAATTTCTCTTATTTTCTACGTCACTAAAGTGTTTCCGCTACTATTACATAATTGACTGTGGTAGTATTCTGCTTCCCCATTTGTAATGAGTTTTAACACACTTCTTTTCGTGTTTATATTGTTCTTGGAGAGCTGTATTACCGGTAGGTCGATCAGATTTACAATTTTCTGAGTATCATTTCTAACGCCCATAGCTTGCCGTATATAATCGTTCATCCATGGTGCAAATGGTCTTTTAATCTCCTTAGTTACAAAAGGAGCACAGTCATTTAAACAATAGATAAAAGTTTCAGGAGGAGGGGAGGGAGAGGAAAGAGAGGATACGATGTGTATATAGAAAAATACAAACACAAAGTGTGATGTGATGTGAAGCCAGGATTCCAGTGACTTGAATGATATATGAATGATTGTGTGGCCCATTTCACTGGGTGTGGTGTTGATAATGTCCTACTTTTATTCATTCCTTTTTTCAGTATCTGGATCCTACCACCCCACATCTTTAGGTAGGAAAAGGAGTTATGATGGTGATGATGATGATGATGATGATGATGATGATGATGATGAGAGGAAAGGAAATAGGTGGAAGCACGGAGGAGAAAAAAATGTTTAAGGGATCAAAGGGAAAAAATTGAATGAGGGGCGGAAAAAGGGTAAAAAAAAAAAAAAGAGAATAGGGAAGAGGGAAAAGAAAAGTGCTTTGCAAATTTATAAGGGAAAGGGAAAGATGAAGTGGAGAAAATGAGGGGAAAACAAGGAAAATGAAAAGGGTGAGGGGGGGGGTGGAAGGACCGAAAAAGGGGAAGAAATGGGCAAGAAAGAAGGGGGAGGGGGAAAGCATGAAAAACGTGAGGAAAGAAAAGGGAGAGGGAGATAGGAGAAGTGGAAAAAAGGCAGGAAAAAAAATGGTAGGAAGGAAAAGATGTAAAAGAATAAATTGTCAGAATTAATGAGACTGAGAAAGGAGGAGTAAAGAGGAGAAGAAGAAGAAGAATACAAAGGCAAGAATGGGAGAGACAAAGAGAGAGGAGAGAGGAAGGTAAGGAGGAACAGAAAATTACAATGGAAAGGCAAGAAGAACAAGCAGAAAGAGAAGAAAAGGGAGAAAGGAGACGCGATATATATATATATATATATATATATATATATATATATATATAAGGGAGAAAGGAGACGCGGATATATATATATATATATATATATATATATATATATATATATATATATATATATATATATATATATAAGGGAGAAAGGAGACGCGGATATATATATATATATATATATATATATATATATATATATATATATATATATATATATATATATATATATATATACCTAGGCTGCTTCCCCCAAGGAAAGGGAGGTAGCCGAGACAGGACGACACACTCCCCATTTACTCATCCATTCAAACACATTCATTCGCATCTTAGCCCCAAAGGGGAGAAGAGACAGATCCTCACCGCACCACACCACACAAGGGTCAACTGCGCAGTGCAATCAGTGACATCCGCAGCTTGGCCTGACAGCAGAGCTGGTTTACCCCTGCCACATCTTAATAGATCCATCCCCTTACCTGTACCTGACCTGACTAGCTGATCAGACCAAATGCGGGAGCATATCCTCTCAAGGCTGCGTCATCATTTATTCATTCACAATTTCTCTCCATTTATTTCTGTCACGCACAGCCACTCTTCCTCACTCAACAGACATCCCTCTCGCATCAAGCGCTCTCTTCACACTGTCCATCCATCCTATTCGTGGTCTCCCTCTCAGCCTTACACCTCTCACGTCAGATCTAGTTATCTTTTTCACCAATCGCTCATTATCCATTCTCTCCATATGCCCAAACCATCGCAACACCCTCTGCTCAACTCTTATCAGCCATCTCCCGAGCAACTCCAGTTCTCCTACGCACTTCATCATTTCGCACTCGATCCATACGCGTCACTCCACACATACTCTTCAGACACCTCATCTCCATTACTTTCAAACTTTTCCTCTCTGCTACACCCATATTCCATGTTTCAGCCCCATATAACGCAGTCGGTACCACAACACCCTCATACAGCCTTTTCTTTACATCTATTCTAACCGAACGACATCCAAACACTTTTTTTCATTCCTCCCAGCACCTTACCTACTTCATTTATTCTAAACTTCACTTCTGCATCTATTCTTCCATCCACAGCAACATGTGACCCTAAATATTTAAAATACTCTACCTCCTCAAGCAACTCACCATTCAAAACTGTATTCATCCCCCTACCATCTACTAACCTCGTACACTTCATCACTTTACTCTTATTCTCATTTACTTTCAATTTATATATATATATATATATATATATATATATATATATATATATATATAGTGTGTGTGTGTGTGTGTGTGTGTGTATTATAGATTATGTATTGAATATATTGTTTATACGGTATATATATATATATATATATATATATATATATATATATATATATATATGTGTGTGTGTGTGTGTGTGTGTGTGTGGAAAAGGAGGAGACTGGTAAGAAATGATAGTCGTCAGACGGTGGGCTAGCAAGATCAGCTTAACCAGTTTCTATATATAGATCACAAACTTGGGGAAATGGTTGACGAGAAGGCAAGAATTGAGTGATTTAGTTTTGAGAATGAAGATCAAGGTCGCAGGGCAAGGTCAAAGTTTTGCACGTTTTTACAAAATAAATAGTACTATCCGATTTTAACCAAATTAAGTGGAAGGGATATAGCCAAGGAGTAAACTTTTTTTTTTTTTTATTTTTTTTTTTTTAAGCTCAGTAAGTCAAAGGCCAAGGTCGCAGGGCATGGTCAACTTACAGGTTTTATCTGATGTAGACCAAAGTTCGTGGAAGGGATGACAGTACCGTATGAGACAAATGAAACTGTTCATTTGAGAACAGACAAAGGACATGGCCACAAGACAGTCAAAATTAGTCCCTCGTGTGTTTATCGTAACACCAGGAACAGTTCTGATCCGTTTGTAACCAGACATAGTGGAAGGGTTGAGTCAGCCAAGGAGGATTTTTTTTTTTTTTTTCTTTTTTTTTTTTAGAACAACAGGCCAGAGGTCGAAGCCACAGGGCAAGTTCAACTAAACAGGCTTTGTACGACAGAACAAATGTTGTGGAAGTGTTGAGGGTAAGGCAAGAATGAAGTCATTCGATTTTTATTATAGTCTGTCGAAGGTCAGGGTCACAGGATAAAATCGAATATTTGGCCTCATGACTTTTGGTGGTCGCAGGTGTTTTACTCTTTGAGTGCTCCTTCATGTTTTTAAAAGTTTTATCATATTTGCATGTTGTTATTTGTCATTTTCACTTGGTGTCAGTTTCACTTCATGTAGTTCGTCTTTTATCATTCTCTGCGTTCTCATCGTGCCATGCAGTTGTGTGACGCATTGTTATACTTTATTTTCATTGCCTGTGGATGTATTTATTCATCTTTGGAGAGAAGTGTCACACGGAAGGCGTAGAGGAGGAATATAAGTATACTTGCCCTCCATGAGTCTCTGTTAAGCTTAATAAAACTTTATGAAGAAAGCGAGAATTAAATATGAAAGACGTTATGACAGTGGAGTTGTTAAGGAAATATATCAGTAACCCCTTCACACCCAATTGACTCTTCCAGGCAGAATAAAATTGTTTGGAGGTAGCAAGAATTTGTAGTGAATGAGTTACCGATCTTGTTCAGGGCTTGGGCAGTTTTCTCACTGTCCTCTAGAATATTAGCTTTAAGTATCGTTTCTTATTTTATTAATCATAGTCTTTACTTCTCCCTCATCCTCTTCGGTCCTGTGTTTACTTTGCCTCGTGTGTGTGTGTGTGTGTGTGTGTGTGTGTGTGTGTGTGAGAGAGAGAGAGAGAGAGAGAGAGAGAGAGAGAGAGAGAGTGCACAATCGCCTTCAGGAAAAACGATACACGTCTACTCGTTTAGTGTACTAAGGTATCCATCGGTGATAATATTTGGAACTAATTCCCTCAGTTATTGGCGCATTGATGACCAGTGCACCAGGCAGTACGTGAAACGGTTCTACATCTCACCAATAGTAGACTTCACAGTAGATAATATGAGCAGATGTGTATCCCTACTTATGAGCGCGGCTGTACCTCAGTAAGATAATAAAAATATAATAAAAATGAAGAAGGAAAAAGAGGAGAGTGGAGAAAAGAAGGACAATAAAACAAGAAGAAACGACGAAAATAGAGGAAGAAAGAAGACAGGCGAGTCCATCTCCATTGCCACTGTATTGGAGAGAATGAATCAACAGGCTCCTGCCCCCTCTCCACCCCAACCCCCCACACACACACGGAGTGTGTGGGAAAAGGGATGGGGAGGGAAAAATACGAGAGATAGCGGGGGAGGGGGAAGAGGAAGATAGTAAAAATAAGAGAAAAAGAAAGTAAGGAAGGGAAAACGGGACCAGCTGACGCGCCAGGGGACGCTGATAAATATCTTATGGTTAATGATGTTACACGGAAGTACACTGTGAAGGAAGGATGGGGACAGAGGAACAGTTAGAGGGTGAGGAAGTGAGTTTATTGACAATATTGTGGTAAGGCTGTGTAGGCTGGTAACCTGATTTTGTGTGTTGTCTTTGTGTTGGTTTAGGTGAAATTATTTATTTGTTAGTATCATCGTCATCATCATCATCATCATCATCATCATCCTTTATTATTGTCTACCTCACCGTACCTTCCTACCACTTCCCCCCCCCCCTTCCCCATGCCTGCCTATCCCTGCCTTCCTTCTTGTCTCCTGTGTTTCCACCACTCCCTACCTATTCCTTTTCACTCACCTTCCTCTCCCCTTGCCTGCCTACTTGCCTCTGTGCTTTTTTCATCTTCCTGCCTCGCGTCTTCACTTCTTTTCCTCCACATCCTACCTCTTCTGATCTAACTCCCTCTCTGCCCCTGCGTACTTGCCTCCCACTGTATTTACCTTTCTCCTTCTTTTCCTCTCTCTCTGCATCTTCCCTCCTTCGTTTCTTCCTCCTGCAATGCCCATCAACCACTGGCTCGCTTTTCCTGTCTCTGCTTCCCTCTCTGCTAACGTCTTGGTCCCTGTTTGCTTCTTCCTGTTTTCTTGCCTACCTACCTGCCTGCCTGCCTCCTTGCCCGCTTTCCTGTCTTCCTACCCACCTCCTGCCCATCCACTCCTAATTGCCTGTTTCTTCCTACCTATATTTCTTTTCCTTTCTCCTTACTTGCCATTCTCCTTGCCTATCTTTGTCTCTGCCACCCTCTCTTTCCAGCCCTCCCTCTTCCAGTTTCCCTTCATGCTTCTCTGTCTACCTGCCTGCCTTTCCCTTTCTCACCCAGCCTCTTTGTCTTCCTACCTACCACCTTTCCCTTCGTTTGTACCACTACCAGTCTCTTCATGTCTTTCTACCTGACTACTGTATCTTTTCTGCCTGCATGATTATCGATCTACCTTCCTACCTGCCTACCTAACCACCTGCCTGTCTACCTGCCTGCCTGCTTGCCATTCTGCCTCCCTAGTACGCCAAGCCCCTGACAGACATCGGGCAAGACAAAAAGTAAAATGCGTTTCAATTACAAGGATCCCATTTACCCCCCCCCCTCTCTCTCTCTCTCTCTCTCTCTCTCTCCCCCCTCATTCTTTAGGGACTTGGAGGGACGAGGTGATAAAGTAGACGAGAGAGAGAGAGAGAGAGAGAGAGAGAGAGAGAGAGAGATGGAGTAATCAAGGGGGGACAGTGATTAAGAAAAGTGTGGGAGTGACATGAAGAGGGAGGTATGGCCGCGGAGGAAGGAAGGAAGGAATGCAAGAAGGAAAGAAGGAAGGAAGGAAGGAAGCAAGCAAGCAAGCAAGCAAGCAAGCAAGCAAGCAAGCAAGCAAGCAAGGAAAGGAACTAGAGTGAAGAGGGAAGGAGTTGGAGACGGAGAGGGAAGGTCGAAGGGATGGAAATAGAACCATAAGGGGAGGGAGAGGAGGGAGGAGGGAGTCAGAAATGGAAAGGGAAGGAGGGGAGGTAAAAGTGGAGGGATATGGAGATGGAGAGGAAGGAAGGGAAGGACAGAGGAGACAGAGAGAGGCAGGCTAGTGAAGGAGAGAGAGAGAGAGAGAGAGAGAGAGAGAGAGAGAGAGAGAGAGAGAGAGAGAGAGAGAGAGAGAGAGAGAGAATACAGAGGGGAAGAGGGAAAATTAGAGAAGGAAAGGAGAGGGATGGAAGTAAAAATAGTAGAGGAGAGAGGAAAGGAGAAATGGAGATAAAAGTAGTGATAGAGAGAGGGGAACTTGGAGAAAGAGGGAGTCGTAGATAAAAATGAAGACGGAAGTAGGAAGGGAGAGAGGAGGAGGTGAAAATAGAGGAAGGTGGAAGGAAGGAAAAGTGGTAGAGGTATTTAAGAGAAGAAAAGACGGGGAGGGGAAAATGGAAATGTGAGTCAGAGAGAGAGAGAATGGAAAGATGAAAGAATACCGTAAGAGAGTAATAATATAAGTAGCTAAGAATTAACGTTAGCGAACAGGATCTCCCAGTACAATAACGTCTTTATTAGTTCTTGCTACAGCCAGACGAATTTACTATATTTAGCCTCGGAGTGACCCCTGGCAATAAAGCAACGCAGACAGCCACACAGGGGAATAACGCAGCTGGCAATAAAGCAAGGCAGACAGCCACACAGGGGAATAACGCAGCTGGCAATAAAGCAACGCAGACAGCCACGCAGGGGAATAACGCAGCTGGCAATAAAGCAACGCAGACAGCCACGCAGGGGAATAACGCAGCTGGCAATAAAGCAACGCAGACAGCCACACAGGGGAATAACGCAGCTGGCAATAAAGTAACGCAGACAGCCACACAGGGGAATAACGCAGCTGGCAATAAAAACTACCAACGCACACCAGCATCCAGCACAAAGAAATATTAAAGTTATCGCATGTAGAGCCAGATCCTTTATTGAATGTTCTATCCCTTTCCCTCTTTTTTTTTTTTTTTTTTTTACTCGCTTTCACACATTTTCTCTCACTGTTGCACTTTCTTGCACGTTTTATCTTTTTCGTATTTTGATTTCACTTTATATCATACTTTTTCTTACTGTTTTCACACGTTATTTCTTGCGCTGCTTATCTCACTTCCTCTTACTCTCCTACTGTTTCTCTGACTTTCCCACATTATTTTCTCATTTTCGCTGTCAAAACACCCGAACCTACACTATTTTTTTCTCTCTTTCGCACTCTCCTTATGTATTCCCCTCCCCCCCCTCTCTCTCTCTCTCTCTCTCTCTCTCTCTCTCTCTCTCTCTCTCTGTGACTGACATTCTCTGTTTTTCCCTCGCTGTCTTTCCGCTTTCTCTGTCTTCTCTCCCACTCCTCCTCCCTCCCACCTTCCTCAATTTTTACCTTCTCTCTCACTTCCTTCTTTTGTCTTCATTTTCATCTCCGTTTCCACTTCCTCATTCTCCAAGTTACCCTCCATCCATCACAATTTTTACCTCCATTTTTCTCCTTTCCTCCCTCCTTCTCCATTTATACCACCATCCCTTTCCTCTCTCTCTCTCTCTCTCTCTCTCTCTCTCATACAGAGTAACAGGGCAAGCACATGAATACAGGGTGATACAAAAAGTTTGGAAAAGTAATTATCATTGAAAGTAATAAGTTCAGAGTGAAAAAAATTGTAAATAAAAATTCATAAATGTTGGGTGACAAAATGAAAACAATATTGAATACTGTGACAAAACAAGGCCATCAGGCAAAAAGCAAACTCCTGTATGTTAAAAGTTTGGCAAAAAAAAATTAAGTGGGTTAATACGCTTTTGTGTGTGTGTGTGTGTGTGTGTGTGTGTGTGTGTGAGGGTGTACCAGTGCTGGGTAATGTGGAATATATGAATGAAGGGTGTGTCAGTATGGAGTTGTGTGGGGATAGGTGGCTGGATGGAGTTATTCGCGTAGGATTGAGTGTGGGAAGTGGATCTGGGTGACTGAGTGGAATGGTGTAGATGTAACTGTGGACTTGACTGTTTTATGACCAGTTTGCCTTGGACTGACACACTTGAACTTTTCTGTCATGGTGGCTGGTGTACTGACTGACTGCCGCCCTGCCTACCACTTTGTCTGCCCACCTACGTACCTTCTTGACTCCTTACCTGTCAACCTCCTTTACGCCCTACCTGCCTTATTCCATAAGTGCCCACTTGCCTACTTGTATGTCTGCCTACCTCCATGACTACCTTCGTACCTACTTACTTTACTCCCTACCTGCCTACCTCTTTTAATCTTTATTTCCTTTACTGCCTGCATCCCTAACCACCTACTTACCTACTTCTTTGGCTGCCTACCCGCCCACCTTTTCTACCTGTCTACTTACAGTACTGCCTACCTCCTTTACTGCCTACCGTTCTACCTCCTTTACTACCTGCCCACCACCTTTATTGCCCACCTGTCTATCTCCCTGACTACCAGCTGCATCGACTGCATATCCGCCTTCCTATTTAAGTAATTTCCTCCGTACTTCCGTCACAGCTTACTATTTTGTCTTAACTTCTTGACTGCCTACCTGCCGGTCTATCAGCGTACCTACTTATCAACTTTTTCGACCTTCTTTTCCACCTGCCTAAATGCTAACCTTTCTCCCTACCTCCCTCGTTTGTTACGTCCGTACGTTTCTACCTTCCCTCCTCTTCTTAATGCGTATCTGCCTACCTCTCTACCAACCTACCAGCCTTCCTTCTTGATTCACTACCTGCTTCTGTGTGTATATTTGTTTGTCTGTCTTCCTCTTTGATCTACATCTTAGCAGGCCTGTTTTACTTTCCTACCTATCTACCAGTATGTACTGTATATATTCTGTACCTACCTGCTTACCTCCATTCTTGCTTGCCTGCCTACCTGCCATTCTCCATTCTTGCCTGCCTGCCTACCTGCCTGTCTCCATTCTTGCTTGCCTGCCTACCTGCCATTCTCCATTCTTGCCTGCCTGCTTACCTGCCTGTCTCCATTCTTGCCTGTCTGCCTTCCTACCTACCCCGTGTCTGCCTAAGTGACGGTGATAATGAACCCTCAAGCCTCATTTACTTTTTCCGGCCCCTGCGATGGTGGTTGTCGGTGCAAATGTTGGTTGTTTGGCCGCAGTGATGCTGGTTGCAGAGAACATGTTGGCGGGGAAATGACGGGTTTACATCTGAATTATTATTATACTAGGGTGGATTTTTTTTTTTTTTTTTTTTTTGGGGGGGGGAAGCGGAGGAGTTCAGATTTATCAATATATCTGTCTGTCTATCTCCTTTTACCTACCAATCTGTCTGTCTGTCTATCTATCGGTCTGTCTGTCTGTGTGACCCTGTCTCTATCTGTCTATCTGTATCTATCTATATCTATTAATAATATCTATATTTATATATCTGTATATCTATATCTGTCTGTCTATCTGTCTATCTGTCTATCTATCTTTATGTGTGTGTGTGTGTGTGTGTGTGTGTGTGTGTGTGTGTGTGTATGACGGGGAATCCATGAAACCAGTGATTTCATGACATCCCTTGGTACTTCGTGTAATCTGTTTGAATTAGGAAGGGTTAATTAAGGTTAGGTTAATTTAGGCTGCGGTTAGGTTAGACTGGGATAATCTAGGTTAAGTTTGGGTTGTTAGGCTAGGTTAGTTAGGTTAATTTAGATAAATGCTAAGTTATGTTAAGCGTTCATAATCTTTCCAGCAACATAGAACGAAGTTCCACCAATCAGCCATAATCCAATCGAAATTCTCCCCTCAAAAAAAAAAAAAAAAAAAAAAAAAAAAAATCTTTATACCATCTTTTGACCGATAACATGTATTCCTAGTCAACGGCCTGTCCACCCGAGAATTATATATATATATATATATATATATATATATATATATATATATATATATATATATATATATATATATTGCAGGGAATCTGTGTAACGAGTGATGTTATGAAATCCCTTGGATATTGGTGAAATGAGTTTAAATTAGGATGGGTTAAGGTATGGTTAGTGTAGGCTGCGTTTTTTTTTTTTTTTTTTTTTTTTTTTTTTTTCCGAGTAGATATTTTTCTTGGGTGTTTTTGTTGGTGTTGTCGGTTATAATAGTAATTATTGTGTAGCTGTCGGTTGGAACTTGTTTGTAACTGCCGGGTACATTATTTGTGCCTGTGTATGTTTTTATATTACCGGTAGTTGATATATTACTCTCTGCCATCACTGCCGGCCGGATTTATTACTTTTTATCATGGTTGTCGGTGGGATTTTGTGGGGGGGGGGGCATTTTGGTTGACTGAGAATAAATATCATAGGTGAAGGATAGCCTTGGAGTAGAATGTTAGTTGTCAGGTGTGATGGTAGTTGGGTGGAATACTGGTTGGAATGTTGGTTGTTTTTGGAATGGTGGATTCTTGGTGAATATTTTGTTGATGGTGGTTGTTCGGGTGGAATTGTGGTTTTTGATGGTGGTTGTTTGGGTGGAATGTTGGTTGTTGATTTGGTTTTGATGGAATGTTGGATGCTGATGGTGGTTGTATGGGTGAAGTATTGGTAGTTCATTGTGGTTTTGGTGAAGTGTTGGTTGCTGATGGTGGTTGTATGGGTGAAATGTAGGTTGTTGATGGTGGTTGTTTTGGTGGAATGTTGGTTGTTTGGGTAGAATATTGGTTGGCGATGGTGATTGTTTTGGTGGAATGTTGGTTGCCGATGAAGGTTGTTGGATGGAATGTTGGATGTTGATGGTGGTTGTTTTGGTGGAAAATTGGTTGTTGATGGTGGTTGTTTTGGTGGAATGTTGGTTGTTTATGGTGGATGTTTTGGTGGAATGTTGGTTGTTTATGGTGGATGTTTTGGTGGAATGTTGGTTGTTGATGGTGGTTGTTTTGGTGGAATGTTGGTTGTTGATGGTGGTTGTTGGATGGAATGTCGGGTCAGGGAACGGTGGATGTTAATAAAAACGTCCATTGCTGAGGTTAGTTATTGGTTGGAATATTGGTAATTGGGTGGACCGCTGGTTGTTTGATAGTTGTTGTTGTTGTTGCACCAGGCTTATCTGAAGCGTGAACCCGGTGGACTGCAGGCTTAAGGTGCCCTAATTGCGCTTGTGCAGTCTGTCATCCTCTAGGGAAGAGTGAAGCCGTTGAGTGACGTTTGTATAACCAGGCAGTGGAGCCGTGTGGTTATATTGATGCCACCACGTATAACCAGGCAGTGGAGCCGTGTGGTTATATTGATGCCACCACGTATAACAAGGCAGTGGAGCCGTGTGGTTGTATTGATGCCACCACGTATAACCAGGCAGTGGAGCCGTGTGGTTATATTGATGCCACCACGTATAACCAGGCAGTGGAGCCGTGTGGCTATATTGATGCCACCACGTATAACCAGGCATTGAAGCCGAGTGGTTGTATTGATGCCACCACGTATAACCAGGCAGTGGAGCCGTGTGGTTATATTGATGCCACCACGTGAAGGAGTCCCTATGCAGCACCTCGCCACATGAATAACACTCTATCAATAACACTTAACAATGGAGAATCTCGCCATCCCACAGCCATTATGAAGCATTCCTGTGGACAGTTTGACCATATTGGTTTAATAGTTGTACAGTTTTTTTTTTTTGTACTTGTTCTTGTTTCTGAATTCCTGCCACGCATATGTGTTAGAAAAAGTTGTAAGGATGATTATCTCTATGACGATCAGGATGAAGCGAGAGAGGGAGAGAGAGAGAGAGAGAGAATAGGAGCTATAATGGTGGTGGTAATAGTGGTAATGTTGTTAGGTGTGGGTGTGTGTAATTAGCGAGACATCTGCTAATAATTGGTCTTCCACCCTCAGTATGTTAATTCCTTTTTGCCGCTAAGGACTGGATGATATAAGAGAATTATTATGATTGCATTCAACCCTGTGAGCAAGAGGGGAAGAAGTGTATCATAGCATATGGGAAGGGTTGGCTGGTGTGTAGTCTGTGTCTGTCTGCCATCATACTTGCCAAACAGCTGCATGGATTTAATTGAAACCTGGCATTCTAACAGAGCTGAGCCGTGTGTGTCAGTCAGTAATTAGATGAAACCCTTCACCCCCGTGTGTCAGTCAATAATTAGATAAAACCCTTCACCCCCGTGTGTGTCAGTCAGTAATAAGATAAAACCCCTCACCCCCGTGTGTGTCAGTCAGTAATAAGATAAAACCCCTCACCCCCGTGTGTGTCAGTCAGTAATTAGATAAAACCCTTCACCCCCGTGTGTGTCAGTCAGTAATTAGATAAAACCCTTCACCCCCGTGTGTGTCAGTCAGTAATTAGATAAAACCCTTCACCCCCGTATGTGTCAGTCAGTAATTAGATAAAACCCTTCACCCCCGTGTGTGTCAGTCAGTAATTAGATAAAACCCTTCACCCCCGTATGTGTCAGTCAGTAATTAGATAAAACCCTTCACCCCCGTGTGTGTCAGTCAGTAATTAGATAAAACCCTTCACCCCCGTGTGTGTCAGTCAGTAATAAGATAAAACCCTTCACCCCCGTGTGTGTCAGTCAGTAATTAGATAAAACCCTTCACCCCCGTGTGTGTCAGTCAGTAATTAGATAAAACCCTTCACCCCCGTGTGTCAGTCAGTAATAAGATAAAACCCTTCACCCCCGTGTGTGTCAGTCAGTAATTAGATAAAACCCTTCACCCCCGTGTGTGTCAGTCAGTAATTAGATAAAACCCTTCACCCCCGTGTGTGTCAGTCAGTAATTAGATAAAACCCTTCACCCCCGTATGTGTCAGTCAGTAATTAGATAAAACCCTTCACCCCCGTGTGTGTCAGTCAGTAATTAGATAAAACCCTTCACCCCGTGTGTGTCAGTCAGTAATTAGATAAAACCCTTCACCCCCGTGTTTGCCCCATCCTCTCCTTATGACCCTCGTAAAAAAGGAATGGCGCTGTAGAAGTTTTAATAAGATTTTCGCGACAGTTATAATCGCATAAGCTTTTCTTTATCTTAACCTCTTCAGATCAGTGACTTTTTGATATAATATTCTTTCTGCCATCGTACGATTTTATTCTGGTTGGTGGAAACGTCATCCAGTAGTAAAGTTACTGAAGGCCACCGGTATGTCATCAGACTCAAAAAGGCTTTCGTAATACAGTCGTCTGAAGACAAAAAGAATAAAGTATAAAATACACCATCTTACTGAGGAGGTGAAAGTACCGTAAAACACACACACACACACACACACACACACACACACACACAGTCTATGTTCGGTATATATATATATATATATATATATATATATATATATATATATATATATATATATATATATATATAGTGTACATACTGTAAACATCTATTCGGATACAGCTTCACATTAATTCCATTATTATTGTGTTGTTAAGAGTAGTAGCTTTCCTTTTACTAATTGTTTATTCTTTCTTCAGGTAAGTTGGCTCTTCTCTTGCCGTGCTACGAAACCCGTAAGTATAAGAGTTCATTAGTAATCCAGTAGATTACAAGTTATGTAATGACGACAGTGAATTTATTGCAAGGAAATGTGCATAAAAATGTACAGCACAGTCAGCAGTATTAGTCTCGGTATCAGAACTCTCTGTGTTTACTTATAAAAGCATTGAAAATACGAGAATTATGCTGTATGTCTCATCACAGTAACCATTATAATACGTATGTTTGTTTTGATGGAACATTCTGAATAATATTCCAAAACATTTGAAAAATAAACACCAAACGTGTACAGTGTAGTAGACCTGCCCGCTCATGCCAGGCATGTGCAAGCCGTCCGTAATTATACATTAATACGCAGATCCGTTGAACAAAGTGAGAAGTCTGGAATCATTATCGTTATTGTTGGTTACGCCTCCTTGTATCAAGTCAAGAGTTGCACCATTATCGTTGGTCTGTCTATCATTAAGCTCACCTAAAGGACTGGACAGATTTTTACCCTCTCACCCCTCCTGGTGCCTACCTCTCCCCCCTACCCACCCAATAGTGACACAGAAAATGACCACTTTGACCCATCATCAGAAATTCAAATGTTTTATCTCTTCAAAATGATAAGGAAAAATATTGAGAATTTTTAAAAATGCCATACTCAGAGGTTGAAGGCAAATATTTCCGAAATAATCATATTTGTTTTCACCTTTATGTTTAATAATAATTCTTTTGTTTCTACCGTACATATTTGGTCGGGAAAAAAGATTTTTTGAGAAGCAAGCTTCAAAATATTTCCAAATGAACGACGCATAACAAAGCAAATAAATTATGCCATAATAAATCCCACCCTGGCAGATATGATAATACTGAACTAAGATTTAGTGCAAATAACTCTGAATTGGTGAATTTGCTAGATTAAATGTTTGAAAAAAAAATGCTTGGAAAAAAGTGTAATTCTCTTAAAACCGTAGCGTGAAAGAATAAAACTGATGCCTGGGCCACACCACCATTATGACGAAACATGATGCAGGCACAGCAGCTGTTATATATATATATATATATATATATATATATATATATATATATATATATATATATATACAGTAATCACTCCAATATCCGGATCAATAGAGCCATCGGTAGGTTCGGATATTGGTTTTGTCCGGATATTGGGCCCCAGCTTATGGACTTGTACTTACGGACCCTAACACAGAGAAACACCTATACAACTCCCTCCGGACATGCATAGCACCTATTTAACACCCAAATCACACCAATAAGGCACATAAATGACTGAAATAAATGCAATAGACACATAAAATGTGGGTTTAGAAGTATGTTCATACATTAATAAACATTCTGGTACTTATGGACTCTAACCGAACCTAACCTAACCGAACCTAACCGAACTCTGAAAAACACATTCCTACTGCACATGCATGAGGTAAGTTTAGTATGGAAAGAAGTACAGTATGACACTTTCTGGTAAGTATAGTATGGGAAAAATACAATATGAAACATTCTGGTAAATATAGTATGGAAAATAGTACAACATGAAACATTTTGGCTACTTACAGCAAGTCCCTGGCCACCTCGATGAATAACCGCCTCCTCTCGGACTCTGACAGTAAGAACGATTTCCTGAAGCACTTGCACTACACTCTTCCTGAAGTCTTGCACTGAACTTAGTCACTAACACACAGAAGTCCGTTCTTTTCACAGTGTTCACTTTAGTCCAAATAATGTTCCATTAAATTTAAGTGTTGCACATTAACTTTTCCCAAGTTTTTTAAGTTTCCAAAGCCAAAACAAAGAAGGTTAGTTACGTTAAATTTCTTTTCTACTTAGTCTTTTCTCCCAACTTGAAAACCTTAACACAACACACCGTTTTTTTCACTGCACAACACTCAAAATTCCCGTGTGGTCTAGTGGAAAAGTTCTTGCTGTTTATTCACTGTCAGAGCCCGAGAGTATCACTGGCAGGCGTCCAAGGGGTGCATCGGTGGGTAGTGGTGATGGCGTACCGACTACAGAAGACTCTGAAGACAGCCGCAAACTCACGTCGAGCGGTGACTCCACTGTAGCTGATGTGCTGGGCTGTGGCTCGGAGCATGAGGGCCTGTCTTGGGGAGGCAACGGAGTGGAACCAGGGCTTGGCACAGCGGGGGTCACGGGCCTGAAAAAACTGTCAATCGTTGACTGACGCAAGGACCGACGATTCTGGCGACTGATGATGCGCTGCCGGAAAGCACGCACTTCCTCCACGAGTCCCAAGGGCCCCATCTCCCTGTCGCAGTCCGGGTGTTCCAGGTAGTCTAGGACGAACTCTAGATGTTCCCGGAGTGCGCTCAGCTTGGGCATGGTTGGAGTAGTGTCCTGCTGGGCGGAGTCTGCATCATCATCGCCTTCGTCGTCGGAATCTTCAAGTTCGGGACTGACACCAGCAACCGAAGACGCGATCTCGATATCAGACAACGTCTGATACCCAGGATCGCCCTCGTCGTCGTCCAACCACTCACGAACATCGTCCACATCAACATCGTCGCCGTGCGTACGTAGCCGTGCATGGAAGTCATCCACGTCAAACCCTAGGAAATCGTACTCCACATCTGTTCCGAGAAGCAGACGAGACCAACCATTTTCAAGAGTTTTCACAGGGACTTCCTTCCATGCACTAGCCCAGTTGTACAGCGCAGACTTGATGTTGTAGCGGCGAAGGTTTTCCAAAGTCCGCTTGCCTCGAGTGTCACGTCCTTCCCTGCGCTCGTCCTCGTCCTCGAGAACCACCATCACCTCGTCCAGGAACTTCCGACGGTACAGGCGCTTTGTTGCCACGATCACTCCTTGGTCCATTGGTTGAATGAGAGCAGTCGTATTAGGTGGCAGAAACATGCACCTAATACGGCCATTCTCAGCAACCAAGTCCTTGTCGCACGGGTGGGCAGGTGCATTGTCGAGGAGAAGGAGAGCCTTTACCTGGTCGCGAGGAATTCCCAGTGTCTTCGTCTGGTAATGTATGACCTCCTTGACGAAGTGATGGTGAAACCAGTCTTTGAAAATCACAGCTGTGAACCATGCTTTCAAAGAATGGTACCATACGACAGGAAGGACATCCATCACCCCACGAAGGCACCGAGGCTGCTTTGCACGGCCAACAATAACGGGCTTAAGCCGGTGCATGCCGTTAGCATTGGCACAACACAAAGCAGATATCCATTCCTTAGAAAGCTTGCGGCCAGGTACACGCTTCTCCGTCTCATCGGCGAGAGTGTTCGTTGGCACCGAGCGATAGAATAGGCCAGTTTCGTCAGCGTTATAGACTTGACCGAGAGTGAGGCCCTCCCTGTCGATCAAGCCTTTCACCTTGTGCCGAAACTCGTCCACTCCATCCTCGTTAGCGTCCAATGCTTCGCCATGTGCTTTACGGTTAGTAAGGCCATGTCGCAACTTGAACGCGAAGAGCCAACCCTCGGATGCCTTGAAGTCTAGGGCGTCGTGAAGCCTTGCAAACTTCTCAGCAGCAGCCTTCAGCTCCGTTCCACGTACCATCACACCAGCTGCACATTGCTGTCGATACCAAATCAACGTGGAGCGGTCGATCTCTGCATACTTGGGAGTAAACATAACCTTCCTCTCCACGTTGCGTTTGCTTCTCGACGAGAAGTCAGCCGTGTACTGCATGAGCTTGTCTCGGGAACGCTTGATATCAAAGTCGACCGGGCCAGGTTGAACTCGCGGAGAATGCGAGAGGAAGACCAACCCGCATCAACCTTCTCCAATATCTCCCGTTTCTTCTCCAGAGTCAACACCACTCTCTTCCTTTTCTCAGGAGGCGGGGCCATCATCACACACACTAAGAGTAGGGCAGAGAGCAGCAGGAGGCCTTGCAGCAAGTACGGCACCACCACAAAAGCGAGCACGTGGGCAGCCATGACGAAGAGCGTAGGTCTTGTCGCGGTGAGAGACAGGCGGGAAGTGGGGAGGATGCAGCGGCGCTCTATCGGACGTCGGAGGAATGACGAACCAAAACAATGCTCTCACGCGGCGCGCGCGGCAAGTTCAAATTACGGACGGCAAAAAATCGATTTTTTTTCCAATTTTTTTGGATTTTCGGACCATTTTGGGAACGTTTGATCCCAGGACGATAAGGTTCGGTTAGTGGGGATGTTCGGTTATTGGGCGTCCGGATATTAGAGGGATTACTGTGTATATATATATATATATATATATATATATATATATATATATATCCCACCCCGTCCCGACCACTTTTTCACCACTGGTACCCCCCAATCCCGACCATTTTTCGACCCTTTTCTTTTTGGCTAAAACTTTCGCTTTTGGTCAGAAACAATGGTCAGTGACAAGGAAGTTGTTCCCCGGGGTCCATAATTACCCTAAACAGGTATGCCTTGGTCCCACCTGGCCCCGTGTTCTCCGTAGGCAGTCTGAGCCTCTAACGTTTTCTATGGTATTATAAGTCTGGGAAACCAATGAAAGTAAGTAGATATGTATTTATTACAAACATAAAAACATGTGATAAAAGAGTATATTGGATTTTATACAAAAATAGAGCAGAAATAAGCATTGTACCATCGTGCAAAACGAGCAAAATCGGGCAACTTGGTCACGATGAATCGCTAACATTCGAAAATCATGATGCATATCATTTTTTTTACTTACATAATACTTCTACAATAACATTATACCATTTTACATTTTATTGAACTGTTTTTACGTATTCACAGGCCTTTTGATAACATTTAGCGTAATGTTAGCGCTTATTTACGTAGTGAGTGAACTCGCTGTGACTGTTGTTTCAACTCGTATTGTGTTTTTTCTACTTACATAATACTTTTCTAATAACATTATACACTTTTCAACTTTATAGAACTGTTTTGAGATAATTTCAGGCCTTATGTAAATATATAGCGTAATAATAGCGCATAATAACACACACGGTGAAGTCGCTATGACTACTATTTCAACTTACAACCTATTTTTGTACTTATATAATAATTCTCCACAAACATTGCACATGTTTACACTTGATATAATTGATATCACATAATTTCAGAACTTACGATGCAACTGAGCGTCATATTAGCGCATACTTACACAGGGAGTGTTATCGCGATATCATTTGTTTCATCTTACACTAGTATTCAACTTATAAAATACCTTACTACTAACATTACAACAAATTCCACTTTATATAATTCCTATCACATACTTACTGACCAGAATGTGGGTGTACTCGTGACATCAATTATTACAACTTACACTATTGTTCAACTTATACGTTTTATTCATGCTAACATTACACCCGTTTCCACTTTATATTCTTGCTATCACATATTTACTGACCAGAGTGTTATACTGAGCGTCATATTTTCGCAGATTTACACAGTGGGTGTACTCATGACATCAATTATTACAACTTACACTATTTTTCAACTTATACGTTTTATTCATGCTAACATTACACCCGTTTCCACTTTATATTCTTGCTATCACATATTTACTGACCAGAGTGTTATACTGAGCATCATATTTTCGCAGATTTATACAGTGGGTGTAGTTTTCATATCACTTCGTTCAACTTACACTATTTCTCAACTTATACATTACTTTCCTGCAAACATTACACCCGTTTCAAGTTTATATAAGACTTGGCACATACTGACTGGCCTTACCATTATACTGGGCGTCATATCGCCATCCCACAGTTTCAGTAGTGTAGGAAGTTATGGTACTCTCTGAAACATGGCTGAAGGCACAACGCAACATTGGTGGTGGTGGGGGAGGTGGAGAGCGGCGCCTTTCATCACTCGCACTTCTCTTCCCTCTCCCTTTTCCTTTACCCTTTCCCTTCCCTTTCCTTCCTTTCCCCACATCCTGGGGCTGTGTGGAGGAAGTTTGGGAATATTGTATGGCGAAAGACGTGCTGGGGAGTGGCTCCACCTCCTCTCCCCTAGGCCTACGTGCACCACGTGCTCGTGCTGCCTCCCTCACACCACTTCCCTTTCACCCCGCACTCCCACCACACCACTTTCGCCTTCCCCAGACAAAACACTAGGCCATACTTTATTTGCCTTCTCGCCCCACCTTCTGATCCTCGGGGTGAGATTTTTTTCCTTCCCCAACCACGAGGCAACATCACATCCTAAGCCGCCGTCATCGTCATCGTCCTCATCCTCGTCCTCATCAGAATCTCTCTCTAGGGGATGGAGAGAGGTCCATGCAGGTGTTTTGGGTGCAGGCTGGCCTTCCCTTGCCTTACGATACGTGACATACCGCTTTTTCCGGGGTGAAGGGACCTCCTCATCACTGCTTGTTATTTCCTCCTCAGGCTGCACATAATCTCGATCCACCACATCATCATCAAGTGGAGAATCACTATCTCCAGTGAAGGCATCCAGGGCGGATTGTATTTCGTCGTCTGAGAGACCTTTACGCGCCATGTCTGACCTGGGTCACTGCTGACAGGTGAGTGACCGAGACAAGGGCGAGCGCAGGTCACGCGGGGTCTGGGACGCTGCCCGCCTGGGGGCAGGTAGGGGAGGCTTGGGTACGTGGGCGAATCGAAAATCTCGCACGAATTTTGAAAATTGTGGAAATTATGAACCTTGCAATTGCAGGACGTTGAAGTACGTCAACGGGATTGGCAGTGACATAACGTGAGGACGTGGAAGTACGTCGACGGGACGCCGCGGGATATATATATATATATATTGTGTACAGGTATGTATGTGTACAGACAAGCACACACACCTACTTAGTTGCCTCAACATGTTTTTCTTCTCCCTGTGATTTTTGACATGGCCGTGGCAGTGTTGTAGTGCTGGAACTGGTGAATGATTGATTATACATTGTGTCACCTGTGCAGACGGATATGTTTATTATATGATTATTACTCATAAACTTATTCTAACATTGCCACTCTGACTTATTAGCGTCAGAGACAACAGAGAGAAGAATACCTTGAGGCTACTGTACCTGTGAAAGAGAGAGAGAGAGAGAGAGAGAGAGAGAGAGAAATAATAACTTTCCCAGGATTAATGGACGCAGTTCTTACCAGATTTTTAATCATGGTAAGTGCAGAACTGGATTATTATTATTATTATTATTTAATCATGGTAAGTGCAGAACTGGATTATTATTATTATTATTATTTAATCATGGTAAGTGCAGAACTGGATTATTATTATTATTATTATTATTATTATTATTATTACTATATAATGTTTCTGCAATAATTATGTGTATTTTCGCCCTTATCATTACATGTATTATCACAGAAGGTACAACCTATACAAGTAATTACTGGCACCACAACATTGGACGGTAATACCTTCCCAGTGTAATTACTTGTGGCCTCATTTTCCCCGGTTCTTAATTATAGGTTTTCTCTTGGTGATAGTTCGTAGCCATTGTCTTTCCTTATTGATCCAATTTGTTACCGCTCTCTCTCTCTCTCTCTCTCTCTCCCCCTTTTTACTTTCTTTTAAGGAGTGTGTGTGTGTGTGTGGTGCCTAAATGGCTCACTTGGTAAGCTGCTGTACTCACGCAGTTGCAAGCGCTGGTTCGAATCCTACAATGGCCATGCCACGTTGAGTACATCGCTTCCCGTCCGATCAGCGAAGTTAAGCAACGTTGGGTCTGGTTAGTACTTGGATGGGTGACCGCCTGGGAACACCAGATGCTGTTGGCATCCCTACATGTCATGTGGGGTTGGTGGTGGATTAGTGCCCCTCCCTGTAAAACAATTAACTCTAAGCCCTTGGCCACCCTATGTGGGATACATGGCGTCTGGCAATGAATGAATGTGTGTGTGTGTGTGTGTGTGTGTTAAGATGTGTGGATGTTGCCTGTGGCTGTTCTTGCGTGTGGTGAGTAGTTGTGCTATATTGTGTGATTATGCTGGTGTGTGTAATCATACTGTGGTGTGTGGTATGGGGCATATACACCAGTACCACCATGTGGAGTGTTGATGGTAGTGTACTATATGGCTCTGTTGTATGGAACTTGTGGACTTTGGTGTGGTGTGTGGTAGGCAGTACTGTAGTGGTGTGGTGTGTGTTAGTCTGTAATTTTGTGGTGTAATATGTGGTTGTGGTGTGTGTGGTTGGGTGATGGTATGCGTTTGTTGTTTTGGTAGTGGGGTGGTTGTGGTTGTGGTATGCGATAATATTGGAATGTAATAAGTGGCTGTGGTGTGTTTGGTTGTGATGTGTTTGATGGTGTGGTTTGTTGTGTTGATAGTGGGGTACAGTAATAGTGGTGTGATATCCCGTAAGGTAGCATTAGATAGCATGTATTATGGTGTTATTGTGATGTGACGTGTGATGGTGTGACATGTGAGTGTGGTATGTGGTGGTGCTGGTGTTGTGGTATGAATTAACAGAACATGCTGTAACGGTATAACGTGTGATGATGTTACCTTATGTGAGAGGCGTTGATCTAGAAGCAGTTCTCTTGTCTTCCTTTCGATTTTTGTGGTATGCGGTAATGTAACGTTATGACGGTGTGTTCTGACGTGTGAGAGGGGTGCTGAGCAGTGGTTCTCCAAGTGGCAGTTTGGTATATTGTGGTGCTGTGGTATGTGGCTATGTTGTAGTGTCAGTGGGGTGGATGTGCTGGCAGCCCTCAATCCTTCCCTCTCATTAGTGTGATATGTGATTATGTGGTAGTGTGGTATATGGGAGTGTTATTGTGGTGTGAGAGGGGTGAGTGTGGAAGCATCCCTCTCACCGTCCCTCTCATTAGCCAGCATTACTAAGACTTAAGCTGGGAGGGAGGCGAGGGCAGGCAGGTCAGGGAAGAGAAAGGAGGGGATTGGCAGAGGGAGGGAGAATGGGAGAGAAGCAGAAAATGGGAGGGAGGGGAGAAGGAGAGAGTAGGATGGAGAAAAAGGAAAGAGAGAGAGAGAGAGAGAGAGAGAGAGAGAGAAGTTGGAAGGAAGAATTTGGAAAAGAAGCAAGCGATGTATAGAGAAATAAGAGGGAAAAGCAAAAGTAGAGGTTCAGGTGAGGGAAGCAAAGGGAAGCTAGGGCAGAGAAAGGGAGGAGTGGGAGAGGGAGAGAGGATATAGAAGCTCGATGAAAAGTGGAAGGGGAGGGAAGTAGAATAGGAGACGAGTGAGAAAGGCAGGAAAAAGAACTAGAGAAGGAAATAGAGTGGATGAAACAATAAAAAAGAATAAAGAGAGTGTTGGAGGTTAATAGTGAAGTAGCAAGTGAAGCAAAAACACATAGGAAGGAGACTGAAGAGGAGAGAGGTTTGGGAGGGGAAAGGAGTAAGGATAGGAAGAAGAATGACGAAGGAAGGCATAGAAAATGAGAGAGAGGAGGAATATGAAAGTGTAATAGGGAAGAATAATGGAGAGAGAAGTAAGATGAGGGAGATTAAGGTGTTAAGGAAAAGGAGGAGTAAGGAGAGAAGAGGAGGAGGAAGAATGTGCATGAAAGCGAGTATTGCACGAAAGAGAGAGAGAGGGAGATGGGGGGAAGGAGTGATAGAATAATTGTGAAAGACGAAAGATTTGAGGAATAAAGAGAGATTTAGGAGATTTAGTAATAATAGAGAATAAACCAGAGGTGAAAAAACGAAAAGGAATGCAATTTTGGAGGGGAAAAGGAAGAATGGATGCACTTATGGAAAGATGAAAGAATTAAGATGGAGGAGATATGAGGGATGAAAAATGAGGATGGGATTAACATGGGAAAATGGATGAGCAAGTATTATGAGGATCGGAGAGAGAGAGAGAGAGAGAGGACGTGTCAAAGGAAGAACGAATGAAGAGGGGCGAAGGCAGAGGCCAGATGAAGAATGAATAGGGTATGAAATATGGAACAGGGTGAGAATGAGAAGGGAAGGAATTATGGGATGATCAAGGATTGAGAAATAAAGGAAATATGGAACAGAAGTGAACGCTGAGGAAAAGAGTTGGTTGAGAATGTACAAGGAAAGAGGAGATAACAGCAAGTGAATATACAGAGTGTGCCAGGACTTATACAGTGTGCCAGGACTTATACAGTGTGTGTCAGGACTTATACAGTGTGTGTCAGGACTTATACAGTGTGTGTCAGGACTTATACAGTGTGTGTCAGGACTTATACAGTGTGCCAGGACTTATACAGTGTGCCAGGACTTATACAGTGTGCCAGGACTTATACAGAGTGTGTCAGGACTTATACAGTGTGCCAGGACTTATACAGTGTGCCAGGATTTATACAGAGTGTGCCGGGACTTATACAGAGTGTGCCGGGACTTATACAGTGTGCCAGGACTTATACAGTGTGCCAGGACTTATACAGTGTGCCGGGACTTATACAGTGTGCCGGGACTTATACAGTGTGTGTCAGGACTTATACAGTGTGCCAGGACTTATACAGAGTGTGCCAGGACTTATACAGAGTGTGCCTGGACGTATACAGAGTGTGCCAGGACTTATACAGTGTGTGCCAGGACTTATACAGTGTGTGCCAGGACTTATACAGAGTGTGCCAGGACTTATACAGTGTGCCAGGACTTATACAGTGTTCCAGGACTTACACAGAGTGTGCCAGGACTTATACAGTGTGCCAGGACTTATACAGTGTGCCAGGACTTATACAGTGTGCCAGGACTTGCTACACTTAACTACACATGATTCTTTGCCTGATATTAAGTAAGAAATGCTATACCAACATGGGTTAAATTCTGATTCGTTACGGAAATTCGGTTAATAATGACTTCAAGGCTGATAATGGTCTCCCATCTAATTTACCCATGAAGTCATCAATAATTGCACCTCCGTGACGGCTGAATTTTGAACTCATGTTGATATAGCATTTTCTGGTCAAAAGTACAGTATCTCAAGAATCATAGCCTGAAGTTAGTTTATCAAATCCCTCGATAGCTGTATAAACTTTAAAAGATTCCGAAAGATTTTAAAATGAAAAATGCATCAACTTCCTATCAAAGTGAGCGGTGTGTATAACCGGACGTGAGGTATGATGAAGCGCCACTCGGTTTGGCAATCAAATGTGCAGCTTTTTTTTTTTTTTTTTTTTCATGTTGAATATTCAATTACAGGAACTTTATTGCATATCCAGGTACAGTGACGTACCGTATACTGAGAGACCCATACCGGTAGTTGGTTCACACACACACACACACACACACACACACACACACACACGATAGAGGAGTCACTGAAATACATGGTGGGTTGTGGAGGATATTTTTATTTTTATTTTTTCAGCCTGTTTGAATTTATTCATTTGTTGTTGATGAGTTTATGTTTTGTTGTTTACTTCTAACTGATGTAATTGTAGTTTATTTCATTGTTAATTAATTAATTGTATTATTTATTCTGGTTATGTATATGCTTTCATACCTGGTCATTTATCTTTGTATTTATGTTCTCGTTTATTTATTTGATTTATTTGTGGAGTAAGACTTGTGGCAGAAAAAAAATATTTATGTATGTGGGTCTGTGTTACGGCTCTAAAACTTCTCAGTATTTATTAAAGGGTACACAGCGTTACATCTTGGTCAGCTGATCTGTTGGTTCAGATATATTTAGCGGAGGCACGACATTGAAAATAGTACCAGAGTTTTGTTTAACCCCTTCCCTTCGACGACATATTTTGGTATGTAATTATTCTGCCTTTAGTTCTCTCTCTCTCTCTCTCTCTCTGTCTCTCTCTCTCTCTCCCTCCCTCTCTCTCTCTCTCTTTTCCCCTTCTTCCTTCATCCTTTCGTCTTTTCGTTACATCCTTCCCTCTCTTCGCCTCCCTCCAAGACTCTCCCCAGGAACTCTTAATTCTTTGTTCCTCTCGTTAATTGGATCAGCGTTTTTCTTTAGTTTTCTTGTTTAACCTGCCTCCCTCTGAACCCCCTCCCTGCCCCACCTCTCACTACCTCCGTCTCCTTATTTCCCTCCCTCCCTCCCTCCCTCCCTCTGCTCCACTTCTCCCTCCACCTCCTTTCATTACCTACCTCCCTTTTTCTCCATTCCTTCAGTGCCTCATCTTCTTCGTGTCGCTCCTCCCTTTGCTCCCTTTCTTTCTCTTTCTCCCACCTTCCCTCCCTCACTCACTTTCCTCCCTTATCTTGCTCCTGTCCCTCCTTCAAGCTCCCTCTCCCTCTCCCCTTCCTGTCTTTCTAATTTCACCTGCTCCCCCCTTCCCTTCATCCCTCCCTCCCTTCGCGGCCTCCTCTTCCCCATGTACTCCTCTCCCTTCCCATCACAAAAGTGGTGGAGATAACAGGAATAAAGTACAAAAGTGGTGGAGATAGCAGGAATAAAGTACACAAGTGGTGGAGATAGCAGGAATAAAGTACACAAGTGGTGGAGATAGCAGGAATAAAGTACACAAGTGGTGGAGATAGCAGGAATAAAGTACACAAGTGGTGGAGATAGTAGGAATAAAGTACACAAGTGGTGGAGATAGCAGGAATAAAGTACACAAGTGGTGGAGATAGCAGGAATAAAGTACACAAGTGGTGGAGATAGCAGGAATAAAGTGCAAAGTTGGTAACGGGAATAAAGTGGCAGTGAAGGTGTTTTGGAATGAGCTGGTGTAGTTATCCTGTGGCAAGGATAAAACACAGCATAGGAAGCAGGAATAAAATAGAAAGGAGGCGACAGGAATGTGATAGAAGGGAGACAACAGTAATATAATAGACAGGAGGCAACAGGGATCTAATAGAAAGGGGGCAACATGAATAAACTGAAAGGAGGCAACAGGAATGAAATAGAATGGAGGCAACGGAAATAAACAGGAATAAATTAGAAAGGCGGCAACAGGAATAAAACAGAAAGGCGGCAACAGGAATAACTTAGAAAGGAGGCAAGAGGAATAAATTAGAAGGGAGGCAACAGGAAAAAATTAGAAAGGAGGCAACAGGAATAAATTGAAAGGAGGCAACAGGAATAAAACGTTAGTGAAGGGAATGAGGTGGTGTAGTGGCGGGAGATGAGGCAGATCTGGTGGTGTTTTTCATCAGTGTGGGATTGGGGGCTGAGCCGTGGGTGGGGTGAGGGTTAGTGAGGGAGGGAGAAAGATAAATAGGGTGGGGACAAGAGGGAGCTAAAGGGAAAAGAAAGGGAGAAATAGGGAAGGGGAGGAAGGAGAGTAGAGACACGAGAAAATTTGAGAGGGAAAGGGAAAAACAGAGAAAGAGAGAGAAAGAGAGACGGGGAGGAGGAAGAGGGAGAGATATAAGATGGGACTGAGGCAGGGGAAGGAATGGGGAAGAAAGATAAGGGTGGAATGTGAAGGAGGAGGGAGGGAGGAAGTAGATAGGATTAGGTAGGGGTGAAAGGGGTAGATTTGGAGAGACCTGGCTGGCGACTGCAGGGAGAAAGAGGGAGAGATCGAGTGGGAGAAAGTGAGAGAGAGTTATACGAATAAATAGATAGGGAGACAGCGGGAGGAGGTTTTTTTTTTTTTTTTTTCTTGAGAGAGAGGGGGGGAGGATGGGAAGAGGGTAGGCAAGTAAGGAAGAAAGGGATGAAAGAGAGGGAGGGAGGAAACGACAGAAACGTGCAGCAAAGGAAGCTATTATAGCAGGAAGAATAATTGGGAGGGATAGATGAAGGAAGAAAGACAGGGAGGGAAGGAAAGAATAAACAAGAGAGGGTGGAAGGGAAGGGAGGTGGAAAGCATGAAAGAAGGGAGGAAAGTAAGAATGAAGGGAGGCAAACAGAAAAACAAGGACGGAGGAGAGAAAGAGGGAGAGAGGAAGGGAAAGTAAAACACGAAGGGATGGAAGAAGGCAGGGTTTGAAGGAAGAAATAATACAGAGAAGGGGGGGGGGTGAGCTGGATATGGAAAAAAGCAAGTAAAGAAGACAGACAGGGAAGATAGAAGGAAGGGAATGAGGAAAGCAGAGAGGGAGGGGGATGGTAGGAAAGCAGGGAGGGGGGAGGGGAGGAAGGGAGGCGGAGAGAAAACAATTAGGGAGGGAAGGAAGGGAGGCGGAGAGAAAACAATTAGGGAGGGAAGGAAGGGAGGCGGAGAGAAAACAATTACTGATGGGATTTGTTGGAGAGGATTCTGTTTGATCAATTCCTCCCGTCCTGCTTGTTTACTTCCATATTTACCATCTTGTTTGTGTTTTTCTTTCCAGTTTGTTTTGTTTGGTTGCCATATTGTTTGCTTATTTATCATGTTTGTCCTTTTTTTGTTCATTTCCGTTTCTGCTTGTTTGTTTACTTTTTATTTCACCTTGTTTACATCCTTGTTTTTCATGTTCTTCTTACCTGCTTGTTTGACGCCTTATTATCTTTCTTGCATCTGTACTTATTACCATATTGTATACTTCCTTGTTTTTCTTGTTCATTTTCCTTCCTTCTTGCTTACCATCTTATATTCCTTTATGCTTGTTTACTTGATTATCATTATTCACTTACATTTTTGCTTGTTTGCCATCTTATGTGCTTCCCTTCATGCTTGTTTACATCTTATTTACTTGTTTACTACATTGTTTACTTTCATGTTTGCCATCAAGCGTAGTGGTACTTCTTGTCTCTTGTTTACCGTCTTGTATAGTTCCTTGTTTATCGTGTATTTACCTTTCTTTCTTGACCGTCTTGTTTATTTCCTGGTTTGCCATGTGTACCGTCTTAATTACCTCCCACTTTGTTTATTTGTTTACCATGTTTGTGTACCAGTTTGTTTACTCACCTCTTTGTACTAGTTTGTTTACTTCCCTGCATGTGTACCAGTTTGTTTACTTTCCTGTTTGTGTACCAGTTAGTTTACTTCCTTGTTTATGTAGCAGTTTGTTTACTTCCCAGTTTATGTAGCAGTTTGTTTACTCCCCCGGTTATGTAGCAGTTTGTGTACTTCCCTGTTTGTGTACCAGTTTGTTTACTTCCCTTTTGCCATGTTTATTCTCTGATTTGCCTACCATCTTGTTTAATAACTTGTGTGTTTACCATCTTGTTAATGCCTTGTTTACCTCCATATTAAGTACTTCAGCCAGTTGTTTACCACTCTGCTTCCTTTTGTCCTTCAGTACTTTCTTGCTTACCCGTATTTTCAGATTATCATGAATACGGCTTTGCCTCCTACTTATCTCCTTGTTTACCTGCTTATGTTTACTTTTGTTGGCTTACTTTATTTACCTAACTGTTAACCTTCATGTTTGCTGACGTCTGTGTGGATCCTTATTAAATACATGAGACGTGTTGTTTATTTTATTTATTAATTTATTTTTTTACTTCTGTTCGATCTCCAATTTTGTCCCTGATATAATTTGGCACACTAGCAGTTAACCCCTTCGCTCCGATGACGTACTTTATTTAGTTCTTCCTCTCCACAGATGACTTTATTAAACTTGTGAAGGCTGTGTAATAGTTAAGGGGTTAATTAAGGCACAGCTGACCCTCCAGTTCAAAAGGTCTCCTCAAGACTGGATAAAAAGACCAGGAAACAGCAGGATTAAAGTAAAACAGGTACAAAAGCACTAGTTAGATGTGGGACCATACAGGGCGTCCCTAGAGTGAAGAACCAGGTGGAACTTCACTAGAAACAGTGCATGTGAAGATCCTTAGGGATATAAAGTGAAGCACCATATCAAGGTTCGCCAAACTGAAGCACATTGCCTGTGATAATCCATTGGGTGTGGTTGATCCGGCCGCTGCTACGTGTGCTCCATATCTAAACATTTCAGAAACTTGGCGTTTACTTAAGAAACAAGATGTAACAAGGTATAAAGATAGTGAAAGGAACTTGATTACTGTTAATAGTTTTTAGACGATATAGGTATTTTCCTTTTTATTATTTCATTATTTTTGTAATTATTATTATTATTATTATTAATGTTGTTGTTGTTGTTATTATTATATTCTTGGTGCTTGGATGATGTCTGAATGATAATGTAGCCCATTTGTCTGGGCGTGTTGAGAAGAAAAGGTCTTGATGATGATGATTCAGCTGTGGGAAGACCTCTCGTTGTGAAGAGGCTACTTGCGCTGCCATGCCTGCCTACCAATCCAGGTGTTGACCTAAGCCCTTTCCTAACCACCTCTTGCTTACCTTCCCCTTAACCAGCCCACCTGTCTGTTGCCTTCTCTCAAATTGCTGCCTCCGGCCACCTCCTATGCCAGACACTCAGCTCCGACCACCTCCTGTGCCTGCTACAACGATGGGGAAGAATGGTAATGGAGAATGGACGTTAAAAATGTTAAAGTGCACATTTTCCCACGGAGTATTCGGAGAAGAAGAATGTGATTAATTATAATGATGACAATAATAATAACAAATGCGTATCCCGCTAAATCCGTGTAAGGGAAAAATGGTCATAATAATAATTAAAAAAAAAAAAAGCATGAGAGATTGGTCGGTATGAACATGAAAGTACGCAGTTTTCCCTCGAAATATCCGGAAATTTGTCAGGACTGGCGGGAGAAACACCATCGAAAAAATGTTATGAACTGCCTAACCTACGAAATAAAAAAATGTATAGGCTTATTAGGCAAAGGCGATTGTTGAGAAATGATGGTAATAAAATAGTACACCTTTTTGTGATAATTATTGAAAATGTCTGGAGAGGAACAACAGTAAGAAAAAAGTTATTAAAAACTACGTAATGAAAAAGGGAAGACCATTTGTGGAGAGTGTACAGCCTTAGTTTTTTTAGGACGCACTTTCCCGTGAAATTTCGAGATACTAATGCAAAGAATGGTACAGAGAAAAAAAAATGAAAAATGAAAATAGTAGTACTGTCATAAGAACACCATACGATGTGAAATAAAATAAAATAAATGAAAACACCTGCAGGAAGTAAATGCTATCATACACGATTGTCTTATTCCATTTTCTTTCACTCAAGTCTTCACAACAATGCTTATGTTGGTCTCCGGAAGCTAAGAATTATTTCCTCTCCCGAGAGTGGAGTAAGTTAGTGATATTCTCTTACCTTTTTATTATTTGAACGGGAAAAATGCGACTTTTCTCACTGTGTGCGGTAATTTATGTAGTCAGTGTATGAAAGTTGGTTGATAAGTTATCATTGCCGTTGGTGGTGGGGGTGTTTCGGAAATTTGTAACAAAATATTGTCAAACAACTCTTAACTTGAAACCCTTATCTTGAATACCTTTGTATACTTTACCGTGAATATACATTGAGTGTAATTGTGCTTTGAAGAACCATAAACGATAACTGGTAAAAGTAACTGTTATCGTCAAACAAGTGAAAGTAGCAGCACTTCGCCAGAGCTGCCTTGGTAAATGAAGCAAAATGCACAGGTATGGAGCCTATTTTTTGCATCATAAACGCTTTCGGTAAACATACATATTACTGTAAGCAGCAGAAGCATCTTACGAAATAATTTCTTGATACCCATGTTCCTTCTGCTGGATCAACTGTTTGTTTCTCGAGCATAATGCCGGACATTTATTCCAACAAGTGCAAGTCTACCTTTTTTGGGGGGTGGGGCGTCCTGGTTGCCTTTAGTATTTTCCTAACCTTACATTTTCAACCTAACCTAGCAATTTAACCAAACCTAACCAAGATTCGAATAAGTTTTATGAAGTCTACACCCATATGATAAATAATCGTTGGTAAAGCAAAATGGACATGGATAATAACAAGGAAACAAGGTCAACAGAGAAACAGAATCGACAGTAAACATCATATACGCCCATAAAATTAGTAAAGAAAGAAAAATGAAGCAGAAAAAGGAAATGGCTGGGAGAAGGAGGGAGGTAAGAAGACAGGAAGAAATCAGTAGGATAGAAGTTGTGGAAGCAATGAAGAAAGTTAAATTAGGGAAAGCCCCAGGAATTGATGGAGTGTGTGGTGAAATGCTGAAGCATGGGGGAGAGATAGTAGTAGAATGGATGTGGAAGATGTGCAGATTGGCCTGGGAGGAAGGTAGAGTCCCGGAGGATTGGAAGTCAGGTATAATTATTCCCTTGTACAAAGGAAAAGGGGAAAAAGAAGTGTGTGGTAATCATAGGGGCATTTGTCTTAGTATAATAGGAAAAGTGTATGGTAGGATACTTATTGACAGAGTTAGAGAAAGAACAGAGGAATTAGTTGGAGAAGAACAGGGGGGGCTTTAGGAAGGGAAGAGGTTGTGTAGATCAGATATTCATTCTCAGATCTTTAGTGGAAAAGTTTCTAGAGAAGGGAAAGAAGTTGTATGCGGCTTTCATGGATTTGGAGAAAGCATATGACTGGGTGGATAGACTAGGATTGTGGAAAGTGTTAAGAATATATGGAGTAGATGGGAAGTTGTTGAATGCTGTGAAGAGTATGTACGATGGTGCGAAGGCTGCAGTGCGTGTGGATGGTGAACTAAGTGAATTTTTCTCTTTGAAAGTTGGGTTGAAACAGGGATGTGTCATGTCTCCATGGTTGTTCAATCTGTACATGGATGGGGTAATAAAAGAGGTACAAGGTAGGGTAGTGGATGTTGGAGTGGCCCTGGTGAGAGAGGATAGTGTTTGGAAACTCCCTGTACTGTTGTTTGCAGATGATACTGTGTTGTTGAGTGAAGACGAAGGGGAGCTGCAAGGCTTGGTGGATGAGTTTGAGAGAGTGTGTAAGAAACGGAATCTAAAGGTGAATGTAGGGAAGAGTAAAGTGATGGTCTTTGAGAGAGGTGAAGTCAGTGAATGTACAGCGAGGTTGGATGGTGAGGAATTGGAAAATGTGAGTACGTTTAAGTACTTGGGTAGTGTGATGAGTAAGGATGGAGGTTTGGAGGGTGAAGTGCTTGAAAGGGTACAGCAGGGAAGAAAGGTTGCTGGTTCTTTGAAAGCAGTGATAAGAAACAGGGAAGTGAGCATGGAAGTGAAAAAGTTACTACATGACAGTATTGTGATACCAACTCTAACGTACGGAAGTGAAGCTTGGACGTTGTTGGAAGGACACAAGTCAAGAGTGAGAGCAGTGGAAATGAGTTATTTAAGAGGAGCCTGTGGAGTCACATGGAGAGACAGGCTGACGAATGAGGATATAAAGGAGCGTTGTGGTGTTGATGTGGATGTGATAGGAAGCGTTATGAGGAACACACTGAGGTGGTTTGGCCATGTGGAGAGGATGGAGGGTGAAAGACTGACGAAGAGAGTGTATGTGAGTTAGGTGGAGGGGGAAAGAGGGAGGGGGAGGCCGAGGATGAGATGGAGAGATGGGGTGGAGAAGTATATGAGAGAGGGGGGTGTGAGTTGGGAGCAGGGGAGTGAAATGGCGGGGGACAGGGCGACTTGGAGGCGATTTGTTTGTGGCCACCCCAAACGGGATTGAGGCGTCTGGCAATAGATAGATAGATAGATGGTAGATTTGGGCAGGTTTGAGTAAGTCTTTTTCATTACTTCGAGGAAAACAAACATTGGTGAGGCAAAAGGAAGATGATAACAGTGAAGAAAATTCAACCAGAAACAGTTGTTTACCGCCATGAAAATAGTGTGACAAAAACAGTACAGAAAACAAACTGCAGGAATAGGAATTTTGAAATGATAGGGTCTTTCTGCTGCATAAGGTCAAGCTTCATAGTTAGCCTACGAGCGTTTCCTTGGTGGGTGTTTGTGGAGTGAGAATGGGTCATGATAACAAAAGGGGTTTGAATTATGTGTATTGCTTGAAGCTGTTTATAGTTACCAGATTTGGTGTACTCCAGCCGGTATGTAACGGGAATAGAAAAAGGAAATTGTAAAATTATCCGCATCAAACATAAAAAAACAAGTTGATGTGGTGTTGTTACCACTACAGTAACTAATACAACCTTATCTCGGCACCACATTGTTTTAAACCTAATCAGAAGCTTAGACATTATTGTTGCAGATTTAATGTGGTAACACTTTGATATACTATTGTTGCTTTATGCCTTTATTGCTGTTATTTAACCTTGTGTAAATTTATTCAAAAGTAAAAGTAAAATTTTACCAAATGGGTATGGCAGTTCCACATTCTTATGTACTTAAGGAAAGTAATTTTAGTACAACAGACAACGCTGATAACTACTGTTGATTTTAGGGTCAATTTTTACACGTTACCCTCATCCGATTTTCGACTTTCACTAACATTTTCTAGTAGAACTAGTCATTCTAAGAATCTTTTCTTCTATGACATTTCTCTCGCAAATTGATAATAAGCGAATTACACGCAATTTACTTCCACCAATCACAATCACAGACGAGCGCGCGCTCTGTCCGCTCACCCGCTCACATTTGAAAGTTTGTCCCGGAAGACCAAACTTTACACGTACTCCTCATTTTTACACGTTGCCCTCATCCGATTTTTTCATCCAACCTTAGTGTTTCCTGTTGTTTTTGGTGTGATTCGATCGATTTTGACCTTCGTTTCTATCGCAAGTCGCTAGTTTTTGTTGAACGCCACTAGCGACTTCCGATGGAAAGGACCGGTCCAAATCAACAAAAATCACACCAAAAACAACCGAAAACACTCAGGTTGGATGTTTGTTATCACTTGAAATGTAATTTTTTGCGGTTCTTCACCCCTCCCCCAGGAATACTGGGGGACCTGTGGGAAACCGGGGTGTTGGGTGGGGGAAAAACGCAAAAGCGAGTGATTTCCTACTGGAACTGTTATCAAAATCAAATGAAAAACACTAAAATCCTTTGGAAGAAAATAATTTTAAGCTTCTTAGGGAATTCGTGTTTCCTAACTGGGGGCTTCCCCCAGACCCCAACCCTGGCCGTGCTTCCTAACTGGGGGGCTTCGCCCCAGACCCCCCATGACATTAACCAAACCTCATCTAACCTAACCTAACCGAGTGTAAATAAGAAATAATGCATTTACCTAGCAGTTTACAGTTCCTCGTCTGCATCTGAAGAGCCGTCTGTAGCTGTAAACGGCAACTGGTGGCGGGCGTCATAGAAGAAAAAAGGCTTATAACTGCGTAAAGTATAACAAAAACAATTGAAAATGTTAAAGAAAAGCCGAAAATCACATGAGGAGTACGTGTAAAGTTTGATCTTCGGGGACAAACTTTCAAATGTGAGCGGGTGAGCGGACAGAGCGCGCGCTCGTCTTTGATTGTGATTGGTGGAAGTAACTCGTTTATTATCAATTTGCGAGAGAAATGTCATAGAAGAAAAGATTCTTAGAATGACCAGTTCTACTAGAAAATGTTAACGAAAAGTCGAAAATCGGATGAGGGTAACGTGTAAAGTTTGACCGATTTTAGACCACAAGATGTACAGTATATAGAACAAACAGGTTTTATTCTGCCATCCTAATCTATCCGCCTAAAAGGGGGCTTCACCCCCAGGCCCCCTGTGATTTTAACCACCAAGGATTGCCATGATGTTTAACATCGGAATCACTTAGTTCCTATCAGACCAAAACTTCCAGCCTAACCTGGCTTAATCAGCTTGTGAAAATACTAATTAAATGGGAAATTGAAAAGACTAGTGATTATGTGGTAAAATCAACCATTGTACTGTAGAGATTCTATTCTTATTGCTTTTCTTTCCTTTACAGGTGGCTTTACGTTGAGTGACGAGCCAAATGGTTTCCTGCAAGCCAGGAAACCATTTACAGCACTGGGTGGTAACCATATAATCAAACCATATGTGCTTCCTATGTGTCAACAAGTGGGTTGGTGGAGGGTTAGTGCCCCTCCCCGTAAAACAAATAAAGTCAAATGGCCACCCCTTACGGGATTATGGCATCTGGCAGTAGATAGATAGTGAAAGTGTAAATATTAAGCTTCAGCCCATAACCTAAGCAGCAGCCCATAACCTGTTCTGCTTGACAAAGAATTTATAGGTTTTCCCCCTAGATTTTGATGAGATTCCAAAAATTTTAATCATCCATGGGAAATGACCAGTTTTCGAGATACCCCACTGTCTACTGATAGTGGAGGACTGGCTGGGAAATCGAGGTTATTTTGGTGGGGATAATAGGAAAACTGAAAATTTCTGGCTGAAATGAAGCTAGAAATTTTTGAGTACCGGTATATAGAAAATGAAATACAATGCACCCTGTTTTTATTACTGGTGGAAATACTATACAGGAAACAAGTCAATACAATAAGGCATTTTTGGCATTAACCAACACTAACCCACTTCACCTACAGTATCCTAGGATCATGTAATTGAACTTTAACCTAGGCCAGTGCCAACCTTATTTAACCCCGCTGTGCCCCTCCCGCAGAGATAGCAGGAAATCTAGACAATACACGATAAATTAGCTACTTCCAGGTCAATGGAAGTATCACTTAGCCTTTTCCCTTTTTATATATATATATATATATTTTAGTATGAGAATAGGTCACAAGGGACATTTCAATGGGTAATGAACAGGGAAAATTAGCGACCAAGTGCTCGTGGGGTGTTGCCGGGTGATACATTAGCTACTTCGTGGCCAGTGGCAGTATCAGTTAGCCTTTTCCCTTTTTTTTATATATTTTTTAGTATGAGAATAGGGCATATGGCACATTTCAACGCAAAAAGTGAATGGAAAAAACCAGCCGGGAGTTGCATTGCGTGGCCAGGCTGTAGCTAAGTGGGGGAGGGGGTAAGGGAGGAGAGGTGGGGAGGCGAGGCAAACACAGAAAAATGGCTAAATTGGTAACACTGGATGCGAGTAGTAGCAGTTTTAGCAGTGCTGCCTATAGCTACACACTGGCAGTACTGATAGATGAAACAAGACAGCACTTGAAAGCCCGGGCAATTTAAAAAATCCCTGGATCACAGAAGTGACGCTCCGCAGTATGGTACTTATGAAACGAGCGTCACGGTAGTGACGGCCCGCTGGTAAAGGGTTAATTATCGACTTCACATTCAAGAGTCACCATCCAATGTACTGTCCACAGCTGGTGTGCATTACTGTACATTTTATGGCAGAACCCCTTGGGAGCCCAAAAAAGTCCTGTGTTCAACTAGTTATTTTCAAAAACATTCCTGAACAACACAAGCAGGAATGGGTGAGTACTTGTTACAGATATGCCATGGCAAAACTGATCTTGATTTTCAAAGAAAGAATTTGCCCCACAGGAACTCAATTAGTGCTTAGCCAGTAAGGCATGCAGTTTCATTCCTGTCAATCAGTTGGCTAGAATTAATATTTTGTACACAAAAAACAACTCAGTGGCGCCAGCATTTACTTGCAATGTGCTGAATCATTTTGCAGACCCCACCTACATCAGTTTGGTATATACGATTACATTACTGTAGGCTATATACATTAATGTTGAATCTGATGGATGTGTCATAGAAGGATAGGTGTTTAGGTGTTTGTGCAAGCAAGATATATACAGTAGAATTAATCAGAAGTAACCGGTGCTCTATGGGCTGAAACTCAGTACAAACTCAAGGTTGTTAGAATGAAAGAAAAAAAAAATTGTATAATTCAGCTTCTTTTTGCTGGCAGCATTAACACATCAGTTCAAGCAGATCAGAGGTGGCTGCATGAAGTTTTGGCCACAGTAGAATCCAAAGAGGAAAACTGACTCTTTAACTCCTAGACAATGGGCAATTTATATTGCGAGTGTCCTCTCACTATGGGCAATTTTCCCCAAATAGCCTGTTTTCAAACCTTCATATTAGGAAAAGTATAGGAGTTAGGAAAACAAATTAAAGACTGTGTTACTTAACATGTCTTCTTCTAACGAATGAAACCATCCCCAGGTCTACAGGTGGCCCCATCAATGAGTAAGGAGGTAAAGAAGATGAGTAAGCTTTGGCACTTGAAGCAGCCTGTCTCTGTTGTCAAGCACACAGCGTGGCCTTGGGCTAGCTGCAGCACAGAATGCTCGGCATTTGTAACACTGACTGGTTCAACTGGGTGGCATGCTTGTAACGCTGGCCTTCCTCCTGCCTCGTGACTCTGCCAGTTTGTTACAAACGTACTCCACTTTCCATACCCAAAGCTATTGGTTTGAATCATCATCCTGTACACATGGCTCGTCTTTTGTTTTCTGGCTGTAGCAGAGTGACACTTTGCCCTGCAGGTGTGTGAGAGAACCCACACAGATGCAATGAAAAAGTTGAAAAAATAAATATGTACACTACTGTACTCATTTTTCTGTGATTGTCCAAGAACTTTGCACTGTGTATTCGCTTTGAGAACAAACTTCCTTTTTGATAAATAGTATAACTTAAGCTATACCAGGAGGCATACACTTGTACTAAATGTTATACAGTTTGGCACTTTTTTTGGGGGGAATGGTGAAAATACTACTTACGGTGTGTATCACTTATTCTACTTGCACTTGATATCACATTTACCGTTCATTTTATATACAGTATTTTGCATAGTAAATTCATGGTCATGAAGAATACTGCAGTGCCACCCAAAAAGGTACAGTAATTTTCCTCAGGTGCGAATTGAGTTTTCTGTCATTATCGCTATGCTAACTAAAGATTAGGTATTTACAACAAGAACTTTACATATCAGCTTTGCTCTTACATTATCACGTAGAACTCACGTACAGATAACACATCAAATGCATTTTATTCTCCGTTATTTACAGTTGCCGACACACCTGTGCTTAGAATTCATACTCTATGTGATACTCAAAGAAGCACGCGGGACAAAGTGGTGCTTTGCACTCAGTGCATTCATAGCGCATTTCCTTGTGTGCCTTTGCCCGATGTTTTGTTGTGGAGCAGACGTGGCATTGCCTGTAGATCATACGTCCAGCAGGTGATTGTCCCAGGTACACAAGACAGTGACCTACAAGGTATTGTGCACCTCCCAAGCTGTCTGCCATCTGCATCTGGTACATTGTCCTTCTTGGACCTGCAACCTGAACAGTCGCATACTTTGCAAGGAGTTCGCGAGAAAGTTCTCTTTCAAACTCGCGTAGAGAAAGACCCTTACCAACAACCTCGCTGAAAAGTATGTAACTCTTCAAGATGGAGATATCAAGAAGGTGTAAGAATACCTTCTTGTACCACTGGCTTGATTTACGGAGGCAGTCAATCTCACCAAACTGCATGTCGAACTTGTCAGTGAGCTGCATGTTGATGTTGTAGTCATTGATGGCATCTGGCTTGAGCACAGGCTACCTGGTCCTGAAGTCCGTCTTGCCAGTGTCCTGCATAACCCCCTGGTGAACTGTGGTCAATATGTTCACCTTTCACTTATCGTGCCGGTGAATGGCCAACGTGTTACCACATTTCACCAGAAATGCTGGAAAATTTTTGCTAGTGGCACAGACAGTCTCACAGTAATTTCTTCGTCAGTGCCAGGGAGGTATAATAATTATCTGTGTACAGGATGTTGGTTTTGCAGAAGTATCTGTCCATCATCACTTTCACCACAGCAACAGAAATCCCATGGGGATCATCACTGGGGATATCCACATCTGTGGCCGAATAAACTGTTACATCTAGCTCATATACAGTATGGCAGTCACATAGGACAAAGAACTTTAATCCAAATCTGTGGCTTTTAGAAGGAACATACTGTATAAATGCAAGACACCCGTAGAACAGAACTAGCGTCTCATCGATAACCACTTCCTGAAATGGCTGGAAAAGTCTAATGAATGACTCCATCAGGATGGACCTAATCATCCACAGCCTGTCATTGAGTGCAGAGCCATAATTACGATTGAAGTGCAGGAACTTCAGCATGGCTAGGTACCTGTCACAGGCCACGTATATCCCAAACACAGGTGTATGGACGATTTCGTTCACTTCCCAATAATCGTGTGCCATTGCCATAGTCAAAGCGAGCCTCACATACATTTCCCCCACCTCTAGTGGCTGCCACTCTTTCCTTTTAGCACTTTCACTCAGTCACCTCCAACCGCGCAAAGGCTTTTCGTCTTAACTCTCCTTCTCGTACTGGCTCCCTTCAACCTCTGTTTCTTTGCAGCACTGTTGCATCTTTATCTCTTTTCTGTCTTTACTTCCATGGTCACTGCTCCTCTAAACTGTCTGCTTGCATCCCTCCACCTCTACAACGGCTGCGTAGCACCCGTCAGGCAACAAACTCTCATCCCTTTTCTGTTCAACTCTCTAATGCAAGAGTTAACCGTTACTCCCAGTCTTTCATTTATGGAACAGGTCAACTCTGGAAATGTCTCCCTCTGTCTGTATTTCCTACTTCCTATGGTCTCCAATCTTTCAAATGCAGTGTGTCCATGCATCTTGAAATGAACGGATCTTGAATTTGGTTCTCTTTTGTATTGTTTTTGTTTTTTCTTGGAAGGAATGGTTTGTGGCCTCCTGGCCTTTGGTTCCTTTTTTCTTGCATTAAAAAAAAAAAAAAAAAAAAAAAAAAAAAGCCTTGTGGAAATTTACCTCGTCCACCAGGTACTGCATTATGGAGGTGGTAAAAATGGCTTGGAAAAATGACAGGATGAAAGATGTTCCTGTGTGCAGGTGCTCCCTCTGTACACCTGCCTCTGTTGCATTAAAGGCAGGTAAGGCTAGCTGGAAACCTTCTCCCTCCTGTCACACAAAAGTGTCCATCCGGCCAACGCTGGACAAACTTGGCTGTGATGGTGCATCACTAGGCCACTTCGCAGCACCACGTACACACCCACATCCACGCCCACGGGCACAGGGACAGCCATGGCCATGAGCAAGGGGCGAAAGGGAAGGAGAGGTGGATGTGGAGGCCAAGGTGGAGGCCGGGGAGGGCAAGGGTGATGACTTACCAGACCCGGGGACATCCGGGGGTGATGCTGGCTGGTCAGGCTGAACTCGTTGGGCCATGACATCCCCACTTGCGAGGGACCAGGATGTGGGGATATGGCCTTTGATGTGCTTGGCTGCGGTGATGAGGGTCAGGGGAGGAAGAGAGTGCGACACACTTCGTGACCGCGTGGTCGTGAGGTGCGGCGTTGGCATTTGTGTGGAATATGACATTCACATTCACCACTGTCTTCCACACTTCCAACCTCTCCTGACTTCTCAGTCTCACTGTCAGAGGGAAATGCGTCTCTCTCATTTCCTGTTAAATGTATTTTCACTTGTTAATAATGAAGATCTACTTGACAAGAACTATGGGAAACTATGAATTAGTGTACTACTGTATGCTGCAAGAAGTTTCAAATTAATATCAACTTAATTCCCTCATGGTGTCACCAAGTCTTCTAGGTACGAGCTAATGAAGCATGAATGTTAATGAAAAATATATACAATTGACCTTTCTATACTGGATCAGTTGGTGGGAAACCCGATCCAGTAAAGCCATTAATCCAGTAAGTCTGATGCACCCCCGAAGTGCGATTACAAGCATGTAATAGAAAATAAATGAGTGAAATAGCACATTTTAGTACTAAAAATGAAAATTATAACAATTTTACACTTGTGTGGCCCATAATTTCACACTCGTTGTTCTGCATTCTGGGTCACCTTGCACAGAGGAAGTGATCCAGTAGGTCTGCGTCATATGTCTCATGTAACATAGAGTATACTGTACATCTGGGAAGTCCACCTGGTTTTCCCATTTACTGGATGGTTTCTGGTATGTGTGACAATTTATCTGGGTAGAACAATACGTTTGTTAAATCTGATAACAGTCCTAGCAAGGTACAGTAAAGTGAGGGTCTGCTGTACAGTATACTTGTACTGTATACTGTATATAGTTACAATAAACTCACAGTTGTCCAGCATGATTCAGGGAAACCCTGTGCCAGATGTTGCAAAATGCCGGATATTGCATAGTACCCTCCATTGGCTCAACATTCAGTGGAGCCGGATATTGCGTTATTTTTTTCAGCCCACAGTCCTAAAAACAGTCTAATGAGTAAAAGATGATAATTAAGCATGAAATACAATAAAGTAGTGATAAAATACACTAATACAGTAGTAGAGTGTCAGTTGGCTACTGTGTATGAGCCAGTTGCTACACCTTGATACTGGATATTGCATAGAACAACCGTTTACGTCCCGTATAAGCGCCAAATATTGCATTATGTCCCCAGATATTGTTTTAATAGAGCTGAGCCATCAGCGGCGAATATTGTGACGACAGATAATTGAGTTTAATTATATACATAAGTAGATGCTCGATTTAATGAACTACACTCAATCCTCATAAATCACGACAATTTGTGTCTGGACCACTGCCGCGATTTACAAATTCCGCGGTTTATAAATAATAAGTCATGTGAAAAATGAATTTGGGTCTGGACTTTGGCCAACCACCCCCCACAGCACCCTACCTACACCTATCTAGGCACCATCAAACACAAGCATACAAATTTAGGTATATTCAGTGCATGTGTTTAATAGAAATAAGCAATGTTAAGGGATCTCACCTTAATCCTATGATTAAGCACCCCCACCTCAGCATGAGCTGGGGGTGCTCCCTCATGCTGTTCTCCCTTCTCCAGCTCCTCTGCCTCCCTCAGGAAGCCCTCAAAGTCTGCCACAGAGATGACAGATGCTACATCATCCACATCCTCAGTGTGTGAAGGGTCAGGCTGTGGTTCAGGCTCAGCTTCTGCCCTTACCCGGGCAAAATAGTGGGTGATGAGTTCCTGATGTTTCTCATTAACACTGCGGCATTAGTATGCACACTTGCCACCAGGGACGGGTGGTGGTTGGTTGTTGGGTCACGATTTTCAAATTGAATGCCGCGGTTTACGATTCTCCTCGGAAAAGGCCCACTTTGGTGCCTAGATCCGCGGTTTTCATGACTTAACAGCGATTTAAGGGTGCCGGCAGTCTGACAGCCACTTAGCCGTGATTTACAAATCCGTGATTTATAAACACGCAATTTACGAGGATTGAGTGTAATTCAGCCAACCCCCATTCCATTATCTTGAATTTTCCATTAAATCGAGTTCCGTCTCCAAGCCTCAATATAAAGAAAATTTTTCTGTTGTTTCAAGCTATTTTTTGCTAAATCCAAGAAGCGCGATAGCTCAGGGGTAGGGTGTCGGGCTTGTAATCGTGAGGTTGCGAGTTCGCACCCCGCCTGGTGGTTGCAGTGCTGGGAGGGGTAGCTCTTGTAACCCTAGCAGGGCTATATGATCTGATGAGGTCTAGCTTGGGGATTAATCTCTTCGCTAAATCCTTGAAGGCAACCCAAACCTAGCAAACTATGCTTACTCTCAATGTTACACATAGCAGTCTGAACCCATAAGTAATACCCCCAGAAATGCATTATTGTCTAAGAAATTTCATTACTGGAATTATGCTCAATTTAATAGAAATTTTCCATTAAATAGGGCAAAAATACCAGAAAAAGTAATTTTGTTATCTTGGGTTTCAAATCAGTGTTCGTTAAATTGAGCATTTCCTGTGTGTGTGTGTGTGTGTGTGTGTGTGTGTATATATATATATATACAGTATATATATATATATATATATATATATATAAAATACATATATATATATATATATATATATATATATATATATATATATATTAGATATACATATATATATATATATATTAGATATACATATATATATATATATATATATACATATATATATATATATATATATATATATATATATATATATATATATATATATATATATATATATATATATATTAGATATACATATATATATATATATATATATATATATATTATATATATATATATATATATATATATATATATATATATATATATATATATATATATATATATATATATATATATATATATATATATATATATATATAGTAGAGAGTGAGATCAGTACACAGGTAAAATTTCTAAGTTCATTTTTTCTCCATAGAGGATTTATTTAAGACTGTCTGCTTGTCATTTGGAAGGTGGAACAGTAAATTACAGATGCTTCAGTATACCATCTTCAAATTAAGTGAAATGTACAGTGCAGTTTAGCAGAGATACCTGACAGTCATTGTTTAGGAAATATGGAGTTAGCTAAATATATACTGAATTCATCCATTTAGGAAGAATTGAGTGACAATGAAATATTTCAGCAGAGTTGACTGTTTTAGAAAAATTCTATTGAATCATTACTGAATTTAAATAATGATTCATGATTTACATAAATTTTCTAAAGTTATTAATTTACCTCTGCCAGGAGGTATATGTTTTACCCCATGTTGGTTTGTCTGTCTGTCTGTCTGTTAGCAGGATTACTCAAAAAGTTAAGAACGGATTTTCATGAAACTTTTTGGAGGGATAGGGTATGGCCCAATGAACAATCGATTATATTTTGGTTGTGATCTGGAGTTATTTGTTTGTTCACACCGTGTCTCCAAAAGCTCTCAATGATTTTCAATGAAACTTTGTGGAAGGGTGGGCCATGGGCCAAGAAAGAATCAATTAAATTTCAGGGTGGATCTGGCATTGGTGGAGGTATGCACTCTCTGGGCGCTGTTCATAGTTTATATAATTTGGAAATTCATAAAAGTGAAAACCATTCATTAGTCACTGAATAGAGGTAATGCTGAAAGAATAAAGACATAACTTAACCCGTCGACTCACGTTGACGTATATATACGTCCACACATTTTGTCACTGTGACTCCCGTTGACGTACGGTATATAAACGCACAGCAATTGCAAGGTCCCTAATTTGCACAATTTTCAAATTTTGCGCATGATTTTTGGTACCTATACGTGGGACACCTTCCTCTACAAGATGCCAGGCAGGGTCAATGCCTTACCCCACATGACCCCCACCCCCGCTTGCCATTGTGTCGGCAATTCATCTGTTATCAGCGACCTGGCCAGCAAAGACAATTCGTGCGATAGTACGAAATTCAAGACCAGATTGATTCCCCAATCGATGACAATGTGGAGGACAAAGTTTACGTAGCATTAGAGGAAGAAACAGTCAGAAATGATCATCAGGTAATGTCGCCAAAAAAGGTCAGATATGTTGATGTGTTTGGTGAGTGAAACAATGCTTATATTGCCTATATTACTGTGTGAAAACCAATATACTCTTGTACTACATATACATTCGTACCAAATAAATAAATAAATAACGTTTGAGTGGTGTGGAATACTGTAGTTACCCTCCCATAGAACTCGTTTTCTTTGGAGCCAGCCTGATAGAAAACACAGTAAGGTAAAGGGTACTGCTACCTGTATCCAGTATTTTAAACCTCAGGTGAGCAATTTCTCTATGAATTTTCGATGTTTCTCACCAAAAGCGGAGGTTTGAGCCAAAAAAAATTTTTTCCAAAATTGGTCGGGATTCGGGGGGGGGAGGTCAATGGTGGAAAATTGGTCGGGATGGGGCGGGTTAATATTACATTCACTTTACAAGTTCTGTATGGCATATACAGTACAGTAGTATAAAACAAGCTTGATAAAGGGTGGTACCAGCACTCATGTTTTTTTTTTTTTTTTTTTTTTTTTTTAGCTGTACATTTTTTTTCTTGCTTGGCTGTCCTGCACAAGAGCCACATGGCAAACCACCACAGAGTATTTCTCCGAACGGGTTCTATCACATCCACATCCACGTCCACACCACAATGCTGCTTCACTTCCTCATTTGTCAGTCTGTCTCTTCATGTAACTCCACTAGCTCCTCTTAAATAATGTGAAGGATAAATAGGCTACATGAATTAATAATACACGAATTAATGCATACTAAGGCTACAGATGATGATGCAGAACAGTCAGTGGTGCATAAGATTAGAATAATATGGAACAAGAAGCAGTGCCAAGGCATAGCTACCCGTCCCCGGCAGTCATTTTGGTGCTGACGTATAAACACAGCAGATATCTAGTCAGATATGTCACATATCAGATCCTTTTTTTTTTTTTTTTTTTTTTGTGATCGACTCTGGGCATAGGCTTCACAGCCTGCTATCAAGGCCCAGCAGTTCTACATACCATACACCTCTACAGATCTGGAATAAATAGGGTGAAAATTGACGATTTTATGCCCAATTTGAAATTTTGGGCCCAACCCACCTGACATTGACCCTCCTACCGCTAACTGGGGAGGCCATCCCCCCTGATGTAATGAGGCATGTTATAGGATCCAAATTTGAAAGATGCACATTTAGGTTTTTGTTTTTTGTCGACAAAAAGGAATTGTGGTGAAAAAAAAAAAATTTTACCTGTCCCAGTTTTTTTTTTTTTGGGGGGGGGGGCCTACAGCTTGGGCCATGGCCCAATTTGGCCCAAAATTTAATCAGGTGATCAGAAGGTTATAGCCCATCATCCTTTTAATTTTAGTCAAAATCACACCATTAGTTTTTGCGTAAAGTTGTTAACAGACTGATAGACAGATAGACAAACAGACGAACCGAGTGAAAACAATACCTGTCCCCGAGCCCCAGCGGGGCGGGGACGGGTAATAAATAGATATAGTGGCTTACACAGTAGAGATACATATAGAATGAATAGGTAGGCTTAAGTACACAGAGTGGATAAAGATAAATACAGAGTGAATAGGTAGGCTACAGTACACAAAGTGGATAAAGATACATACAGAATGAATAGGTAGGCTACAGTACACAGAGTGGATAAAGATACATACAGAGTGAATAGGTAGGCTACAGTACACAGAGTAAAGATACATACAGAGTGAATAGGTAGGCTACAGTACACAGAGTGGATAAAGATACATACAGAATGAATAGGTAGGCTACAGTACACAGAGTAGATAAAGATACATACAGAGTGAATAGGTAGGCTACAGTACACAGAGTGGATAAAGATACATATAGAATGAATAGGTAGGCTACAGTACACAGAATAGGTACTGGTAAAGGTACAGAATGGATAGGTAAGCTTCAGTACACAGAATAGGTACTGGTAAAGGTACAGAATGGATAGGTAAGTTACAGTACACAGAATAGGTACCGGTAAAGGTACAGAATGAATAGGTAGGCTACAATACACAGAATAGGTACCGGTAAAGGTGCAGAATGAATAGGTACTGTAGACTACAGTACACAAAATATGCACTCAAAATAAATTAGTGCTGCGAAATAGATCATGTGACATAAGTAGGCGCAGTACATAGATAAGATAGATACACACGAAATAAATATTCACTGCACGGAGTAGATGCGTGTATTTACGGATTAGGTACAGTACATAGAATAAGTCATCATCATCGTCATCATCATCATCGTGACCTTTGACCTGTTATGACCTCTTATCGAGTACAAGGAATAAGTAAAAAGATAAGGAATAAGTACAATACCATATACAGAACAGATACCGATACATGTAAAGAAGATATTCACACTGATTAAATGACTACAATAAATACAAACAATTTTAATTCACCAGATGGTATGTAATACATAACGTGGAGGCATATATATCTCAACGAACTTGATATATTTGCTATGTGAAATACTGCATATATAGACAGATAGATAGATAGCCTATTGTATGTGTGTGTGTGTGTCTAGGCTGTTTCTTCGTTCGTTTATTTCATATCGCAAATACATCAAGTTCGTTGATAGTTTTAAATGCCGCCACCATATATTTATCACATACCAGCAACTGTACTAAAATTCACTTTGTATATATTTGAGTGTAGTACTGTAGCATTTGTGTTGTTTTGCTTGGAATTCCACGTTGTATGATAACAAACAATACACTTGCTACTGTCTCTGCTACTCCTCATAAAGTATCCGGCTGTAACGCCTTAAGTGCTGCAGCAGCGAGCTGTTGTTGCCAGAGCAGACCAGAGTATTTAAGTATTGTTCTTTCGTTACGGTTCCTTTTATTGTGTGTTGCAGGTACGGCGCGACGTTCAGACATACCATGGTATGTGTGGGGATTTTTCCCTCCCTGTAGCTATTCAGTTTTCATATTCTTATCTCACAGCGACCATCATCCACTCGCTTGATGGAGTGCGGCCTACTTCTTCCTTTACTTTTTACATTCTTTTCCCGCCTGTCCTCCTTTCTTTTTGTATCTCTCATCTTTCCTGTCACTTTTTATCACTCTTCTCTCCTTTTCAGGTGGATTTACATTGCGTGACAAGCCTAATGGTTTCCTGTAAGCCAGGAAACCACTTACAGCAGTGGTAACCATAATATAACCAGCCCATACATGTTCCCTACGTGTCAACAAGTGGGTTGGCGGAGGTTTAGTGCCCCTCCCCGTAAAACAATAAAAGTCAAACGACCACCCCTTACGGGATCATGGCGTCTGGTTATATATAGCTACAGTCCACATTGTATTCCAGCGGCTGTCGTAACCAGAGGCAGCGAAAACAGTTTTTTAAACATCGTCCACTCGTTGGCGTTCCTTTCAGTGTGTGTTGCAGGGGCGGCTCGTCCATCAAACACATTTTTCGCTTTTATCGTGTTGGCTTGGGTTGGGTTGCTGAGTGGGATAGGTAGTGTATGTATGAAGTGTTGTTTTTGTACATTTGGTTTGTGTTTGTTTAGAAATGGATACTAGGTGAACGTGTGTGTGTGTGTGTGTGTGTGTCAATCTCATACGTTTTTCCTCCCCGTCCCCCGCTCCGTGCCTCCGTCCTTTCCTTCCTCTGCCCCTTCCCCGTCTTTCTTTTGTACCTATTCTTTCCTCAGCTCCTTCCTCTTTCTCAGCTTGTCCGTTTCTCATCTTGTCCCTTTCTCCTTTCACTCTTCTCTGTCCGTTCCTCTTCTTTCTCCTCTCCCTGCGTCGTTGCCTTCTCATCTGTCCGTTCCTCTTCCTTTTCTTCACCCTGTTTCCATCACAAACAGCTTTACTTCTTCCCTTCCCTCCCTCACTTTCTCATTAGCTAATCTGTGCTCCCTCTGTTCCTCTTTATCTCCGTCCATTATTTCTTCTCTTCTTCCTCTCCCTTTTCTTCGTTACTCCCTGTTTCCTCTACCAACATTCTTTCTCTTAACTGTAAGTTTATAAATTTTCCTTCTGTGACCTTCTGTCCTCCTTTTTGTTTCCTTCATTTATCATTTCACTCCCTGTCTTCTTTCCTCTCATCTTCCATTTTGCCTTCCTTTATTTTTTAACATTTTCCTTCATCGTCTCTTTATAGCTTCTTACCTTTCCCCCCTCCTTTTGCTTCCTTTTTCTCTCTTCCATCTTCGCCTCCATGTGTCCTTCTTTTCCCCTTTCTCTTCCTTGGTCTTCTCTCTGTCGTATTTATTTCTTTTTTATTTTTCGTCCCCGTTTCCATTTCTCTTCTTTTCTTCCTTTCATTATCTCCTTTCTTTTTACTCTCCTCCTCCTCAGCGTTCTCCTTCATTTTTCCTTCCATTCTCTTCTTTCTTCCTGTTCTCCCTGCCTTCCATAATTTCCTCTCTCCTTCACTCCCTTCCTCCCTTGTTATATTACTGCTCTAGCCTCCATCACTCTTTCCCTCGCCATCCTTTATCTCGTCTTCTTTTCTCCATCTTCCCCTCTTCCTCGCCTTTCTCCATCTTCATATTTTACTCATTGTCCCCTTCATTATTTTCACGTTCTCCTCACGACGTTCTTTTTAGCATTTATTACCCTTTGCCCCTTTCATTTCTCCCTTTATGCTTTAAGTAGGTCATCTTTCCCTTTTTTTTTTCTCTTATCCTTTTCTCGTTATCATATCTCCCCCTCCTTCCCTTTCTTTCACCCTTATTTTTTTTTTTTATCTTTCTCTTCTCTTTCTCGACTTCCTCCCTTCCTTTCTACTTCACTTTCTTGCTGACATTCTTCATTCCATCATTATCTTCATATGTCTCCTTATTTTTTCTCCTCAACTCCTATTGTCATCTTCAGTTTTATTACTTTTTTTTTTCAACTTCCTTATCCTCGCCTCTTATTTCATCTCTTATCTTCATTATATCTACTTCCACTCTCCTGCCACGTTTTCCATAATTCCCCTCTCCTTGTTTCCTTTCTGTTTCCTTCCTTTACCTTCTTCCGGGTATCCTGGGCTAAATTCACCCGCTTTCCATTGTCGATTTCATTTTCCTTTTTCCTCTTCCTCCTCACATCGTCTTCCTTTGTTTCTCTACTCTTGTTGTTTTGTCTCTCCGTCTTTTCCTCTAACCCTTACTTTCCGCCATATTTCTGTATTATCCTTCTCCTCATCTTTTACCTACTCTTCCCCTCTCCACTTTACTTCCTTTATCCATTTTATTGTTCCCCTCTCCTTCCCTTTTTATCCCCATTTTCTCATGTTTTCATCCTTGAATTCGTCTCCCCTTCACCTTACTATTTCCTTCTTTTTCCTGCCTCTGTTCTTCTCATTATCATTTACTTTTCTGTCATTTTCTTGGTCCCTTTTCCCTTCATTTAATTGCCTCTTCCCTTGCTTTTCAACCAGTTATTTCCGTCTCCTCAGTATCCTCTTCATGTATCTTCTTTTCTGTACTTTTTTCTTCTCTGTCCCTCCTCCCTCTCCCTCTGTTAGTGTTGTTCCTAATCGTCCTCCTTTATATCCTCCTCTCTGCCCCAATTTCCTTCTTTTTTTTTTTTTTTTTTTTTTTTTTTTTTTTTTTTAATCCCCTTTCCTGACTCAAGCACAGCCTTTATCGACCCTCAAGGGGGGGAGGGGGAGATAAGAATGGGGGGGGACTTGGAGAGGGGGAGAGAAAGGAGGGGGTGGAAGGGGCGGAGGAAAAGTTTAAAGGTTAAGATCGATGACCTTCTTCATCCTGGGAGGCACAAGACAGAGGAATACGCAGTCCTTCTCAGTAGTTCTGACACGTAGGGGAAATATGCAGTAATTCTCTAAACACTGTATAATGATGCTATGCATTTTGAAACTGTGCATAAATCTGTTTCTGATACTGAAGAAGACAAAACCATTCTGTTCTCACTATTTCTGCCACCATGCATTCTTCACATTGTTTTTCATAATATGTAACTTTTTTTTTTAATAGCTGACACAGGGGAAAACAGTCATTCTTTTATGTAGTCATTATCACTACTTTTACCAGCTTCCTGGGACGCCAGGTGTATACGACTTACGCTTGCTTGTTTCCTGTTGTGTTTGGATAAAGTTTTGTATTAAACCATCCTAACACCCATACCGGGAAGCTTACAACGTCCATTTTCACAGGGTGTTTTACCCTTGCCCTGCCCCATCACCCTCCGCCATCCACCTCACCCGCTCTCCGCATCTTCAGTTTGCCCCCCCCCAAAAAAAAAAAAAAAAAAAAAAAAAAAAAAAAAAAAAGATATCGCCGCCCCCTATAGAACCCCGTCTTCACAGGGTGTGTTGGGCCCATCCCCTTCACCCCTCTCCACCCACCAGACTCTCTCCTTCACCGCCCCTTTCCACCCACCAGACTGTCGCCTCCACCACCCCAGCATCAAACTTATGAGACGTCTGTTCCCACATACAACGTTCATCTTCACAGGGTGTCGCTGTTTTCCCATTCCCCATGATACACAACCATTTTGGGCCAGTCCAACCCACTCCTTTCCGCCCTCCCCACCATTTTCTTGCCACACCATCTTGACGTGCGCCTTACCGACTTGTGTACAACACTCATCTTACCACAGGCCATTTCGACTGTTGTATTCGTGACTGCCTGCTGATGCCATGCCCGCTGACGGTTATGCCGGCATGATACAGGTATTTGCGGTCAACGATGGCGCTGGTTAACATTGGAGAGTATAGTAATTTTCATTATCCCTGATACGAGAGTTGGCAGTAATTCTTGATACGAGAGTTGGCAGTAATTCTTTCTCTGAGTGACAGTGGGGAAGAACGCAATTATCCCCACTGATTTTGGCATATTTGTGTACGTAGTGATTCTCTCACAGTAACCGTAAGGTAAGCAGTCGCTTCCCTTTTTCAGATCTTTATTACAAAATCAGACGCACAGAAGTAGGCAGTAATTCCTGCTATTTATGACAGTGTGTTGCTGGTCTAAGTGATGATGAGTGGGTGTTATGTTTTCCTCGACGTGTGTGTACGTGTTTGTTTAACAAACAGTTTTTATTCATTTAAGATTGAAGGTCAGCCAAGGAGTTGATACTTTGTGTTTTTAGAATAATAGGTCTAGTTCAAGGTCACAGGGCTTGTCGAAGCTTGACCTAGCAAGGTCAGCCTACGTAGTTTTGCCAGTTTTTATCCGATTTAGACGAAACTTGGTGGAAGGGTTGAGGGTAAGATAGGAATGAAATATTTAGAGTTTTAGAAGTCAATAAAGATCATTGTAAGATGGCAGGTTTAGAATTCGACCAGTGGGTCTGTGTGGGAACAAAATAACTAAATCATTTACGACGATTTGGGTCAGTTCAGGTGGTTTGAGGATCAGGTAAGGAGTTGACTTTTTTTTTTTTTTCGTAAAAAACTAGTAACATGGCAAGGTCAGCTTATATACAGTAGTTATTTGCATTAGATCAAACTATGTGGAAGGGTTTACTGTAAAGCATGGATAAAGGGATTCCATTTTGAGAACAGTTATTCAGATCAACGTAAACAGTTTTAACCAGATTTAGACCAGTCTTGGTGGAAGGGTTTAAGGTCAGGCAAGAATGACGTGATCCAAGTTTGAGAGCAATTTATTATTATTATTATTATTATTATTATTATAATGAGAGGGCAAGAGAGGGAGTATGTCTGATGATAAGCAAGAAGTGGAAGGAGAATATAAGAGAGTATGGAACAGTGGGTGCAAGGATTGTATGGGTGAGGATGAAAGTAGGTATACAAGCGTGGTCGATTGTATGTGTGTATGCTCCGACAGAGGATCGAGTGGCAAGAGTGAAAGATGAGTTTTGGGCGAGTGTAGAAGCGTGTATGGACAAGTTTGAGAGGAGTGAGAGAGTGCTGTTGATTGGAGACATGAATGGCAAAGTTGGGAATGTACGAGTGGATGGAGTGGTTGGTCAGTGGGGTGTGCCAGCTGACGTAGATGGGAATGGAAGTGCTTTGGTGGACATCTGTGCTTGTAAGGGGTTGGCAATAGCCAACACCTACTTTCGGCATAAGATGATCCACTGGTATACATGGAGAGTAATGAGGAGGATGGATGGTGAACTTGTTGAACGAAAGGCAATGATAGACTACGTGTGTGTGGATGAGCGAATGAGAAGACAAGTGTTGGATGCAAGAGTGTGGAGAGGGTGGGGGAATGGAGACTCGGACCATCACTTAGTGATGGCCAAGGTAGAGCTGCAAAGAAAGTGGTTGGGGAGACGAAGGGGAAGACAGGAGGAAGCAGCTCCTGTGAGAAGAGTGGAGAAATTGCAAGATAATGAGAAAATGACAGAGTATAAGAGCATAGTTGAAGAAAGATTGGGAAGGGATGAGCTAGAGCAGATGGAAGGGGTGGAAGACGTATGTAAGATATTCACGGAAGAGATGGGCGCAGCGTGTGAGGCGGTTTGTGGAGTGAGGAGATGCAAGGGTGTGCAAGGGACAGCATGGTGGAATGATGAGGTGAAACGAGCTGTGGAACAAAAGAAGAAGGCATATAGTGAATGGTTAGCAAGTAGAGGTAGGGGAGAAAATGAGAGAGAGAAGAGAGAGGTATATGTGAGCAGGAGAAGGGAGGTTAAGAGACTGGTGAAGGAGAGTAAAAAGAAAGTGGATGAAGACTTTGGGAGGAATCTGAGTGTGAAATGGAGGGAGAGTAAGAAATTGTTTTGGAAGGAGGTAAAGAAAGTAAGGCAGTGTGAAAGGGGAAATAGTAGGTGAGTGAAAGATAGGAATAATAGATTGTTGGTGGAGAAGAGAGAGAAACTGAGGAGATGGAAGGAGCACTTTGAGGATTTGTTGAATGTGGAGAGTGAGAGCAGTGCGAGTATAAGTGGTTGGGGAATGGCTGGGAGAAGAAGAGATGAGAGGAGGGAGGAAGAGATCAGTAGGGCGGAAGTAGTGGAAGCGATGAAGAATATTAAGTTGGGAAAGGCCCCAGGAATTGATGGAGTGTGTGGTGAAATGTTTAGGTATGGGGGTGAGATTGTTGTGGAGTGGATATGGAAATTGTGTAGATTGGCTTGGGAAGAGGGAAGGGTTCCAGAGGACTGGAAATCAGGTATAATTGTTCCTTTATACAAAGGAAATGGGGAGAGAGAAGTATGTGGTAACCATAGGGGTATTTGCCTACTTAGTGTGACTGGTAAAATATATGGTAAAATACTCATTGATAGGGTTAGGCATATTACAGAGGAGCTAGTTGGAGAAGAACAAGGGGGATTTACTAAGGGAAAAGGGTGTGTAGATCAGATATTTGTTCTAAGATGTTTAGTGGAGAAGTATCTAGCGAAGGGAAGGAAAGTGTATGCTGCCTTCATGGCCTTGGAGAAAGCTTATGACAGAATAGATAGGCAAGGTATGTGCAAGGTATTAAGAATATATGGAGTGGAGGGGAAATTGTTGAGTGCTGTGAAGAGTATGTACGAGGGAGCTAGGGCTACGGTGCGAGTGGATGGTGAGCTGAGTGAGTTCTTTGATCTCAATGTGGGACTGAAACAGGGTTGTGTGATATCTCCATGGCTGTTTAATATATACATGGATGGGGTTGTAAAGGAGGTGCAGGGTAGGGCAGTGGATGTGGGGGTGGCTCTAATGAATGAGGGTGAGATTTGGAAGCTTCCGGTGTTGCTGTTTGCTGATGATACAGTACTGTTGAGTGAAGATGAATGGGAGTTGCAAGGTTTGGTGAATGAATTTGGGACAGTGTGTAGGAGGAGGAATCTGAAAGTTAATGTAAACAAAAGTAAAGTTATGGTGTTTGAGAGGAATGAAGCCACAGAGTGTGCAGTGAGGTTGGATGGTGAGGATATGGAGAATGTGAGTGCATTCAAGTACTTGGGTAGTGTGATGAGTAAGGATGGAACTTTGGGGGATGAAGTGCGTGAAAGGGTACAGCAGGGAAGGAAGGTTGTTGGTACACTGAAAGCAGTGATGAGAAACAGGAAGGTGAGTATGGAAGTTAAGAAGTCACTGCATGATAGTATTGTGATCCCTACCCTGACGTATGGAAGCGAGGCATGGACCTTGCAAGAGGGGAACAAGTCAAGAGTGAGAGTAGTGGAAATGAGTTACTTGAGAGGAGCATGTGGAGTGACGTGGAGGGACAGGTTGACGAATGAAGAAGTGAAGGAACGCTGTGGGGTGGATGTGGATGTGGTTGAGAAGATTAGGAGAAATACACTGAGGTGGTTTGGACATTGTGAAGAGAATGGAGAATGAAAGACTGACTAAGAGGGTGTATGTAGGTGAGGTGGAGGGAGGGAGAGGGAGAGGTAGACCGAGGATGAGGTGGAGGGATGGAGTTGAGAGGTATATGAGGGAGGGGGGGGTGAGTTGGGGGGAGGGTAGTCAAATGGTGGGTGACAGAGCGACTTGGAGGCGTTTTGTCTGCGGCCACCCTTTGCGGGATTAGGGCGTCGGGGTATAGATAGATAGATAGATAGTTATTATTAAATGATTTAAATACTTTAAGATAAAATATTTTACGGTTATATATTTCTTCTTCCTCAGGTGAGTGAGAGTAACAGTGGAGTGTGTCTGCGTGGTTAGGTGGTGGTGGTGGTGGTGGTGGTGTGTACGACCAGTAGGTGAGTACAGGTGACATCAGAAATGGTTGGCAGTGGTAGGCTATGTACGGTCAGTCACAGCATAGTTTTTTGGTAGTTTTATGTGAGTGGAATTTGTGTTCGTTAAATACTTATAAAATCATCAACAGCTTTATTACACCTGGGCGCGTTAACCGAGAACAGGAGTTGTAGTTTTCATTGTCTGTCTGTCTGTCTCTCTCTCTCTCTCGTGTGTGTGTGTGTGTGTGTGTGTGTTAAAATGACGAGTTGTCCGATTTTAACCAAACTTGGTGCAAGGATTGAGGGTCAGCTAAGGGGGTGACCAATTGTTTTGTAGGATCAGTAAGTGAAAGGTCAGGGTTACAGGACTAGGTCAGCATTTGACCTGGCAAGGTCAGCTTAAGCAGTTTTTATCTCGTGTTTGACGAATCTTGATGCAAGGGTTAAGAACGAAGGGATTTGATTTAGTGAACAGTTATAGGTCAAAGTCACAGGACAAGGACAAAGTTCGACCCGTGTGTCTGTTTAAACATAACTTTTTTTTTTTTTTTTTTTTTTTTTTCTGATTTTGACCAAACTAGGTGCGAGGGGTGAGGATCACCCAAGGGGTTGATAGTTGTTTTTGAGGACAAAAAAGAAAAAAAAAGTCAATAGTCAAGGTCACATATAAAGATTAAGTTGTAAAAAATCCTGTTTGACACAACTTTGTGGATTGGTTTAGGTTTAAGCAAAAATAAAAGGATTCGATATTGAGAAGTGAATATGTTACTGCATGACAGCATTGTGATACCAACTCTCACGTATGGAAGTGAAGCTTGGATCTTGTTGGAGGGACACAAGTCAAGAGTGAGGGGCAGTGGAAATGAGTTACTTGAGAGGAGCATGTGGAGTCACATGAAGAAACAGACTGACAAATGAGGAAGTGAAGGAGCGTTGTGGTATGGATGTGGATGTTATAGGAAGCGTTAGGAGAAACACAGTGAGATTTTGCCACGTGGGGAGGATGGAGAGCGAAAGACTAACGAGGAGAATATATGTGAGTGAGGTGGAAAGGGGGGAGAGGGAGGGGGAGACCAAGGATGAGATGGAGGGATGGAGTGGAGAGGTATATGAGAGAGAGGGATGTGAGCTGGGAGCAGGACAATGAAATGGCGGGGGACATGATGACATGGAGGCGATTTGTTTGTGGCCACTCCTTATGGGATTAAGACGCCTGGCAGTAGATAGATAGATAGTTATTGAGAGCAGTCAGTCAAAGACCGAAGTCACCGGCAAAGGTTGGATGTCAGGGTTACCGTGGAGGTCATCCCTAACAGTTTTGGTCCACTTTGGACCAAACTTTGTGGGAGGATTAAGGGTCAGGCAAGAATGAAGTAATTGGAAATTGACGGAAGTCCATACAATCGTCAGGGTCACAGGGTAAAGCCAGAAGTTCGGCCTTTAGACCAAGTGGCGGACGCAGGTGTTGCGCTTATAGTGCTCCTTGTTGTTGTTGTTGTTGCTGCTGTTGTTGTAGGTGTAATTGTTGTTGTTGTTGTTGGTGGTGGTGGTGGTGGTATAATATAATTTACACACCATCTTTCCAGAATCTAATCAGAATTGTTATGCAAAAGAGCGGCCAGGTTATAACAGCCGCTGACGTGGTAATTATCTTGTGCAATTTGTCGGCTGTAAGGAAGCACAAAAATAGGTTGGGTTATTATGATGTAGAGCACCAAGGCTGGCCGGCGTGTGTACCTTAAGAATATTTTATAGTTGCAGTTCTTGTTCAGTTATAATTGTAGTAGTAGTAGTAATAATGATAATAATGATAATAATAATAATAATAATTAATGATGATGATCATAATAACAGCAACAACAACAGAAATAGTAATTAATAATAATGCACTCGTAGTTCTTTGCACTGGTATGAGGTGTTGTCCACTACAAGTAATTATTAATAATCCATTCCATTATAATAATAATAATAATAATAATAATAATAATAATGCAGTATTAGTTCTGTGCACTGGCTTGAGATATTATCCAGTACAAGTAATTGTTTATAATCCATTCCTTAATAATGATAATAGTAATAATAATAATAGTAATAGTAATAATAATAATAATAATAATACAGTGTTAGTTCTGTGCAGTGACTTGAGGTAAACATGTCCAGTACAAGTAATAATTCCTCATGCAGTGCTGTATTGCCCAGTCAAGGACGTATGGATCTGGGGTCACAAGTAATAATTCCTCATGCAGTGCTGTATTGCCCAGTCAAGGACGTATGGGTCTGGGGTCACAAGTAATAATTCCTCATGCAGTGCTGTATTGCCCAGTCAAGGACGTATGGATCTGGGGTCACAAGTAATAATTCCTCATGCAGTGCTGTATTGCCCAGTCAAGGACGTATGGATCTGGGGTCACAAGTAATAATTCCTCATGCAGTGCTGTATTGCCCAGTCAAGGACGTATGGATCTGGGGTCAGACAACTGAGTCCAGACATTTTAGGCCAGAGTGAGCAGTAGCAGTAAAACCCGACCATCCCTCCAATGTAATCCATGATGAGCCTGACCCGGGTCCAACTGCCTAACCATCTACATCAGGCGCCCCTTTATATGGTTACCACCTGTGTAGGACATGGTTTACTAGTCTACAAGGCGCCATTTGGCCTGTCATTCAGTGTATAATCACGTGAAGATAGCACTACAGTAAGTGAGGTGGATAAGGAGCACGCCACCCCCACTAAGCCGGTAATAATAATAATAATAATAATATGATTTTAATTATATTAATCATCGTCATCATCATCATCATCAAATAATAATAATAATAATAATTTTAATTAAATCGTCGTCATCATCATCATCATCATCATCACTACCATCATCGTCATCATCATGATCGTTGTCGTCGTCGTCGTAATCATCATCCATCGTCAGTGATCATTAGTCATCATCATCATCATCAGTCATCATCATTATCATCATCATCGTCATCGTCGGCGGCGGCGTCTTCGTCTTCCATCATCGGTCATCATCAGTCGTCATCGTCGTCGTCGTCGTCAAAGTCATGTCCAGGTTGAGGTAGGAGTTTTGGAACTTCCCCCCCCCACACACACACACAAAAATGGGGTTCATATTGATTGTCCGTTCCCTGAGGCAAAACAGTCCTCCTACCTGCCCCACTTCCGCACATACGTCAACAGTAATACCCACCGTCCATATTGCATAATCGCTGCGGCGTTGTCATTCACGACAGTAGTGGCGATTTTGTGGTTCGTCGGTGTCTTGTAGAAAATCACCAAAGTTTATTTAAAAGATATTCAAGAAATCAAACTGATCTCTCCCCCGGCCTGGATTGCTGTGGCGTTCTTTTGAACAGCAGACGACTTCTCTGACCATTGGACCACTACCTCCCCCACTCCTGTATTGCCACAGTTCAGTTTCACCCATAAAAGAAGCCTTGCGTTAGCGGGAATAGAATAGTTGGAGTTCGGGAGTTGTCCCGAACATGAGAGTGTTGATTTTGACAGTGGCAGTACTGAGGCTCCCATGATTCACTTTCAGCTCGTCTGGCGTCAGCTGGAACCGAGTACCTGTACTAGATTTGTCTTGAGCGTGAGAGGTTTCTCATTCCACTGGAGATAGAGACACGTAAACGTTTGCATCCTGAATGTTGGCAGGAGGAGTTGTTACCTCCATATTCCTACCCAGAGTATGTGGGGGATTTGGCAGCCTCCCACACCGTCCCGCGTTCCCGGTTTATTATTATTATTATTATTATTATTATTATTGCTGCTGCTGCTGCTACTACTCCTACTACTACTCCTACTCCTACTACTATAACTACTACTACTCCTGCTCCTTCTACTACTACTACTACTACTACTATTTTAAAGATAATTTGGCGTGTGAGGTGGAGTTAGGATTCCTAGAACTTGAATGATGTGTTGATGATTGTATAGTCCATTCCAGTACTTGTGACAGTCCTCCCTCGTGTGTACTTCCCCTGTCCTTCCTATTGGATCTTGCCTCACCCCATTATGAGGTGGGAAAGAGCAGCAGATAATGATTTTATTGTTTCTTACAACGCGGAGGTAGTGTGTGGACAGCATTCTCTCTCCCTTTTCTCCAGGAATAACGCCGGTGGTGTCCGCGAGAGGCCATAGACTAAAACAATGGAAACACAGTTATCCTGGATGTCATAAAGCAGCTTACCATCTTTTTTAAAGCTATTACAGGCTCAGTCTTCGGCTCAGCTGGTAATACTGGGTAATGACTGTTCTGTTGATTCTGCAACCCTCATATTGTCAGTCATGTTTTCGGTGATACCAGAGCTCTTTGCGTTTTCTCTAATTACATTTTACGAGGGGGACACTGGGGAACCTGTTGTGTGTGTAGAGTACTGGTGCTGGTACGTTAATACTGGTTTCTGGTTTTGCGATGCATGTTGCCGTTGTGTCGTGTATGAACCAGTGGATATGAAATGTGGCCAGTTTAACTCTGGCCTGTAGTTCGTCTACCTTGGCGGAGATTTTTGTCACTTTACACCCTACTTTCCGGAATTAGTGACAGTAAAACAGTACTCCAGCTGTACAACATCTCCATAGCGATATCGTGGCTGACACCATGTTTGAATGTTAATTCCCTAAAACAGCTCCTTACTTAGTATGGGAAATTGCAATTTTAGGCCAAGATAAAGTTGACAGAATATAGTAACACTTCCCTTCCCATTTTCATCTTATTAACAGGGGCTAAGGATGCTATTTACCCATCGAGTACGACTACATCTTTTTCTGTTTTATATCCGTGGTAGTGCAAGGCGATTTTACTCAGAAAAAGGCAAGTCGTACTGAGGGGGTCTGAAAGGTGGCATTAACGTAATCGTTACAAGAGGATCTTCCTAGGGTGAATAGAACTATTGGATGAATAACATATTAAAAGCGTTAGTTGAATTACTAGGTTAGTGCAGATTGTTTCCATCACCTTGCCTTTTTTAAAAATCTAGGCATCATAAAAACTAGATTACAGTTCAGAGAATCATTGTTTTGGTTTTGATAATGCTGTAATGAAGGATTACAGAGTTTAGAAGAGTCCAGTCATCTGACGCAGTACTGCCAGTGAACTGATAGTCGTGTTGTTATGTTGAGGTTTTGAGCACCAGTGAATTATTTAAAAGAACTGCCGATGTTGAGGGGAAAATGAACCATTAATGATTATCATCATCATCATTATTATTATTATTGTTATTATGTTTATGTTTATATGTATGTTTACAATGTTTATTGTTGTTGCTGTTGATAAGATTTTTTCTTCATTATCTCTTATCGAAATACGAATTTTAGATTGAATAGTAATGAGACGAAGCACTTAATATTGCATTTATGTTACAATAATGTCCTAATCTGGTGCGGCGGTGGAGGAGGGGAGAGAGGGAGGAGAGAGAGCGGTTGCTTACAGCGCTTGTCCCTGACCCTCCTGGCTGTACAGGATCACCAGGATCACCACAATAATGGCCCACGTAGCGGAGGTTATTCGATACTCTCATCCCTACCCCCCCCCACCCACTCTCTTCACGTTTGCCTGTTGGTCGATAGTTGGTAGCCGTATAACTTAGGCAGGTCGTCTGTATCTACTGGGGAACAAACAGCATAAAAGAACGTGCCAAAAGGCAACTTGCCAGCAGGATATTTTCATAAATACAATTTCTCCTGCCCTTTTCAAGGCATATCTCGAAACTGTATCATTAAAACTCCAAAATATGTAATATAAGGCAAACGTCATATGTCAGTTTTTGGTCTGTTTTATACCATTGGGGAGGGGAAGGTTAGGTGGAGAGGTATACGAGAGAAGGGTGTGTGAGTTGGAGCGAGGGCAGCCAGATGGTGGAGGACAGGATGACATGGAGGGGATTCGTTTGTGGCCAACCCTTATGGAATGAAAGCTTGAGCGATGGATAGTAAATTATATCCGATGTCACTACCGGTACTGTCTCGTCATATTAGATTTGGGGACCAACAGCGTCTTTTGGTTTTATGGTTACCACTTAACGCAGCGATTATTTTTTTCTTTGAGAGGAGAGAGAGAGAGAGAGAGAGAGAGAGAGAGCTTGTCACTTAGCATCGAGTCAGCAGAAAGTAGCAGTACCGTACATCGAGTGAGTTGTTGTTGGCCGTCCTCATCAGCCACATAATTCTGAACATGAAATATTTTCATTTTTCACTAAATATTGTACCTGCATTAATCTGGCCTCACAGTACAATTCAATTTAGTTAGAGTTTTAACATTTACTGCTTTTTGGAAGCCACTATTTTATTATACAACTTTTGTTTCAGTAAAAAGTTGTAATTAACATTAAACAAGAAGGCGCAATCGCGAACCCAGACATAAATTCCGGTTTTATTTGAGGGAGGTAAATGTTGTTAACCAGGTTTTCTAACCTTTCTATTTTCAGAATATAAACGTTTATTAGCTTATTAAATATGGCATCAAAATGTTATAATGAACTGTTTTGTTTAAACTATAAAGTTTATGTACCGATATGTTACCTTTTATTGAAGATAAAAATCAAAGCATCATATTTAGTGAAGATTACATGAACCAGCCAAACGATTAAATACTGTAAATGTTACTTGATCAGTGCCAACCCTGCTGGTTGTAATTGTTCATTAGTATAATATTGTTGAAGAAAATGCCGGTTGTAGTTTGTATACTTCTTTCCCTCCTCAGTATTTGCAGACTTCAGAATACATCATCATCATCGTCATCATCATCATCATCATCATCATCATTATCATCTAATCCCATGTTGCCCCATGAGGAGCGTAGGAATACACCAGTAATTTTTATTTGGGTTTAGTTTTGATGATTTTCACTCTTGATTTATTGTCTTTTTGTGGTGGAAGATAATTGTAAAACGTATGAGAGAGAGAGAGAGAGAGAGAGAGAGAGAGAGAGAGAGAGAGTTTATTGGAATGGTAAAAGAGTGAGAGTGAGGACAGTGTGCAGAGTCTGAGTTCATGAAGGGGGAGCGAGACCTGAGGCCCAGTCACTTAAGAGAGAGGGAGGGGGGAGGGGGAACAAAATAACAGTTTGACTGCAGAAACTGAAGTTGACACAGTCCAACACTGAATAACTTAGCCTATTTCAGCTGTCAGAAAGGTATAATACAATCATATCCGAAGCGTGAAAGCAACACAGTCTGTTACTAAGAAGTGTAACAAGTTCAAAAGTAACACAATCTAATACTCACAAACAAATAGTGCAGTCTAACACAGAAACTTAAAACAGTCTCTCACAAACTTAGTAATAAACGTAATAATTTAACACTCAGACGTACAGTAACCTATCCCAGCAAGTTAAATAACACAGACTAACAGTGGCGATAACGTCCTTTCATTCACTGTAATTATAATCACAAATCATTCTCTCCTTTCCGACCCCTTCATCTCTCGCTCACCCACTGCCCTTCCTCTGCCTCTTTGTCCCGAAGGTGAAATAATATGCAGATTTTTTGGCGGAAGTTGGGTGTTGAGGGTCGGGTAATTAGTGATGTGTGCTGGCTGGCTCTTGGCTTTGTTGGTTCTCGCTGTGACTTCCATTACTCTCAGTTTGGCAGGGATGGGGAGGTGGGAGGAGAGTGATTGGGGAGGGATAGGGTAGTGTATTGTGGGGGAGAGATGGAGGTAGGGGAATGGCAGGGAGAGGATGGAAAGTTGGAGGATAGAGTGGTTGGCTTTGGTCGGTAAGGATTGGGACTTATGAGGAGAGATAGGTGGAGATAGGGATGATAGGAGAGATATTAGGGCAAGGGTAGGATAATGAGGGTGATGGTTGTAGGGGCGGGGGGGTGTAGAAGAAAGCGGAGATGAGAGGCAGGAGTAGGGGACATGTGTAGGTGAGAGGGACAGTAGTTGTAGAGGGAGGGTATATGGTGCCATCTTTCCCGCTTGGCCCAGAAGGCAAAATAGTACTATGGAGAATTTTTCGTGGGATTGGATGTTGAGGGTCGAGCAGTTAGGGGTCAGTTCTAGTGGCTCTGGCCTTTGTTATTTTTAGCGAGGCATCCATTCACTGGCGTCTGGGATTGATAGGGAAGTGGGAAAGGGGAGGAATAGAAAGAGGATGGGGAAAGGTAAGGGTGTGTGAATGGTAGGCGAATGGTATGGGAAGAACTGGAGGTAAGGCAGTGGTAGAGAGAGATAGGGCAGGGATAAGGGAGTGTGTGTGATGGGTGTAGGGCAGGGATAGGGAAGTGTGTGTGATGGGTGTAGGGCAGGGATAGGGAAGTGTGTGTGGTGGGTGTAGGGCAGGGATAGGGGAGTGTGTGTGATGGGTGTAGGGCAGGGATAGGGAAGTGTGTGTGATGGGTGTAGGGCAGGGATAGGGGAGTGTGTGTGGTGGGTGTAGGGCAGGGATAGGGTAGTGTGTGTGATGGGTGTAGGGCAGGGATAGGGGAGTGTGTGTGATGGGTGTAGGGCAGGGATAGGGGAGTGTGTGTGATGGGTGTAGGGCAGGGATAGGGGAGTGTGTGTGATGGGTGTAGGGCAGGGATAGGGGAGTGTGTGTGATGGGTGTAGGGCAGGGATAGGGGAGTGTGTGTGATGGGTGTAGGGCAGGGATAGGGGAGTGTGTGTGTGATGGGTGTAGGGCAGGGATAGGGCAGTGTGTGTGATGGGTGTAGGGCAGGGATAGGGGAGTGTGTGTGATGGGTGTAGGGCAGGGATAGGGCAGTGTGTGTGATGGGTGTAGGGCAGGGATAGGGCAGTGTGTGTGATGGGTGTAGGGCAGGGATAGGGCAGTGTGTGTGATGGGTGTAGGACAGGGCTATTCAACTGGCTGCCCGGGGGCCAAATCCGGCCCTTGAGTCGTTTTTGTTTGGCTCAGTGGCCGACTCTGAAGAATGAAAATAAGCAAGTAAACAAGCATATAACAGAGTTTTGCCATTTTTTTTTTTATGTATTTAGCGGAAAATGTAAGCGCAAATAATATATGAATTTCTTATTTCTTTCCGTGTATAAGTGTTTAGATAGAGGGAAAAAATACAGGTGACATAATGTATGGCCCTTTTGTTATTCAAAGTAGCTGAATAGCCTCGGTGTAGGGGAAGGAAATGGGAGGAGTAGTTGAGGTGAAAGGCGAGGGACAGGTTGGTGGGATAGGATTATTTTCAAGTGGGAGTTGGATGTTGACATTGGGACATTAGTGTTCCGTTCCGGTGGGCTCTTGGCTTTGTTGGTTCTGGCTACACTCACATTTACTCGTTGTCTTTGAGGGATGGGGTTTTGGGGAGGGGGAGGGGATGGAAAGGATAGGGGTAGGGGAGTGTTGGTATTTGGTGTAGAAAATGAGAATGTTAAGGAAGATTAGGTAGCCAGGAGAGACGAGGATATATGGTGTGTGGTCGTGGTAGTAAGGAGAGGTATAATGGTGCTAAATTGTGGGGAAAGAAAGAAGTGGGGAATGGCAGGGAAAGGGATAGGACAGGGTAGGCGAGTGTGGGTAATAGACGTGGGTGAAGGGAGAGGTAGGGAGCTGCGGTAGGCAAGAGGGGAGTGATCCGAAAAGGGTAAGGGAGTAAGTGGGGGGGGGGGGAAGGGAAGTAGGTAGTGACTGGATAAAGGAGAAGCAGAAGCTGGGGTATGTAAGTGACAGGGGTAGGGAAGTAAGTGGTGAGGGAGAGGGCAGACAGTTCTGTGGGAGTTGAAAGGGGGTGGTAAGGGGAAACAGGGGTAGTGGAATGGCAGGGGCAGACAAGGCAGGAAAGACGAGTAGACAGAAACAGAGGAAGGGGTATGGATGGAGACGAGAGGCAACGGTGGAGGAAAAGAGAAATACAAGGGAGTGGTGGGGGAGGGGGGGAGAGAGCGACATGGAAGTGGCTGGGTAGGAGTGGAGACGGATGGGAGTGAAGGCAGAGAGGAGGAACAGGAGTAGGCAATGGAAAGGTGAAGCGGAGAAACAAAAGTAGTGGCGAGATAGGGTGCATTGGAGGATAATAAGATGGAGGTAGGGGACAGGATAAGGATAAAGGTAAGGGAGATATATGGGAAAGGGAGAGACCAAGTTAAGGGAGTGGCAGGGATAATGGTAGAGAAAGGGACAGGAAACAAGGGAATGGAGTGGACAAGCAGAACAAGAAAATGGGTTGGAAATGGACAAAGGCAGGGGACAAGAGAGATAGGAGGCAGAAGGAAAGAGAATGAACAGGAACAGGGAAAGACGGAAAGCATAGATGGGAGAAAAACAGACTGTCACAAGAGGCAAGGGAACAACAGGCACTGGAGCGCTTATAGACAAAAAGAACCGACAGAAGACGAGAGAGAGAGAGTGAGTGAGAGAGAGAGAGAGAAAGAGAGGACGCAGGCATGGAGGTGAGGGACATCGACATAAAGGTCAGAAAGAACAGATGTAGGACACAGGCGTGGAAGAAACAGAGGGACAGAGGGAAGAGCCAAAGCAAAAAAGGAAAACAGTAAAGAAAAAATAATGGAAAAAATGACAAGGGATAAAAGAACACGTCAGAACAAATAAGAAAATACAGCCTAGTCCGTGGCTAATGCAGGCAGGTGCCTTGTAATTAGAGGTCGTGATGCTGCCACCAGTGAGTCTGGGGTCGTCCATGACAATTCCGGGGCAGTAGTGTCGTGGTGGGTGTAGGAGGATCCCTGGCACTACTTTAGTTATTAATATTCCGTTGCAGCTACATCTTAATGTTTTCTTTTATATACTTTATCATTTTCTGTTGCAGCTTCATCTTAATATTTGTCTTTGTATATGTGTCTTCTTTATATTTTCCTTTATATATATGTGTGTCCTTTTTATTTATATTATTGTAACCCCTGTCAGACGATTTTTTTCAGCTTAAGGGAGACCTTTTGTAATGATCGGTTAGCGTGTCTTGGCATAAAATAAACAGAGACCAGAGCACTCACAGAGCGCATAACTCCGCCAAGGCAGCGCCATCCCCCTTTTTGACCTTGATCTGTGATCTTTTTAGCCCTAAATCTAATTACTTGTTCGTCTGATTATTCCCAGTCATTTTTCTAAAGTTGGTGCAAGTCTGTAATATACATCTACCGCAGAAAAAAAAAAAATCGTCGAGTCAGTTCGAGAAACAACGTAGGCCTGTCTATTTCACAGTCTTTGCATAAAATAAATTATTTATAAAATGTGAACGAAACAAAGGCTTTACAACATCATTTTGTATATTTGACCATTGGTTATTTGTCATTCCACCCTTGCCTTACAGCACCCCATTGTAGGATTTGGCATGATGCCAGGCAGTTTTGTAAAATGTACAAAATGTGCCTTGACGGCCGTCAGTACACATCTGACGGTCGTCTTTGATCATCCTGTTTCTCTTGTTGTTTCACGGTTGTTGAGTCCTTCATGAGCCAGAGTAATCAAAGCATTCCTTTCCTCCTCCTGGAGCTGTCTAGGCTCTAGTGTGTTGTCATGGGGAAAGATAAATCTGACAAGGGCAAGCAGGACTGGAGTGCAGAACAGAGGGTGCCACAGTGGTGGATTATGTAACCTGTCCCTGTAACTCTCCTACGGTTATTATTGTGTCATTTTGACACAAGCATTACCTCATGGATGATCAGTGTTGCTGGAGGTTCAAGGACTCACCCATATCTACGTGAGGTGTGAAATGGAGTATTTATGGATTAGTCAGGATGCTCCAAGACTGTGAAGGGGGAAATGTTTGTCACCTTGACACTATAAATTGTCCCTCCAGATCTTCAGAAATTCGTATGTTTAAGGGTGTTTAAGAGTTTTGTTGATGGTTCTTTTTTTATAAATTGTGTTGACGTGAGGCTGAATGGCAGTGGATCTGCTACCTAGACAGAATGATTTGGTGGCAATTAATGTGGCTCACAGGGTATTAGGCGGCAGCCACACTGATCCATGTTATATTTGTTATTGTACGATATACCACAATATGTTTGATGGAATATTCTGTGCATGTATCGGGAGTGTACCGTAAATATATCAGGATACATGTACTTGATGTTAATATACTGTAGTAGTGTATGAACTGTACCTGGTAGGTATACGTATTCCATGGTACATACGGACTGCACATTAGCCACACATTAGAACAGTGATCCCTTCCTTACAGGATCTAATTTGCTCTCTCTCTCTCTCTCTGTCTCTCTCTCTCTCTCTCTCTCTTTCTCAGTATTTGTTCGTTGAGGCAGACAGTATGTTGCAATTGGTCGGCCACTAAGGCGTGCCGGCCGTTGCTATGGTAACGACACAGGACAGGGCTGGATCTGCCGCTGCCTGGGTGTGTGGTTGGCTGTGGTTGTGGTTGTGTGCTTGTGGTTGTATGGTTCTGGGTCTGTGGTTATGGTCGACCGTTATGGAAACGACACGAGGTTAGGCCGGATGTGCCTGGTGTCTGGTTGTGTGGTTGTTTTGGTTACGGTTGTGTGGTTGTTTGGTTGTGAGCCTGGTTATGGTCGGACATTGCTGTGGCAACCGGTTTAAACCTAGGCTGGATCACTGGTTTTGTGGTTGTGTTGTTTGGTTGTGGTGTTGTGGTTATGTTGTTTGGTTGTGGGCTTTTAGGTTTGGTCAGCCGTTGCTATGGTAACCAGCACAAGGCTAGGCTTCTTCTTCAGGTGGCTGGTTATGTGGTTGTGGTTTTGTATGGTAGTTTGTGGTTGAGTTTGGCCGTTGCTGTGGTAAACAGCACGAGCCATGGCTGTATGTGGCGGTATGGTTGCAGTGGCAGCGGTAGTTCGGTTGTGGTAGCAGATGTAGTGAGGTAGTGTGGCAACGGTGTGTGATAATGTACTTGATGTGAGTGTGGTTATGTGGTGTGGTTTGGTTGTGATAGGATGACGGTGTAACAAGGTTGCTTGTGGTTGTGGTGTGCGGCAGTTGTGTGTGGTTGCGATGGAAATGTAGTTTGGGAATGGTGTAGTAGTGTGGCTGTGGTAGTGTAGTTGTGATGTGGAGTTGTGGTTGTGGCACGGTTGTGGTTTGTTTGTGGGTGGCTGTAGTAGGACTGCCATGTTTGTGTGCAGAGTTGTGGTTGTGGAGTGCAGCAGTGTGAGTGTGGCGTGACGTAATGGTTGCCAGGTATGGGTGTGTTGTGTGGTTGTACAGTTGGCTGTGATTGTGGTTAACGTTTGTGTGGTAATGTTTGTGTTGTGTGCAGTAGTGTGGTTAAATGCAATGACGTGGTTATGTTGTGTGGATTGCTAGTTCTTTGGTTGTGATGGAACTGTATCTTGCCATGATTTATGAAGAGAGGAATTGCACAATTTCTGTACAGTTTAAAGCTTAGAAACACGTTATATATATATATATATATATATATATATATATATATATATATATATATATATATATATATATATATATATCCGCTGACTTGTCATAAAAACACTCCCGCTAACACCAATACTCCAGTCCATGAGACAATGAGACAACTCTGGCATGTATTCAATTCAGAAGGTGGCTTTTTGCGCCGAAGTGGTGACATGTGGAAGGTGTATGGTACATCGAAGCACTGCTGGGCGTCAGGGAGAGTTGTTATGGCCAGGTTTAGAGTATAATGCAAGACAAAAAGTTATTGTGAGGAATTATTAGCTGACCAAACTCGGTTTAGGCTACCTTTTTTTTATTTATGCAAGGAAGAAGGAACTAAAGGCCAGGAGCGCACAAACTGTTCCCTTCTAGAAAAAAGCAAAAACAAGATAACAGAGAGCCTAATTCTAGATACGTTCTTTTTGAGATGCCTAAACACACTGCGTTTGAGATCGTAGGCAGTAGGAAATACGGACAGAGGGAGACAGTTCCAGACCTGATCTGTTGCATACATGAAAGACTGCAGTAGAGAGTTGGATAGGAAAGGAATGTGAATTTGTTGCTGGATGGCTGTTACACGCTACACACCCGCCGTAGTGGTGGAGGGATGCAAACAGACAGTTCAGAGGAGCAGTGACCATTAAAGTAGCGATAGAAAAGAGATAAAGGTGCAACAATGAGCGAAGAGACGGAGGTTGAAGGGAGCCAGTAAGAGGAGGAGAGTTAATGAGACGAAAAGCCTTTGACTCCACCTTGTGGAGAAGAGCTGTATGTGGTGAGCTTCCCCACACATGAGAGTTGTGCTCTACACAGGGGCGAATAAAGCCTGTGTATGAAGTCAACAACTGTGCAGGGGTAAACTAGTCATGGATTGCACACCCAGTCTCTTGGAAGCAGATTTTACAATAGAGATAATATGTTCTTTCCACGATAAATCCCGAGAGAATGAAACCCCAAGTATGTTTAAAGATGATGCAGGATTGAGCTGGATATTGTTAAAAATTAGAGGGTATTCCTGTGGAAGATTTTATTTGTTGATATACGTAAGAATATGGTTTTTGATGCATTAAAAACAACAAGATTATTTTTACCCCAGTCAGAGATACGAGCCAGATCAGATATTAGGTGTGCCATAGCCTCATCCCTTGTTTGTTGAAGTAATTGCTGAGATGGACGCTGCCGGAAGCGAATGTAAAGGTGTGAAGGGTGGAGTCATCATCATATGAGTGGATAGGGTTAGATGTACAGCTTAGATTTTAAACTGTACATCTAAGGATGTACCTTCTAAGCCTTAGATGATCATTAATGAATAAAAGGAAGAGAGTAGGTGATAGGACAAAGCCCTGAGGATCACCACTATTGATAGTCTAGGAGAAGAACGGTGGCTGTCTACTACAGCAGCAACAGAACGACCAGAAAGGAAACTAGAGATGAAGGCACAGGTTGAAGGATAGAAACCGTAAGAGGGCAGTTTGGAAATTAAGGATTTAAGCCAGACTCGTTTGAAAGCCTTTGAGATGTAAAGTGCAATGCAGTAGCAAAGCATTCGCCAAAGTCCTGAAAGGAGGATGACCAGGAGTTTAAATGGTAGGTGAGAAGGTCACCAGTGGAGCATCCCTGCTGGAACCCATACTGACGATCAGAAAGAAGGTTTTGACAGGAAAGATGCTTCAAAAATTTTTTTTGTTAAGAATAGACTCGAAAACTTTAGAAGTGCAGGATGTTAAAGCAATTGGACAATAATTAGAAGGATGGGAATGGTCGCCCATCTTTTGAACAGGCTAACTGGAAGGTGCAAGTTCATAGACAAAGGCAAAAGAGTTTACCTAGGTAGGTTGTAAGAACAGAAGCACAGATCTTGACAACAACTGGTGGGACCCTGTTAGGTCCATGTGCCTTGTTAGTATTGAGGCCAGATATTGTAGAAAAAACATTAATTGCAGACATTTTAATGTCAGCCATGAGGAAGTCAGTGCGGGGAAATGATGGAGGAACAGCACCAAAATCGTCTAAGGTGGATTTGGAGGAGAAAGCCTGAATGAAGAGTTCTGCTTTATCAGTAGAAGAATTAGCGACAGGACCATCAGAGTAGAAAAGAGGATGGATGGATGATGAGGTGAAGTTGTTAGAAAGGTTTTTGGCAAGGTGCCAGAAGGAGCAGTAAGAATTCGACTTGGAGAGTTCGGAACATTTATTATGAATGAAATTATTTTTAACAGAGTGAAGAACAGACTTAGCACGATTCCGGGCAGAAATATACAAGAGGTGAGATTTTGTAGTGGGTTGGCCCCGGTGCCTTTTGTAGGCCTTCTCCTTGTTATGGACAGCATTAGAACAAGCGTGATTAAACCAGTTTTTTTCTTTTTTGCATTAAACAAAGGATATGAGAATGGAATGTATGCTTCCTTGCCCGAGAGAATAACTTCTGTAATACACAAGACGCATTCAGATGGCTGTCAACCATGGAAGCAGTAGTAATTCCATGGAAAATCAAAGAAGTACTGCCTGAAGGCCTTCCAATCCGCAGCTCCAAAGTGCTACAACCGACGCTTCCTCAACGGAGGGTCCACAGGCCTTACTGAAGCGATAGGACAGGTTAAGGTGATAAGGTTGTGATCGGAGAAGCCCAACAGAGAGGAAGGATTAACAGCGTAAGCAGAAGGGTTAGTTGTAAGGAAGAGGTCAAGTATGTTTGGACTCTCTCCAAGGTGGTGGTTCCAGGCCGCTATAGTGGTTCCAGGCCGTTCTACCATAAGTTACTCCATCTTATCTCCTACATCTCTTCTAGTTTGTGATGCTGCAGTCCATTAGTGACTTAGATCTCGGGTAGCCAATGGTATGGATGGATGTTAACAGTACTCCTGATGATGATGGCGATGGTGGTCATGATATGGTGTTGGTGGTAGTGTTGTTGATGGTGATGGAAACAGGCTATTTTAATGGTATTGATAATAGCATGGTTGATGACAATGAGAAATATTCTTTTTGGCATAGAAGGCTTCGTAGGGTATGCTCATTAGCGAGTCGTTTTCAGTATTGCACTTTAACTCACTGAAATACTGATCTCTACTGATTATATATATGCATAAGTACTGTACATCTTTAGATAACCATAGTGAATAGTAATATAGTCGTAATATAACACCCCAGGGTGCACTTGCCTCAGGGGCGTACTTGCCCCCAGGGTCTACTTGCCCCCACCGGGTCAACTTGCTGCCGGGTCTACTTGCCCCCGGGTCTGCTGGCCCCCAGGGTCTTCTCTGGCCCTGGGGTCTTCTCTGGCCCCGGGGTCTTCTCTGGCCCCGGGGTCTTCTCTGGCCCTGGGGTCTTATCTGGCTTCTGGGGTCTTCTCTGGCCCCCTGGATCCTCTCTAGAAGACCCTGGGATCTTTTTGCCTGGTGTCTCCTGGCCCCCGGGGTCTTTTTGCCCAGGATCTTCTGGCCCCTGGAGTCTTTTTGCCTGGGATCTTCTGGCCCCCTGAGTCTTTTTGCCCAGGATCTTCTGGCCCCCAGGGTCTTTTTGCCCAGGATATTCTGACCCCCAGAGTCTTTTTGCCTGGTGTCTCCTGGCCCCCGGAGTCTTTTTGCCCAGGATCTTCTGGCCCCCGGCGTCTTTTTGCCCGGGATCTTTTTGCTCGGGGTCTCCTGCCCAGGGATCTTTTTGCCTGGGGTGTCGCCTCTGGGGTCTTCTGGTCCACGGGGTGTTCGGGTGTTCTGGCTCCCGGGGCCTTTTTGCCCAGGATCTTCTGGCCCCTGGAGTCTTTTTGCCCGGGATCTTCTGGCCCCTGGAGTCTTTTTGCCCAGGATCTTCTGGCCCCCAGAGTCTTTTTGCCCAGGATCTTTTGGCCCCCGGCGTCTTTTTGCCCAGGATCTTCTGGCCCCCGGCGTCTTTTTGCCCAGGATCTTTTGGCCCCTGGGGTCTTTTTGCTCGGGGTCTCCTGCCCAGGGATCTTTTTGCCTGGGGTGTCGCCTCTGGGGTCTTCTGGTCCTCGGGGTGTTCGGGTGTTCTGGCTCCTGGGGTCTTCTGGCCCTCGTTTTTTTTTTTTTTGCCTGGGGTCTCTTGGCCCCTGGGGTTTCCTGACCCCCGGGGTTTCCTGGCCCTCGGTGTTTCCTGGACCTCAGGGTCTTTGGCCCTCGGGGTCTTCTTTGGCCCCCGGGATGTCTTGGCCCCAGGAAACTTTTTGCCCAGGGTCTCCTGGCCCCAGGGGTCTCTTTGCCAGGGGTTGTCTCTGGCCCCCTGGGTCTTCTCTGGCCCCCAGGGTCTTTTTGCCTGGTATCTTCTGGCCCCCGAGGTCTTTTGCTTGGGGTCTACTGGTCCAGGGGTCTTTTTGCTTGGGGGCATCTGGCTCCCTGGATCTTCAGGCCCTCGGGGTGTTCTGGCCTATGGGGTCTACTGGCCCTTGAGGTCTTCTTTCCTGAGGTCTTATGGCAACCGGTTTCCTTTCCCCCGGGGTCTTCCTCCTCCTGGGGTCTTCGCTGGGCCCCAGGGTCTCCTGGCCTCAGGGATATTTTTGCCCAGGGGCTCCTGGCCCCAGGGGTCTTTTTGCTCGGGGTCATTTTGCCTGGGGTCTCCTGGCCCCCGGGGTCATTCTGCCTGGGGCCTTCTGGCCCCTGGGGTCATTTTGCCTGGGGTCTTCTGACCCCCCAGGGTCCTCTCTAGAAGACCCCGGGGTCTTCTTGTTGACAGGGTCTTCTCGCCCCCTGGGTCTGCTGGCCCCAGGGGCCTTTTTGCCTGGGGTCTCCTAGCCTCCCCTCCTCTTTTTTTTTTTTTTTTTTTTTTACCCGGGTCTTCTTTCCCCCAGGATCTTCTCTTGTACCCGGAACCTGAGGACCAGAGGACCCTGGAATCTACTGATCTTCAGTGGTCTGCTGGCTCCCGGGGTCTAATGTAGAACTACATATTATATAGATAGATAGATAAATAGATAGATAGAAGCAGGGAGTCAGATGATGAGAGGTGTTGTGTCTGCGAGAATCGAGCAGTGCTAAACATGCTTACACACTCTGACGCGAGGGAATGCTTGAGACAGCGTCTAGTGGCCACATACACACATGCTTACACACAGGCTGCGGGAACTTTCCATCCCACGAGGAACACACGTGACACACCCCTGCTACACCAGAATTTAGGAAAGAGAGCTCAGACGGAGATTAGCCACAGAAGAGGCAAGAGAGAAGTAGACAGGCCTCAGAGGAGACAGGTGACGGGAGAAGGGCTTGGCAGTTTGAGAGAGAGAGACAGATAGCGAGACAGGGAGGTAGCTACCCGGGACTTATACTGTCCGTGTGAGAGACTTGTTAATATTTCCAAGACAAATAAAAATAGTCCCATACTATTCTTTACCTCTCCTGTTACCACATGACATTTGGTGGCAGCGAACGTATACGAACCTCGTCTCACTTAATCAACATTAAATTCCTACAAAATATCAAGATTGAAAACAAGAATATCTCTCTCTCTCTCAATCAACAACACAACCAGCTCCTGACGCTTCTCTCCATCCAGCCCCCTCCGTCTCCCAGATCATCATGCTGATGCAGAGGTCAAGAGATCACATGACGCCTTGCAAGTAGTTTAACAAAATATTGATACAATACTGCAATTTCTACGACGAATCAGCGAACTACAACCATCTACAATCAACTACAATTAACAACTCTACGTCGTCTGTATAATCTTCTACACGCACCTACAAGAAGTGGCAGTCTTCATCCTACAACGAGTAAATCACAAGAAAAATGGACCAAGAATACATCAAAGAAAGAAAACAAACAAACAAACAAACAAACAAACGAAGAGTGAGAGACGACTCACAACTCATAACCACCAGACCTCACCCTCCTCTCTCTGCTACATCCACCCAACCCCACCGCTTACGCAGGTGTGAAGAGGTCAAGACACGCAGCAAAACACGAAGTCCATATTCACAACTCGTCTTACTCACCCGTCTTCACTCAAGTTACTCATCGCTACTCATTCACTCACCACAGCTACCAGTGTGGGAAGCCGACGTCACCATGTGCTGAGACGACAGCACGCCAATCAACCCGCGAAGGACATTACGCTATCACCACAAAAGTGCAACACCACTCTACAACCATTTCCATCACCACGCAGTAAAAATTAGTGAGGTTACATAGTTACTTCATTTATACAATACACAGTGATAGACAATAAGCTTCTGCACAAACATATAAAACGTGTTGTATAGTTACAGCTTAAATACATATACCTACTTCAATTATCTTCATAATTCAAATCATTACAATACTTGCACCAACAATAAATATTCTACACATTGTGCATATATTCATTCATTTATTATAACATTTATTTACTACCAACAAAGTGTTACCATTTATACCTCACATAAAATACGTGTTTCATATATACAACTATACATTATTACATCTACAAAGTGATAAAGAAAATATACCATCACAGTTAGCTCAGTGAGCAATTTAAAAGAACTGTATTGAAACATTTATTAATTAAAGCTACCTAGTGGAAACAGTAGATAAATTAACTTACAAGAAAAAAATGGCCAAACACAAATGCCGTTAGCAAGAGTGAACATCTTCAAACACAATCGTAGAAGACAATGATTTCCACACAGTGCTGACACACATATTACCCACGATAGGCGTACAGGTGAACAACTGGTCAGAGTGTATAGTTAATACTGTATATAGTGTATATATTTTTTTTATAAAATAACAAAATATGGGACTATATAATATCATCTTCAATAATATCTGTGCAATATAAACTAAACTTTAAAAAGTATCCCAAGGAAATTAGCCAGTAATTATGCAACCATGAAGAACATGGAAAAAGCGTACACAAGCAGAGAGAGAAACAAACTATAGAAAATCAATACATACCAAAAAAAAAAAAGGAAAGAAAAGAAAGAAAAAAGAGAAATAGAGTAAAGATCACATACTAAATAAATGAAAATAAGTGTAAGTGTTATTTATGATATGCCAAAAATACTCACATAAACTACAAACAAAAAAGTTAAAATCGCTGTCTCCACAAACAAGTGGCATGGCACATCATCACTATCATCCACCTATATGTTCCTCGACTGCAATCACCATAATTATAAATTATAATCGATATGTAACACCAGTGCACGACAAACGATTGCATTATGCCAGTACCAACTAACAATTAACTGCCTACAAACGATATGTAACAATTATGTAACGACAAACTATTTAATATGTTACACTTTGCCAATTATGTAACAGTTGCATTAACAAGATGTAACTTTTATGTAATTTTTTAATTACAATTATAATAACCATAAACGATATGTAACAATTATGTAACGACAAAACAGTTGCATTAACAAGATGTAACTTTTATGTAACTTTAACCACAATTATAAGGCCAAGACACTTATGTAAGAGTTGCATTAACAATGTGCCTGTAACTAAGCAATTGCAAGGTCAATACAATTATGCATTAACACAATATTTTGTAACAATTCATAAAATGTTATAAATTATGAAATACCACAATGCTAGTACAATATTATAAGTTTACAGTTATAGCACAATTCTGTATTACCACTACATTTTCATACAAGTTAGGTGAAATATTAGACATTACTAAAGTGATAACTCAAATATGTAATGTATAACCTAGCAGTGCATACTATTGCACAATTATATGCGTACGTCTGTTGTACATGCACGTCTTACAAAGTGTTATACAACAACCATTGCATTTATTCAAATATGTATACACCTAGTTTAAAATGTAATATTACCTAATAATCACTATTTACTATGAATATTATATGTATAACAATATTCATACAATTTACTTTTACAATATTATGTATTTCACTTTAATTAATATAAGTTCATTATAATGTATATATAATATGTATTAATATATTAGGACTATTAAATGTCGATAAAGCCATTTTTGCGTGGACGAGCAGTATGTAGAACTACATAGGCTATAGATAGATAGATAAATAGATAGATAAATAAAAGGGAGTCAGATGATGAGAGGTGTTGTGTTCTGCGAGAATCGAGCAGTGCTTGGAAACATGCTTACACACTCTGACGCGAGGAATGCTTGAGACAGCATCTAGTGGCCACATACACACATACACACATGCTTACACACAGGCTGCGGGAACTTTCCATCCACGAGGAACACACGTGACACACCCCTGCTACACTCAGAATTTAGGAAAGAGAGCTCAGACGGAGATTAGCCACAGAAGAGGCAAGAGAGAAGTTGAGAGGTCTCTCAGAGGAGACAGGTGACGGGAGAAGGGCTTGGCAGTTTGAGAGAGAGAGACAGATGGTGAGACAGGGAGGTAGCCATCTGACTCTTATACTCGTCCGTGTGAGAGACTTGTTAATATTTCCAAGATAAATAAAAATAGTCCCATACTATTCTTTACCTCTCCTGTTACCACATGACACTAACAGCCTCCGGGATCTTCTGGCCCTCAGGGTCTTCTTTGGCCCTTGGGGTCTGATCTGGCCTCCGGGCCCATACTGGCCCACCGAATCTACTGGCCTCCCAGGCCTTTGCTCTCGAGGTCTCCTTGCCTCCAGGGCCTTCTTTTGCCCCCTAGGGCCATTTTATTGCCCCCGGGGCCATCTCTTGCCCCCGGGGCCTTTCTCTTGCCCCTCAAGTCTTCACTGGTCTCCTTGGTCTTCTGGCCCTCGGGGTCTGCTTCACCCCAGGGTCCCCCCTGCAGGGCCAGGGGTCTTCTGGCCCCTTGGGTTTTCTCTCTGTCCCAAGGGGTCTTCTTGCCCCCTCTGGTTTTCTCTCCTCTTCTCTGGCTCCCAGGGTCTTTTGCCTGAGGTCTTTTGGTCCCCCGGGTCCCTCTGGCCCCCGTTTTTCTGCTTTTTTCCTGAGTCTGCTTTGCCCTGGTGTCTTCTCCTGCACTCCGGACCTCGAGGACCAGAAGACCCTAGGATCTTCTGGCCTTCGGGGTGTACTTACTCCAAGGGGTCTACTTGCCCCCTGGAGTCTTTGGCTCTCAAGGTCTTTTTGCCTTGGGTCTGCTTTACCCTCAGGATCTACTGGTCTCCGAGGTCTTTGTGGTCTCTTTGCCCCCTGGGCCTTGTTACCCATGGCATCTTTACATATCTCAGGGTCTACTGCACTCCGAGGCCTTCTCTTGCCCTGGAGCTCCTGCCCCCGGGGTCTTCTCGCCCCCAGGGCGTTCTCTTGCCCCCAGGGTGCCTCTCTTGCCCCCAGGGTGTTCCCTCTTGCCCCCTGAGTCTTCTCTCTACCCTCAGTGGTCTCTTCCTGCCCTCTGGATCTTCTCATGCCCCCCAGGGTCTTCTTTGCTCCCGCTAGGGTCTTCTCTTCCCCCCAGGATCTTCTCTTGCCTCTCAGGGCCTCCTTTCCTTGTCCCCCCAGGGTCTTCACTTGCCCCCCAGGATCTTCTGGCCCCTGGGGTCTCCTCTGGCCTCCAGGTATCTTTGTCATTGTGGTCTCCTTGACCCGAGATCTTCTTGCTCCCGGGTCTTCTCTGGTCCCTAGAGTCTCCTATCCCCTCTGGGAAATTTCTTGCCCTCTGGGGTTTTCTCTTGCTCCTCTGGCTTTCTCTCGCCCCCGGGGTCTTTTCCTTACCTCCAGGGATCTTCTGCTCCCCCGGGGTTATTCCCTTGGCCCCGGGGTTTTCTCTGGTCCCAGGGGTTTTCTCTGGCCCCCAGGGTCTACCATCTTCGGAATCTTCTGGCCCTTGGGGTCATCTTTGGTCCCCGGGGTCTTATCTGGCCTCCTGGGTCTACTTGCCCTCAGAGTCTACTGGCTCCCTGGGTCTTCTTGCTCCCGGGGTCTTCTCTTGCCTCCCTGGGTCTTCTCTGGCCTGCAGTGGTCTTCTGGCCCTCGAGGTGTAGTTTCTGGACTCTGAGGCCTTGGTAGTTCATGTCTCCTTGCCTCTGAGGTCTTTGCATTCGCGGTCTCCATGCCCTCAGGGTCTTCTTGCTTCAGGCGTCTTCTGGCCCCAGTCTCCTAGCCCACGGTGTCTGCTGGCCCCTGGGGCCTTTTCTTGTCCTTACAGCCAGAAAAGACATGGGGTCTACTGGTCCCCGGGGACTGCTGGGTCTGCTGGATCTGCCTTCACTTGGGGTCTGCCTTCCTCTTGGGTCTACTGTCCTTCGGGGCCTGCTTTCCTCTCTGGGGTCTTCTTTCCTCCAGGGTCTTCTGGCCTAACAGGGATCTACTTGCTCCTGGCAGGTTCTACTGGCCTCCCTGGGTCCACTGGCCCCTGGGGTCTACTGGTCCTATGGGTCTACTGGCCCCTAGGGTCTACTGGCCCCCAGGGTGTTCTGACCCCCAGGGTGTTCTGGCCTGCGGGGTCTGTTTGCCTTGTGGTCTTTGTCTTCTTGCTCACCTCAATCTCGCCGTCAGCTTCCTCTTCCTCCCTCCCCAAGTCCCCTCTTCGTCCCCATCTCATCCTCAGTCACTGGCGCTACTGCGCCACCTCTGGCCCCTTGAAGGCGGTGCTGACGCAGCTGAAGTCAGTGTTGATGGAGTTGGGGGCGTTAAAGGTCAGGTCGGAGTAGGTGGGGTCGGTGTAGGTTTGCCCTTTGGACACTCACGTCGACGTAGGTCATACTGGAAACTAGTGCTTGGGGTACCCAAAGCGATGACTTTAAGTGTTTTCATTTTTAGCTCATTCGCAATTTTTATCTTAATATTTTCAACGCTTTGAAATTTGCTGAGTTCATACACATGGCCATGGGACGTCGTTGTGATGAATTTGGGATGTAATCAGAGAGTTGCCATCGTGTCGTGTTGTCGATTTGGATTGCCTCTGGAACTGTCTTTATTATATATCTAATCGTCGAAAAATAGCATTGAAAATGAACCTGTAAAAAAGTTATTAGAAACGTGTAAAAAATCTATTTCAAAAAATGCAGCACCTCTAAACCTCCTCCCCATCACTCTCAAACTCCTCCCCATCATCCTCAAACTCCTCCCCATCATCCTCAACCTCCTCTTCCGTCATCCGCAACCTCCGTTCAGTCGTC
>NC_136982.1:35090158-35092658 GCF_032717465.1 Coenobita brevimanus
TGACACTTTGCCCTGCAGGTGTGTGAGAGAACCCACACAGATGCAATGAAAAAGGTGAAAAAATAAATATGTACACTACTGTACTCATTTTTCTGTGATTGTCCAAGAACTTTGCACTGTGTATTCGCTTTGAGAACAAACTTCCTTTTTGATAAATAAGTATAACTTAGGCTATACCAGGAGGCATACACTTGTACAAAATGTTATGCAGTTTGGCACTTTTTTTGGGGGAATGGTGAAAATACTACTTACGGTGTGTATCACTTATTCTACTTGCACTTGATATCACATTTACCGTTCATTTTATATACAGTATTTTGCATAGTAAATTCATGGTCATGAAGAATACTGCAGTGCCACCCAAAAAGGTACAGTAATTTTCCTCAGGTGCAAATTGGGTTTTCTGTCATTATTGCTATGCTAACTAAAGATCAGGTATTTACAACAAGAACTTTACATATCAGCTTTGCTCTTACATTATCACGTAGAAACTCACTTACAGATAACACATCAAGTGCATTTTATTCTCCGTTATTTACAGTTTCGACACACCTGTGCTTAGAATTCATACTCTATGTGATGCTCAAAGAAGCACGTGGGACAAAGTGGTGCTTTGCACTCAATGCATTCATAGTGCATTTCCTTGTGTGCCTTTGCCCAATGTTTTGTTGTGGAGCAGACGTGGCATTGCCTGTAGATCACACTTCCAGCTGGTGATTGTCCCAGGTACACAAGACAGTGACATACAAGGTATTGTTCACCTCCCAAGCTGTCTGCCATCTGCATCTGGTACATTGTCCTTCTTGGACCTGCAACCTGAAGAGTCGCATACTTTGCAAGGAGTTCGCGAGAAAGTTCTCTTTCAAACTCGCGTAGAGAGAGACCCTTACCAACAACCTCGCTGAAAAGTATGTAACTCTTCAAGATGGCGATATCAAGAAGGTGTAAGAATACCTTCTTGTACCACTGGCTTGATTTACGGAGGCAGCCAATCTCACCAAACTGCATGTCAAACTTGTCAGTGAGCCGCATGTTGATGTTGTAGTCATTGATGGCATCTGGCTTGAGCACAGGCTACCTGGTCCTGAAGTCCGTCTTGCTTGTGTCCTGCATAACCCCCTGGTGAACTGTGGTCAATATGTTCACCTTTCACTTATCGTGCCAGTGAATGGCCAACGTGTCACCACATTTCACCAGAAATGCTGGAAAATTTTTGCTAGTGGCACAGACAGTCTCACAGTAATTTCTTCGTCAGTGCCAGGGAGGTATAATAATTATCTGTGTACAGGATGTTGGTTTTGCAGAAGTATCTGTCCATCATCACTTTCACCACAGCAGCAGAAATCCCATGGTGATCATCACTGGGCATATCCACATTTGTGGCCGAATAAACTGTTACATCTAGCACATATACAGTCTGGCAGTCACATAGGACAAAGTACTTTAATCCAAACCTGTGGCTTTTAGAAGGCACATACTGTATAAATGCAAGACACCCTTAGAACAGAACTAGCGTCTCATCAATAACCACTTTCTGAAATGGCTGGAAAAGTCTAATGAATGACTCCATCAGGATGGACCTAATCTTCCACAGCCTGTCATTGAGTGCAGAGCCATAATTACGATTGAAGTGCAGGAACTTCAGCATGGCTAGGTACCTGTCACGGGCCACGTATATCCCAAATACAGGTGTGTGGACGATTTCGTTCACTTCCCAATAATCGTGTGCCATTGCCATAGTCAAAGCGAGCCTCACATACATTTCCCCCACCTCTAGTGGCTGCCACTCTTTCCTTTTAGCACTTTCACTCAGTCACCTCCAACCAGCAAAGGCTTTTCGTCTTAACTCTCCTTCTCTTACTGGCTCCCTTCAACCTCTGTTTCTTTGCAGCACTGTTGCATCTTTATCTCTTTTCTGTCTTTACTTCCATGGTCACTGCTCCTCTGAACTGTCTGCTTGCATCCCTCCACCTCTACAACGGGCTGCGTAGCACCCGTCTAGCAACAAAATCTCATCCCTTTTCTGTCCAACTCTCTAATTCATTAGTTAACCGTTGCTCCCAGTCTTTCATTTATGAAACAGGTCAACTCTGGAAATGTCTCACTCTTTCTATATTTCCTACGTCCGATGATTTCCTCTCATTCAAATGCAGTGTGTCCAAACATCTCGAATTAACGGATCTTGAATTTGACTCCTTTTTTTTTTTTTTTTTTTCTTGGATGAATGGTTTGTTGTCTCCTGGCCTTTGGTTCCTTCTTTCTTGCATTAAAAAAAAAAAAATGAGATAGTCTTGTGGAAATTTACCTCATCCACCAGGTACTGCATTATGGAGGTGGTAAAAATGGCTTGGAAAAATGACAGGATGGAAGATGTTCCTGTGTGCAGGTGCTCCCTCCGTACACCTGCCTCTGTTGCATTAAAGGCAGGTAAGGCTACCTGGAAACCTTCTCCCTCCTGTCACACAAAAGTGTCCATCCGGCCAACACTGGGCCTACTTGG
>NC_136982.1:35097658-35345158 GCF_032717465.1 Coenobita brevimanus
CCTCTTAAATAATGTGAAGGATAAATAGGCTTCCTTGAATTAATAATACACGAATTAATGCATACTAAGGCTACAGATGATGATGCAGAACAGTCAGTGGTGCATAAGATTAGAATAATATGGAACAAGAAGCAGTGCCAAGGCATAGCTACCCGTCCCCGGCAGTCATTTTGGTGCTGACGTATAGAAGCACAGCAGATATCTAGTCAGATATGTCACATATCAGATCCTTTTTTTTTTTTTTTTTTTTTTTTTTGTGATCGACTCTGGGCATAGGCTTCACAGCCTGCTATCAAAGGCCAGCAGTTCTACATACAACACACCTCTACAGATCTGGAATAAATGGGGTGAAAATTGACGATTTTATGCCCAATTTGAAATTTTGGGCCCAACCCACACCTGACATTGACCCTCCTACCGCTAACTGGGGAGGCCATCCCCCTGATGTAATGAGGCATGTTATAGGATCCAAATTTGAAAGATGCACATTTAGGTTTTTGTTTTTTGTCGAAAAAAAGGAATTGTGGTGAAAAAAAAAAAAATTTTAACTGTACCAGTTTTTTTTTTTTTTTTTTTTTTTTTTTTTTTTTTTGAGGAGGGGGGCCTACAGCCTGGGCCTTGGCCCAATTTGACCCAAAATTTTATCAGGTGATCAGAAGGTCATATAGCCCATCATCCCTTTAATTTTAGTCAAAATCACACCATTAGTTTTTGCGTAAAGTTGTTTAACAGACTGATAGACAGATAGACAAACAGACGAACCCGAGTGAAAACAATACCTGTCCCCGGAAGGCCCCAGCGGGGAGGGGACAGGTAATAAATAGATATAGTGGCTTACACGGTAGAGATACATATAGAATGAATAGGTAGGCTTAAGTACACAGAGTGGATAAAGATAAATACAGAGTGAATAGGTAGGCTACAGTACACAAAGTGGATAAAGATACATACAGAATGAATAGGTAGGCTACAGTACACAAGAGTGGATAAAGATACATACAGAGTGAATAGGTAGGCTACAGTACACAGAGTAAAGATACATACAGAGTGAATAGGTAGGCTGGTACACAGAAGTGGATAAAGATACATACAGAATGAATAGGTAGGCTACAGTACACAGAGTAGATAAAGATACATACAGAGTGAATAGGTAGGCTACAGTACACAGAAGTGGATAAAGATACATATAGAATGAATAGGTAGGCTACAGTACACAGAATAGGTACTGGTAAAGGTACAGAATGGATAGGTAAGCTTCAGTACACAGAATAGGTACTGGTAAAGGTACAGAATGGATAGGTAAGTTACAGTACACAGAATAGGTACCGGTAAAGGTACAGAATGAATAGGTAGGCTACAATACACAGAATAGGTACCGGTAAAAGGTGCAGAATGAATAGGTACTGTGAACTACAGTACACAAAATATGCACTCAAAATAAATTAGTGCTGCGAAATAGATCATGTGACATAAGTAGGCGCAGTACATAGATAAGATAGATACACACAGAAATAAATATTCACTGCAAGGAGTAGATGCGTGTATTTACGGATTAGGTACAGTACATAAGAATAAGTCATCATCATCGTCATCATCATCATCGTGACCTTTGACCTGTTATGACCTCTTATCAATTACAAGGAATAAGTAAAAAGATAAAGAATAAGTACAATACCATATACAGAACAGATACCGATACATGTAAAGAAGATATTCACACTGATTAAATGACTACAATAAATACAAACAGAATTTTAGTACACCAGATGGTATGTAATACATAACGTGGAGGCATATATATCTCAACGAACTTGATATATTTGCTATGTGAAATACTGCATATATAGACAGATAGATAGATAGCCTATTGTGTGTGTGTGTGTGTGTGTTTAGGTTGTGTTTTTTCGTTCGTTTATTTCATATCGCAAATACATGAAGTTCGTTGATAGTTTTAAATGCCGCCACCATATATTTATCACATACCAGCAGCTGTACTAAAATTCACTTTGTATATATTTGTGTGTAGTACTGTAGCATTTGTGTGTTGTTTTGCTTGGAATTCCACGTTGTATGATAACAAACAATACACTTGCTACTGTCTCTGCTACTTCTCATAAAGTATCCAGCTGTAACGCCTCAAGTGCTGCAGCAGCGAGCTGTTGTTGCCAGAGCAGGCCAGAGTATTTAAGTATTGTTCTTTCGTTACGGTTCCTATTATTGTGTGTTGCAGGTACGGCTCGACGTTCAGACATACCATGGTATGTGTGGGGATTTTTCCCTCCCTGTAGCTATTCAGTTTTTATATTCTTATCTCACGGTGACCATCATCCACTCGCTTGATGGAGTGCGGCCTACTTCTTCCTTTACTTTTTAAAAAACATTCTTTTCCCGCCTGTCCTCCTTTCTTTTTGTATCTCTCATCTTTCCTGTCACTTTTTATCACTCTTCTCTCCTTTTCAGGTGGCTTTACATTGCGTGACAAGCCTAATGGTTTCCTGTAAGCCAGGAAACCACTTACAGCACGATAGTAACCATAATATAACCAGCCCATACATGTTCCCTACGTGTCAACAAGTGGGTTAGCGGAGGTTTAGTGCCCCTCCCCGTAAAACAATAAAAGTCAAACGACCACCCCTTACGGGATCATGGCGTCTGGTTATATATAGCTACAGTCCACATTGTATTCCAGCAGCTGTCGTAACCAGAGGCAGCGAAAACAGTTTTTTAAACATCGTCCACTCGTTGGCGTTCCTTTCAGTGTGTGTTGCAGGGGCGGCTCGTCCATCAAACACATTTTTCGCTTTTTATCGTGTTGGCTTGGGTTGGGTTTGCTGAGTGGGATAGGTAGTGTATGTATGAAGTGTTGTTTTTGTACATTTGGTTTGTGTTTGTTTAGAAATGGATACTAGGTGAACGTGTGTGTGTGTGTGTGTGTGTGTGTCAATCTCATACGTTTTTCCTCCCCGTCCCCCGCTCCGTGCCTCCGTCCCTTTCCTTCCTCTGCCCCTTCCCCGTCTTTCTTTTGTACCTATTCTTTCCTCAGCTCCTTCCCTCTTTCTCAGCTTGTCCGTTTCTCATCTTGTCCCTTTCTTCCTTTCACTCTTCTCTGTCCGTTCCTCTTCTTTCTCCCTCTCCCTGCGTCGTTGCCTTCTCATCTGTCCGTTCCTCTTCCTTTTCTTCACCCTGTTTCCATCACAAACAGCTTTACTTCTTCCCTTCCCTCCCTCACTTTCTCATTAGCTAATCTGTGCTCCCTCTGTTCCTCTTTATCTCCGTCCATTATTTCTTCTCTTCTTCCTCTCCCTTTTCTTCCGTTACTCCCTGTTTCCTCTACCAACATTCTTTCTCTTAACTGTAGAGGTTTATAAATTTTCCTTCTGTGACCTTCTGTCCTCCTTTTTGTTTTCCTTCATTTATCATTTCACTCCCTGTCTTCTTTCTCTCTCATCTTCCATTTTGCCTTCCTTTATTTTTTAACATTTTCCTTCATCGTCTCTTTATAACTACTTACCTTTCCCCCTCCTTTTGCTTCCTTTTTCTCTCTTCCATCTTCGCCTCCATGTGTCCTTCTTTTCCCCTTTCTCTTCCTTGGTCTTCTCTCTGTCGTATTTATTTCTTTTTTATTTTTCGTCCCCGTTTCCATTTCTCTTCTTTTCTTCCTTTCATTATCTCCTTTCTTTTTACTCTCTCCTCCTCCTCAGCGTTCTCCTTCATTTTTCCTTCCATTCTCTTCTTTCTTTACTGTTCTCCCTGCCTTCCTCAATTTCCTCTCTCCTTCACTCCCTTCCTCCCTTGTTATATTACTGCTCTAGCCTCCATCACTCTTTCCCTCGCCATCCTTTATCTCGTCTTCTTTTCTCCATCTTCCCCTCTTCCTCGCCTTTCTCCATCTTCATGTTTGCTGTTGTCACCTTCATTATTTTCACGTTCTCCTCACGACGTTCTTTTTAGCATTTATTACCCTTTGCCCCTTTCATTTCTCCCTTTATGCTTTAAGTAGGTCATCTTTCCCGCCTTTTTTTTTCTCTTATCCTTTTCTCGTTATCATATCTCCCCCTCCTTCCCTTTCTTTCACCCTTATTTTTTTTTTTTATCTTTCTCTTTCTCTTTCTCGACTTCCTCCCCTTTGCTTTCTGCTTCACTTTCTTGCTGACATTCTTCATTCCATCATTATCTTCATATGTCTCCTTATTTTTCTCCTCAACTCCTATTGTCATCTTCAATTTTATTACCTTTTTTTTTCAGCTTCCACTTATCCTCGCCTCTTATTTCATCTCTTATCTTCATTATATCTACTTCCCACTCTCCTGCCACGTTTTCCATAATTCCCCTCTCCTTGTTTCCTTTCTGTTTCCTTCCTTTACCTTCTTCCGGGTATCCTGGGCTAAATTCACCCGCTTTCCATTGTCGATTTCATTTTCCTTTTTCCTCTTCCTCCTCATCATCGTCTTCCTTTGTTTCTCTACTCTTGTTGTTTTGTCTCTCCGTCTTTTCCTCTAACCCTTACTTTCCTGTATTTCTGTATTATCCTTCTCCTCATCTTTTTACCTACTCTTCCCCTCTCCACTTTACTTCCTTTATCCATTTTATTGTTCCCCTCTCCTTCCCTTTTTATCCCCATTTTCTCATGTTTTCATCCTTGAATTCATCTCCCCTTCACCTTACTATTTCCTTCTTTTTCTTGCCTCTGTTCTTCTCATTAGCATTTACTTTTCTGTCATTTTCTTGGTCCCTTTTCCCTTCATTTAATTGCCTCTTCCCTTGCTTTTCAACCACAGTTATTTCCGTCTCCTCAGTATCCTCTTCATGTATCTTCTTTTCTGTACTTTTTTCTTCTCTGCTCCCTCCCTCCCTCTCCCTCTGTTAGTGTTGTTCCTAATCGTCCTCCTTTATATCCTCCTCTCACCCCAATTTCCTTCTTTTTTTTTTTTTTTTTTTTTTTTTTTTTTTTTTTTTTTTTTTTTTTTTTTTTTTTTTTTTTTTTTTAATCCCCTTTCCTGACTCAAGCACAGCCTTTATCGACCCTCAAAGGGGGGAGGGGAGGTAAGAATGGGGGGGACTTGGAGAGGGGAGAGAAAGGAGGGGGGTGGAAGGAGCGGAGGAAAAGTTTAAAGGTTAAGATCGATGACCTTCTTCATCCTGGGAGGCGCAAGACAGAGGAATACATGATCCTTCTCAGTAGTTCTGACACGTAGGGGAAATATGCAGTAATTCTCTAAACACTGTATAATGATGCTATGCATTTTGAAACTGTGCATAAATCTGTTTCTGACACTAAAGAAGACAAAACCATTCTGTTCTCACTATTTCTGCCACCATGCGTTCTACACATTGTTTTTGATAATTTGTAACTTTTTTTTTTAATAGCTGACACAGGGGAAAACAGTCATTCTTTTATGTAGTCATTATCACTACTTTTACCAGCTTCCTGGGACGCCAGGAATATCCGACTTACGCTTGCTTGTTTCCTGTTGCGTTTGGATAAAGATTTGTATTAAACCATCCTAACACCCATACCGGGAAGCTTACAACGCCCATTTTCTGAGGGTGTTTAACCCATACCCTGCCCCATCACCCTCCACCATCCACCTCACCAGCTTTCCGCATCTTCAGTTTGCCCCCAAAAAAAAAAAAAAAAAAAAAAAAAAAAAAAGTCATCGCCGCCCCCTATATAACCCCATCTTCACAGGGTGTGCTGGGCTCATCCCCTCCACCCCTTTCCACTCACCAGACTCTCGCCTTCACCGCCCCTTTCCACCCACCAGACTGTCGCCTCCACCACCCCAGCATCAAACTTCTGGGACGTCTGTTCCCACATACAACGTTCATCATCACAGGGTGTCGCTGTTTTCCCATTCCCCATGATCCACTTCCATTTTGGGCCAGTCCAACCTACTCCTTTCCTCCCTCCCCACCATTTTCTTGACACACCATCTGGCGTGCGCCTTACCGACTTGTGTACAACACTCATCTTACCACAGGCCATTTCGACTGTTGTATTCGTGACTGCCTGCTGATGCCATGCCCGCTGACGGTTATGCCGGCATGATACAGGTATTTGCGGTCAACGATGGCGCTGGTTAACATTGGAGAGTATAGTAATTTTCATTATCCCTGATACGAGAGTTGGCAGTAATTCTTGATACGAGAGTTGGCAGTAATTCTTTCTCTGAGTGACAGTGGGGAAGAACGCAATTATCCCCACTGATTTTGGCATATTTATTGTAAAGTGATTCTCCTCACAGTAACCGTAAGGTAAGCAGTCGCTTCCCCTTTTTCCAGTTCTTTATTACAAAATCAGACGCACAGAAGTGGGCAGTCATTCCTACTATTTATGACAGTGTGTTGCTGGTCTAAGTGATGATGAGTGGGTGTTTTGTTTTCCTCGACGTGTGTGTACGTGTGTGTTTAACAAACAGTTTTTATTCATTTAAGATTGAAGGTCAGCCAAGGAGTTGATACTTTGTGTTTTTAGAATAATAGGTCTAGTTCAAGGTCACAGGGCTTGTCGAAGCTTGACCTAGCAAGGTCAGCCTACGTAGTTTTCCCAGTTTTTATCCGATTTAGACGAAACTTGGTGGAAGGGTTGAGGGTAAGATAGGAATGAAATATTTAGAGTTTTAGAAGTCAATAAAGATCATTGTAAGATGGCAGGTTTAGAATTCGACCAGTGGGTCTGTGTGGGAACAAAATAACTAAATCATTTACGACGATTTGGGTCAGTTCCAGGTGGTTTGAGGATCAGGTAGAGGAGTTGACTTTTTTTTTTTTTTCGTAAAAAGCTAGTAACATGGCAAGGTCGACTTATATACAGTAGTTATTTGCATTAGATCAAACTATGTGGAAGGGTACTGTAAAGCATGGATAAAGGGATTCCATTTTGAGAACAGTTATTCAGATCAACGTAAACAGTTTTAACCAGATTTAGACCAGTCTTGGTGGAAGGGTTTAAGGTCAGGCAAGAATGACGTGATCCAGGATTTGAGAGCAATTTATTATTATTATTATTATTATTATTATTATAATGAGAGGGCAAGAGAGGGAGTATGTCTGATGATAAGCAAGAAGTGGAAGGAGAATATAAGAAAGTATGGAACAGTGGGTGCAAGGATTGTATGGGTGAGGATGAGAAAGTAGGTATACAAGCGTGGTCGATTGTATGTGTGTATGCTCCGACAGAGGATCGAGTGGCAAGAGTGAAAGATGAGTTTTACACGGGCGAGTGTAGAAGCGTGTATGGACAAGTTTGAGAGGAGTGAGAGAGTGCTGTTGATTGGAGACATGAATGGCAAAGTTAGGGAATGTACGAGTGGATGGAGTGGTTGGTCAGTGGGGTGTGCCAGCTGACGTAGATGGGAATGGAAGTGCTTTGGTGGACATCTGTGCTTGGAGGGGGTTGGCAATGGCCAACACCTACTTTCGGCATAAGATGATCCACTGGTATACATGGAGAGTAATGAGGAGGATGGATGAAGTGAGAACTTGTTGAACGAAAGGCAATGATAGACTACGTGTGTGTGGATGAGCGAATGAGAAGACAAGTGTTGGATGCAAGAGTGTGGAGAGGGGTGGGGGGAATGGAGACTCGGACCATCACTTAGTGATGGCCAAGGTAGAGCACAAAGAAAGTGGTTGGGGGAGACGAAGGGGAGGGTGGGAGGAAGCAGCTCCTGTGAGAAGAGTGGAGAAATTGCAAGATAATGAGAAAATGACAGAGTATAAGAGCATAGTTGAAGAAAAGATTGGGAAGGGATGAGCTAGAGCAGATGGAAGGGGTGGAAGACGTATAGTAAGATATTCCACGGAAGAGATAGGCGCAGGCGATATTGATGATTTGTGGAGTGAGGAGGAGATGTAAGGGTGTGCAAGGGAAGCATGGTGGAATGATGAGGTGAAACGAGCTGTTGAACAAAAGAAGAAGGCATATAGTGAATGGTTAGCAAGTAGAGGTAGGGGGAGAAGATGAGAGAGAGAAGAGAGAGGTATATGTGAGCAGGAGAAGGGAGGTGAAGGGACTGGTGAAGGAGAGTAAAAAGAAAGTGGATGAAGAGCTTTGGGAGGAATCTGAGTGTGAAATGGAGGGAGAGTAAGAAATTGTTTTGGAAGGAGGTAAAGAAAAAGTAAGGCAGTGTAGAAAAGGGGAAATAGTAGGTGAGTGAAAGATAGGAATAATAGATTGTTGGTGGAGAAGAGAGAGAAACTGAGGAGATGGAAGGAGCACTTTGAGGATTTGTTGAATGTGGAGAGTGAGAGCAGTGCGAGAGTATAAGTGGTTGGGGAATAGCTGGGAGAAGAAGAGATGAGAGGAGGGAGGAAGAGATCAGTGGGGCCTTGCCCGGAAGTAGTGGAAGCGATGAAGAATATTAAGTTGGGAAAGGCCCCAGGAATTGATGGAGTGTGTGGTGAAATGTTTGGGTATGGGGGTGAGATTGTTGTGGAGTGGATATGGAAATTGTGTAGAATTGGCTTGGGAAGAGGGAAGGGTTCCAGAGGACTGGAAATCAGGTATAATTGTTCCTTTATACAAAGAAATGGGGAGAGAGAAGTATGTGGTAACCATAAGGTATTTGCCTACTTAGTGTGACTGAGTAAAATATATGGTAAAATACTCATTGATAGGGTTAGGCATATTACAGAGGAGCTAGTTGGGGAGAAGAACAAGAGGGGATTTACTAAGGGAAAAGGGTGTACAGATCAGATATTTATTCTAAGATGTTTAGTGGAGAAGTATCTAGCGAAGGGAAGGAAAGTGTATGCTGGCTTCATGGACTTGGAGAAAGCTTATGACAGAATAGATAGGCAAGGTATGTGGAAGGTATTAAGAATATATGGAGTGGAGGAGAAATTGCTGAATGCTGTGAAGAGTATGTACGAAGGAGCTAGAGCTACGGTGAGAGTGGATGGTGAGCTGACTGAGTTCTTTGATCTCAATGTGGGACTGAAACAGGGTTGTGTGATATCTCCATGGCTGTTTAATATGTACATGGATGGGGTTGTAAAGGAGGTGCAAGGTAGGGCAGTGGATGTTAGAGTGGCTTTAATGAATGAGAGTGAGATGTGGAAGATTCAGGTGTTGCCGTTTGCTGATGATACAGTATTGTTGAGGGAAGATGAATGGGAGCTGCAAGGTTTGGTGAATGAATTTGGGACAGTGTGTAGGAGGGAGGAATCTGAAAGTTAATGTAAACAAAAGTAAAGTTATGGTGTTTGAGAGGAATGAAGCCACAGAGTGTGCAGTGAGGTTGGATGGTGAGGATATGGAGAATGTGAGTGCATTCAAGTACTTGGGTAGTGTGATGAGTAAAGGATGGAACTTTGGGGGATGAAGTGCGTGAAAGGGTACAGCAGGGAAGGAAAGGTTGTTGGTACACTGAAAGCAGTGATGAGAAACAGGAAGGTGAGTATATGGAAGTTAAGAAGTCACTGCATGATAGTATTGTAGTCCCTACCCTGACGTATGGTAATCGAGGCATGGACCTTGCAAAGAGGGGGAACAAGTCAAGAGTGAGAGTAGTGGAAATGAGTTACTTGAGAGGAGCATGTGGAGTGTGACGTGGAGGGACAGGTTGACGAATGAAGAAGTGAAGGAACGCTGTGGGGTGGATGTGGATGTGGTTGAGAAGATTAGGAGAAATACACTGAGGTGGTTTGGACATTGTGAAGAGAATGGAGAATGAAAGACCTGACTAAGAGGGTGTATGTAGGTGAGGTGGAGGGAGGGAGAGGGAGAGGAGTGGACCGAGGATGAGGTGGAGGGATGGAGTTGAGAGGTATATGAGGGAGGGGGGTGAGTTGGGGGGAGGGCAGTCTAATGGTGGGTGACAGAGCGACTTGGAGGCGTTTTGTCTGCGGCCACCCATTGCAGGATTAGGACGTCGGGGTATAGATAGATAGATAGATAGTTATTATTAAATGATTTAAATACTTTAAGATAAAATATTTTACGGTTATATATTTCTTCTTCCTCAGGTGAGTAGAGAGTAACAGTGGAGTGTGTCTGCGTGGTTAGGTGGTGGTGGTGGTGGTGGTGGTGTGTACGACCAGTAGGTGAGTACAGGTGACATCAGAAATGGTTGGCAGTGGTAGGCTATGTACGGTCAGTCAAAGCATAGTTTTTTGGTAGTTTTATGTGAGTGGAATTTGTGTTCGTTAAATACTTATAAAATCATCAGCAGCTTTATTACACCTGGGCGCGTTAACCGAGAACAGGAGTTGTAGTTTTCATTGTCTGTCTGTCTGTCTCTCTCTCTCTCTCGTGTGTGTGTGTGTGTGTGTGTGTGTTAAAATGACGAGTTGTCCGATTTTAACCAAACTTGGTGCAAGGATTGAGGGTCAGCTAAGGGGTGACCAATTGTTTTGTAAGATCAGTAAGTGAAAGGTCAGGGTTACAGGACTAGGTCAGCATTTGACCTGGCAAGGTCAGCTTAAGCAGTTTTTATCTCGTGTTTGACAGATGTGATGCAAGGGTTAAGAACGAAGGGATTTGATTTAGTGAACAGTTATAGGTCAAAGTCACAGGACAAGGACAAAGTTCGACCCGTGTGTCTGTTTAAACATAACTTTTTTTTTTTTTTTTTTTTTTTTCACAGTTTTGACCAAACTAGGTGCGAGGGGTGAGGATCACCCAAGGGGTTGATAGTTGTTTTTGAGGACAAAAGAAAAAAAAAGTCAATGATCAAGGTCACATATAAAGATTAAGTTGTAAAAAATCCTGTTTGACACAACTTTGTGGATTGGTTTAGGTTTAAGCAAAAATAAAAGGATTCGATATTGAGAAGTGAATATGTTACTGCATGACAGCATTGTGATACCAACTCTCTCACGTATGGAAGTGAAGCTTGGATCTTGTTGGAGGGACACAAGTCAAAAGTGAGGGGCAGTGGAAATGAGTTACTTAGAGAGGAACATGTGGAGTCACATGAAGAAACAGACTGACAAATGAGGAAGTGAAGGAGCGTTGTGGTATGGATGTGGATGTTATGGGAAGCGTTAGGAGAAACACAGTGAGATTTTGCCACGTGGGGAGGATGGAGAGCGAAAGACTAACGAGGAGAATATATGTGAGTGAGGTGGAAAAGGGGGAGAGGGAGGCGGAGACCAAGGATGAGATGGAGGGATGGAGTGGAGAGGTATATGAGAGAGAGGGGATGTGAGCTGGGAGCAGGACAATGAAATGGCGGGGGACATGATGACATGGAGGCGATTTGTTTGTGCAAGCCACTCCTTGCGCCATGGGATTAAGACGCCTGGCGGTAGTAGATAGATGAGATAGTTATTGTAAAAGAGCAGTCAGTCAAAGACCAAAGTCACCGGCAAAGGTTGGATGTCAGGGATTACCGTGGAGGTCATCCCTAACAGTTTTGGTCCACTTTGGACCAAACTTTGTACATGTAAGGAGGATTAAAGGATCAGACTTAAGAATATAGAAGTAATTAAAGGAAATTGTTGAAGTCCATACAATCGTCAGGGTCACAGGGTAAAGCCAGAGAAGTTAGGCCTTTAGAATAAGTGGCAGACTTGCAGATGGTTGCGCCATTATAGTGCTCCTTGTTGTTGTTGTTGTTGTTTGCATAGTATTCATTTTATAAGGTGTAAATTATTTGTTGTTGATACATTTGTTGGTAAAGTAGTGGTGGTGGTATAATATTTTAATTTACACCATCTTTCCAGAATCTAATCAAGGAATTGTTATTGCCAAAAATGCGCGACCGAGTCCATAACAGCCGCTTGATATGGTAATTATCTTGTGCAATTTGTCGGCTGTAAGGCTTCTAAAAATAGGTTTAGGTTATTATGATGTAAGAGCACGCATAGGCTGGCCAGCGTGTGTACCTTAAGAATATTTTATAGTTGCAGTTCTTGTTCAGTTATAATTGTATTAGTAGTAGTAATAATGATAATAATGATAATAATAATAATAATAATTAATGATGATGATCATAATAACAGCAACTTAACGAAAAATAACAGGAAATAGTAATTAATAATAATGCACTCAATAGTTCATTTTTGCACTGGTATGAGGTGTTGTCCACTACAAGTAAGTGGTATTAATAATCCATTCCAAATTATAATAATAATATATAATAATAATAATAATAATAATGCAGTATTAGTTCTGTGCACTGGCTTGAGATATTATCCAGTACAAGTAATTGTTTATAATCCATTCCTTAATAATGATAATAGTAATAATAATAATAGTAATAGTATATAATAATAATAATAATAATACGGTGTTAGTTCTGTGCAGTGACTTGAGCGCTAAACATGTCAAGTACAAGTAATAATTACTCATGCAGTGCTGTATTGCCCAGTCAAGGACGTATGCATCAGTGGTCACAAGTAAAAATACCTCATGCAGTACTGTATAGCCCAGTCAAGGACGTATGGGTCTGGGGTCTAAGTAATAATTCCTCATGCAGTGCTGTATTGCCCAGTCAAGGACGTATGGATCTGCGGGTCACAAGTAATAATTCCTCATGCATTGATTTATTTCCCAGTCACGTACCTATGGATATGGGGTCACAAGTAATAATTCATCATGCAGTGCTGTATTTCCCAGTCAAGGACGTATGGATCTGGGGTCAGACAACTAGGTCCAGACATTTTAGGCCAGAGTGAGCAGTAGCAGTGAAAGCCGAACCATCCCTCCAATGTAATCCCTGATGAGCCTGACCCGGGTCCAACTGCCTAACCATCTACATCAGGCGCCCCCGTGTATGGTTACCACCTGTGTAGGACATGGTTTACTAGTCTGCAAGACGCCATTTGGCCTGACATTCAGTGTATAATCACGTGAAGATAGCACTACAGTAAGTGAGGTGGATAAAGAGCACCTACCCCCACTAAGCCGTTAATGATAATAATAATAATATGATTTTAATTATCATTACAATCATCGTCATCATCATCATCATCAAATAATAATAATAATAATTTTAATTAATCGTCATCATCATCATCATCATCATCATCACCATCACCATCACCATCATCATCATGATCGTTGTCGTCGTCGTCGTAATCATCATCCATCATCAGTGATCATCAGTCATCATCATCATCAGTCATCGTCATCATCATCATTATCATCATCATCGTCATCTGTCCCGGCAGCGGCGTCTTGCGTCTTCCATCATCGGTCATCATCAGTCGTCATCGTCGTCGTCGTCGTCAAAGTCATGTCCAGAGTTGAGGTAGGAGTTTTGGAACTTCCCCCCACACACACACACAAAAATGGGGTTCCATATTGATTGTCCGTTTCCTGAGGCAAAACGGTCCTCCCTACCTGCCCCCACTTCCGCACATACGTCCAACAGTAATACCCACCGTCCATATTGCATAATCGCTGCGGCATTGTCATTCACGACAGTAGTGGCGATTTTGTGGTTTCGTCGGTGTGTCTTGTAGAAAATCACCAAAGTTTATTTAAAAGATATTCAAGAAATCAAACTGATCTCTCCCCCGGCCTGGATTGCTGTGGCGTTCTTTTGAACAGCAGACGACTTCTCTGACCATTGGACCACTACCTCCCCCACTCCTGTATTGCCACAGTTCAGTTTCACCCATAAAAGAGAAGCCTTGCGTTAGCAGAGGAAGTAGAATTCAAGTTGGAGTTCCGGGAGTTGTCCCGAACATGAGAGTGTTGATTTTGACAGTGGCAGTACTGAAGGCTCCCATGATTCACTTTCAGCTCGTCTGGCGTCAGCTGGAACCGAGTACCTGTACTAAGAATTTGTCTTGAGCGGTGAGGAGGTTTCTCATTCCACTGGAGATAGAGACACGTAAACGTTTGCATCCTGAATGTTGTGCAGGAGGAGTTGTTACCTCCATATTCCTACCCAGAGTATGTGGGGGATTTGGCATGCCTCCTCACACCGTCCCGCGTTTCCCGGTTTTATTATTATTATTATTATTATTATTATTATTGCTGCTGCTGCTGCTACTACTCCTACTACTACTCCTACTCCCCTACTACTATAACTACTACTACTCCTGCTCCCTTCTACTACTACTACTACTACTACTATTTTAAAGATAATTTGGCGTGTGAGGGTGGAGTTAGGATTCCTAGAACTTGAATGATGTGTTGATGATTGTATAGTCCATTCCAGTACTTGTGACAGTCACTCCTCTCGTGTGTACTTCCCCTGTCCTTCCCTATTGGATCTTGCCTCACCCCATTATGAGGTGGGAAAGAGCAGCAGATAATGATTTTATTGTTTCTCCCCACAACGCGGAGGTAGTGTGTGGACAGCATTCTCTCTCCCTTTTCTCCAGGAATAACGCCGGTGGTGTCCGCGAGGAGGCCATAGACTAAAACAATGGAAACACAGTGTATCCTGGATGTCCATAAAGCAGCTTACCATCTTTTTTAAAGCTATTACAGGCTCAGTCTTCCGGCTCAGCCTGGTAATACTGGAGTAATGACTGTTCTGTTGATTCTGCAACCCTCATATTGTCCAGTCACTGTTTTCGGTGATACCAGAGCTCTTTGCGTTTTTCTCTAAATTACATTTTACGAGGGGGGACACTGGGGGAACCTGTTGTGGTGGTGTAAGAGTACTGGTGCTGGTACGTTAATACTGGTTTCTGGTTTTGCGATCGCATGTTGCCGTTGTGTCGTGTATGAACCAGTGGATATGAAAATGTGGCCAGTTTAACTCTGGCCTGTAGTTCATCTACCCTTGTAGCGGAGATTTTTGTCACTTGCACACACCCTACTTTCCGGAATTAGTGACAGTAAAACAGTACTCCAGCTGTACAACATCTCCATAGCGATATCAGTGGCTGACACCACCATGTTTGAATGTTAATTCCCTAAAACAGCTCCTTACTTAGTATGGGAAATTGCAATTTTAGGCCAAAGATAAAGTTGACGAGAATATAGTGACCCTTCCCTTCCGCACTTTTATTTTATTAAAAGTGGCTAAAGAAAGCTTATTTACCCATCGAGTACGACTACATCTTTTTCTGTTTTATATCCAAATGTCAGTGCAAAGCGATTCCACTCCAGAGAAAGGCAAGTCGTACTAGAGGGGGTCCTGAAAAGGTGGCATTAACGTAATCGTTACAAGAGGATCTTCCTAGGGTGAATAGAACTATTGGATGAATAACATATTAAAAGCGTTAGTTGAATTACTAGGTTAGATACCCAGATTGTTTCCATCACCTTGCCTTTTTTAAAAATCTAGGCATCATAAAAACTAGATTACAGTTCAGAGAATCATTGTTTTGGTTTTGATAATGTTTTGGTAATGAAGGATTACAGAGTTTAGAGAGAGTCCAGTCATCTGACCGCAGTACTGCCAGTGAACTGATAGTCGTGTTGTTATGTTGAGGTTTTGAGCACCAGTGAATTATTTAAAAGAACTGCCGATGTTGAGGGAAAATGAACCATTAATGATTATCATCATCATCATTATTATTATTATTGTTATTATGTTTATGTTTATATGTATGTTTACAATGTTTATTGTTGTTGCTGTTGATAAGATTTTTTCTTCATTATCTCTTATCGAAATACGAATTTTAGATTGAATAGTAACCTAATGAGACGAAGTGCATAATATTGCATTTATGTTACAATAATGTAAAATCTTGTGCGGCTGTGGAGGAGGGGAGGAAGGGAGGAGGAGAGAGAGCGGTTGCTTACAGCCCTTGCCCCTTACCCTCCTGGCTGTACAGGATCACCAGGATCACCACAATAATGGCCCACGTAGCGGAGGTTATTCGATACTCTCATCCCTACCCCCCCCCACCCACTCTCTTCACGTTTGCCTGTTGGTCGATAGTTGGTAGCCGTATAACTTAGGCAGGTTGTCTGTATCTACTGGGGAACAAACAGCATAAAAGAACGTACCAAAAGGCAACTTGCCAGCAGGATATTTTCATAAATACAATTTCTCCTGCCCTTTTCAAGGCATATCTCGAAACTGTATCATTAAAACTCCAAAATATGTAATATAAGGCAAACGTCATATGTCAGTTTTTGGTCTGTTTTATACCATTGGGGAGGAAGGTTAGGTGGAGAGGTATACGAGAGAAGGGTGTGAGTTGGAGCGAGGGCAGCCAGATGGTGGAGGACAGGATGACATGGAGGGGATTCGTTTGTGGCCAACCCTTATGGAATGAAAGCTTGAGCGATGGATAGTAAATTATATCCGATGTCACTACCGGTACTGTCTCGTCATATTAGATTTGGGGACCAACAGCGTCTTTTGGTTTTATGGTTACCACTTAACGCAGCGATTATTTTTTTCTTTGAGAGGAGAGAGAGAGAGAGAGAGAGAGAGAGAGCTTGTCACTTAGCATCGAGTCAGCAGAAAGTAGCAGTACCGTACATCGAGTGAGTTGTTGTTGGCCGTCCTCATCAGCCACATAATTCTGAACATGAAATATTTTCATTTTTCACTAAATATTGTACCTGCATTAATCTGGCCTCACAGTACAATTCAATTTAGTTAGTTTTAACATTTACTGCTTTTTGGAAGCCACTATTTTATTATACAACTTTTGTTTCAGTAAAAAAGTTGTAATTAACATTAAACAAGAAGGCGCAATCGCGAACCCAGACATAAATTCCGGTTTTATTTGAGGGAGGTAAATGTTGTTAACCAGGTTTTCTAACCTTTCTATTTTCAGAATATAAACGTTTATTAGCTTATTAAATATGGCATCAAAATGTTATAATGAACTGTTTTGTTTAAACTATAAAGTTTATGTACCGATATGTTACCTTTTATTGAAGATAAAAATCAAAGCATCATATTTAGTGAAGATTACATGAACCAGCCAAACGATTAAATACTGTAAATGTTACTTGATCAGTGCCAACCCTGCTGGTTGTAATTGTTCATTAGTATAATATTGTTGAAGAAAATGCCGGTTGTAGTTTGTATACTTCTTTCCCTCCTCAGTATTTGCAGACTTCAGAATACATCATCATCATCGTCATCATCATCATCATCATCATCATCATTATCATCTAATCCCATGTTGCCCCATGAGGAGCGTAGGAATACACCAGTAATTTTTATTTGGGTTTAGTTTTGATGATTTTCTTTTCACTCTTGAATTATTGTCTTTTTGTGGTGGAAGATAATTGTAAAACGTATGAGAGACAGAGAGAGAGAGAGAGTTTATTGGAATGGTAAAAGAGTGAGAGTGAGGACAGTGTGCAGAGTCTGAGTTCATGAAGGGGGAGCGAGACCTGAGGCCCAGTCACTTGAGAGGGAGGGAGGGGGAGGGGGAACAAAATAACAGTTTGACTGCAGAAACTTGAAGTTGACACAGTCCAACACTGAATAACTTAGCCTATTTCAGCTGTCAGAAAGGTATAATACAATCATATCCGAAGCGTGAAAGCAACACAGTCTGTTACTAAGAAGTGTAACAAGTTCAAAAGTAACACAATCTAATACTCACAAACAAATAGTGCAGTCTAACACAGAAACTTAAAACAGTCTCTCACAAACTTAGTAATAAACGTAATAATTTAACACTCAGACGTACAGTAACCTATCCCAGCAAGTTAAATAACACAGACTAACAGTGGCGATAACGTCCTTTCATTCACTGTAATTATAATCACAAATCATTCTCTCCTTTCCGACCCCTTCATCTCTCGCTCACCCACTGCCCTTCCTCTGCCTCTTTGTCCCGAAGGTGAAATAATATGCAGATTTTTTGGCGGAAGTTGGGTGTTGAGGTACGGGTAATTAGTGATGTGTGCTGTCTGGCTCTTGGCATTGATGGTTCTCGCAGTTACTTCCATTACTCTCAGTTTGGCAGGGATGGGGAGGTGGGAGGAGAGTGATTGGGGAGGGATAGGGTAGTGTATTGTGGGGGAGAGATGGAGGTAGGGGAATGGCAGGGAGAGGATGGAAAGTTGGAGGATAGAGTGGTTGGCTTTGGTCGGTAAGGATTGGGACTTATGAGGGGAGAGAGGTGGAGATAGGGATGATAAGAGAGATATTAGGGCAAGGGTAGGATAATGAGGGTGATGGTTGTAGGGGCGGGGGGATGTAGGAGAAAGCGGAGATGAGAGGCAGGAGTAGGGGACATGTGTAGGTGAGAGAGACAGTAGTTGTGAGGGAGGGTATATGGTCCCATCTTTCCCGCTTGGCCCAGAAGGCAAAATAGTACTATGGAGAATTTTTCGTGGGATTGGATGTTGAGGGTCGAGCAGTTAGAGGTCAGTTCTAGTGGCTCTGGCCTTTGTTATTTTTAGCGAGGCATCCATTTACTGGCGTCTGGGATTGATGGGGAAGTGGGAAAGGGGAGGAATAGAAAGAGAATGGGGAAGGGTGAGGGTGTGTGGATGGTAGGCGAATGGTATGGGAAGAACTGGAGGTAAGGCAGTGGTAGAGAGAGATAGGGCAGGGATAGGGGAGAGAGTGTGATGGGTGTAGGGCAGGGATAGGGGAGTGTGTGTGATGGGTGTAGGGCAGGGATAGGGTAGTGTGTGTGATGGGTGTAGGGCAGGGATAGGGGAGTGTGTGTGATGGGTGTAGGGCAGGGATAGGGAAGTGTGTGTGATGGGTGTAGGGCAGGGATAGGGGAGTGTGTGTGATGGGTGTAGGGCAGGGATAGGGTAGTGTGTGTGATGGGTGTAGGGCAGGGATAGGGGAGTGTGTGTGATGGGTGTAGGGCAGGGATAGGGGAGTGTGTGTGATGGGTGTAGGGCAGGGATAGGGCAGTGTGTGTGATGGGTGTAGGGCAGGGATAGGGCAGTGTGTGTGATGGGTGTAGGGCAGGGATAGAGTGTGTGTGATGGGTGTAGGGCAGGGATAGGGGAGTGTGTGTGATGGGTGTAGGGCAGGGATAGGGCAGTGTGTGTGATGGGTGTAGGGCAGGGATAGGGGAGTGTGTGTGATGGGTGTAGGACAGGGATAGGGGAGTGTGTGTGATGGGTGTAGGGCAGGGATAGGGGAGTGTGTGTGATGGGTGTAGGGCAGGGATAGGGCAGTGTGTGTGATGGGTGTAGGACAGGGCTATTCAACTGGCGACCCGCGGGCCAAATCCGGCCCTTGAGTCGTTTTTGTTTGGCTCAGTGGCCGACTCAGAAGAATGAAAATAAGCAAGTAAACAAGCATAAAACAGAGTTTTGCCATTTTATTTTTTATGTATTTAGCGGAAAATGTAAGCGCAAATAATATATGAATTTCTTATTTCTTTCCGTGTATAAGTGTTTAGATAGAGGGAAAAAATACAGGTGACATAATGTATGGCCCTTTTGTTATTCAGAGTAGCTGAAGAGCCTCGGTGTAGGGGAAGGAAATGGGAGGAATAGTTGAGGTGAAAGGCGAGGGACAGGTTGGTGGGATAGGATTATTTCAAGTGGGAATTGGATGTTGACCGTGGGGCATTAGTGTTCCATTCCGGTGGGCTCTTGGCTTTGTTGGTTCTGGCTACACTCACATTTATTGTAGTCTGTGAGGGATGGGGTTTTGGGGAGGGGGAGGGGATGGAAAAGATAGGGGTAGGGAAGTGTTGGTATTTGGTGTAGAAAATGAGAATGTTAGGGAAGATTAGGTAGCCAGGAGAGACGAGGATATATGGTGTGTGGTCGTGGTAGTAAGGAGAGTTATAATGGTGCTAAATTGTGGGGAAAGAAAGAAGTGGGGAATGACAGGGAGAGGGATAGGACAGGGTAGGCGAGTGTGGGTAATAGACGTGCGTGAAGGGAGAGGTAGGGAGCTGCGGTAGGCAAGAGGGGAGTGATCCGGAAAGGGTAAGGGAGTAAGTGGGGGGGGGGGAAATAGGTCGTGACTGGATAAAGGAGAAGCAGAAGCTGGGGTAGGTAAGTGACAGGGGTAGGGAAGTGGTGAGGGAGAGGGCAGACAGTTGTGTGGGAGTTGAAAGGGGGTGGTAAGGGGAAACAGGGGTAGTGGAATGGCAGGGGCAGACAAGGCAGGAAAGACGAGTAGACAGAAACAGAGGAAGGGGTATGGATGGAGACGAGAGGCAACGGTGGAGGAAAAGAGAAATACAAGGGAGTGATGGGGGAGGGGAGAGAGAGCGGCATGGAAGTGGCTGGGTAGGAGTGGAGACGGATGGGAGTGAAGACAGAGAGGAGGAATAGGAGTAGGCAATGGAAAGGTGAAGCGGAGAAACAAAAGTAGTGGCGAGATAGGGTGCATTGGAGGATAATAAGATGCAGGTAGGGGGCAGGATAAGGATGAAGGTAAGGGAGATACATGGGAAAGGGAGACACCAAGTTAAGGGAGTGGCAGGGATAATGGTAGAGATAGGGACAGGAAACAAGGGAATGGAGTGGACAAGCAGAACAAGAAAATGGGTTGGAAATGGACAAAGGCAGGGGACAAGAGAGATAGGAGGCAGAAGAACAGAGAATGAACAGGAACAGGGAAAGACGGAAAGCATAGATGGGAGAAAAACAGACTGTCACAAGAGGCAAGGGAACAACAGGCACTGGAGCGCTTATAGACAAAAAGAACCGACAGAAGACGAGAGAGAGAGAGTGAGTGAGAGAGAGAGAGAGACAGAGAGGACGCAGGCATGGAGGTGAGGGACATCGACATAAAGGTCAGAAAGAACAGATATAGGACAGAGGCATGGAAGAAACAGAGGGACAGAGGGAAGAGCCAAAGCAAAAAAGGAAAACAGTAAAGAAAAAATAATGGAATAAATGACAAGGGATAAAAGAACACATCAGAACAAATAAGAAAATACAGCCTAGTCCGTGGCTAATACAGGCAGGTGCCTTGTAATTAGAGGTCGTGATGCTGCCACCAGTGAGTCTGGGGTCGTCCATGACAATTCCGGGGCAGTATATGTCGTGGTGGGTGTAGGAGGATCCCTGGCACTACTTCAGTGATTTATTTTCCGTTGCAGCTACATCTTAATGTTTTCTTTTATATACTTTATCATTTTCTGTTGCAGCTTCATCTTAATATTTTTTTTTGTATATATATCTTCTTTATATTTTCCTTTATATATATGTGTGTCTTTTTTATTTATTTTATTGTAACCCTTGTCAGACGATTTTTTTCAACTTAAGGGAGACCTTTTGTAATAATCGGTTAGCGTGTCTTAGTATAAAATAAACAGAGACCAGAGCACTCACAGAGCGCATAACTCCGCCAAGGCAGCACCATCCCCCTTTTTGACCTTGATCTGTGATCTTTTTAGCCCTAAATCTAATTACTTGATCGTCTGATTATTCCCAGTCATTTTTCTAAAGTTGGTGCAAGTCTGTAATATACATCTACCGCAGAAAAAAAAAAATCGTCGAGTCAGTTCGATAAACAACGTAGGCCTGTCTATTTCACAGTCTTTGCAAAAAATAAATTATTTATAAAATGTGAACGAAACAGAGGCTTTACAGCATCATTTTGTATATTTGACCATTGGTTATTTGTCATTCCACCCTTGCCTTACAACACTGCCATTGTAGGATTTGGCATGATGCCAGGCAGTTTTATAAAATGTACAAAATGTGCCTTGACGGCCGTCAGTACACATCTGACGGTCGTCTTTGATCATACTGATTCTCTTGTTGTTTCACGGTTGTTGAGTCCTTCATGAACCAGAGTAATCAAAGCATTCCTTTCCTCCTCCAGGAGCTGTCTAGGCTCCAGTGTGTTGTCAGGGGGAAAGATAAATCTGACAAGGGCAAGCAGGACTGGAGTGCAGAACAGAGGGTGCCACAGTGGTGGATTATGTAACCTGTCCCTGTAACTCTCCTACGGTTATTATTGTGTCATTTTGACACAAGCATTACCTCATGGATGATCAGTGTTGCTGGAGGTTCAAGGACTCACCCATATCTACGTGAGGTGTGAAATGGAGTATTTATGGATTAGTCAGGATGCTCCAAGACTGTGAAGGGAAATGTTTGTCACCTTGACACTATAAATTGTCCCTCCAGATCTTCAGAAATTCGTATGTTTAAGGGTGTTTAAGAGTTTTGTTGATGGTTCTTTTTTTATAAATTGTGTTGACGTGAGGCTGAATGGCAGTGGATCTGCTACCTAGACAGAATGATTTGGTGGCAATTAATGTGGCTCACAGGGTATTAGGCGGCAGCCACACTGATCCATGTTATATTTGTTTTTGTACGATATACCACAATATGTTTGATGGAATATTCTGTGCATGTATCGGGAGTGTACCGTAAATATATCAGGATACATGTACTTGATGTTAATATACTGTAGTAGTGTATGAACTGTACCTGGTAGGTATACGTATTCCATGGTACATACGGACTGCACATTAGCCACACATTAGAACAGTGATCCCTTCCTTACAGGATCTAATTTGCTCTCTCTCTCTCTCTCTGTCTCTCTCTCTCTCTCTCTCTCTCTTTCTCAGTATTTGTTCGTTGAGGCAGACAGTATGTTGCAATTGGTCGGCCACTAAGGCGTGCCGGCCGTTGCTATGGTAACGACACAGGACAGGGCTGGATCTGCCGCTGCCTGGGTGTGTGGTTGGCTGTGGTTGTGGTTGTGTGCTTGTGGTTGTATGGTTCTGGGTCTGTGGTTATGGTCGACCGTTATGGAAACGACACGAGGTTAGGCCGGATGTGCCTGGTGTCTGGTTGTGTGGTTGTTTTGGTTACGGTTGTGTGGTTGTTTGGTTGTGAGCCTGGTTATGGTCGGACATTGCTGTGGCAACCGGTTTAAACCTAGGCTGGATCACTGGTTTTGTGGTTGTGTTGTTTGGTTGTGGTGTTGTGGTTATGTTGTTTGGTTGTGGGCTTTTAGGTTTGGTCAGCCGTTGCTATGGTAACCAGCACAAGGCTAGGCTTCTTCTTCAGGTGGCTGGTTATGTGGTTGTGGTTTTGTATGGTAGTTTGTGGTTGAGTTTGGCCGTTGCTGTGGTAAACAGCACGAGCCATGGCTGTATGTGGCGGTATGGTTGCAGTGGCAGCGGTAGTTCGGTTGTGGTAGCAGATGTAGTGAGGTAGTGTGGCAACGGTGTGTGATAATGTACTTGATGTGAGTGTGGTTATGTGGTGTGGTTTGGTTGTGATAGGATGACGGTGTAACAAGGTTGCTTGTGGTTGTGGTGTGCGGCAGTTGTGTGTGGTTGCGATGGAAATGTAGTTTGGGAATGGTGTAGTAGTGTGGCTGTGGTAGTGTAGTTGTGATGTGGAGTTGTGGTTGTGGCACGGTTGTGGTTTGTTTGTGGGTGGCTGTAGTAGGACTGCCATGTTTGTGTGCAGAGTTGTGGTTGTGGAGTGCAGCAGTGTGAGTGTGGCGTGACGTAATGGTTGCCAGGTATGGGTGTGTTGTGTGGTTGTACAGTTGGCTGTGATTGTGGTTAACGTTTGTGTGGTAATGTTTGTGTTGTGTGCAGTAGTGTGGTTAAATGCAATGACGTGGTTATATTGTGTGGATTGCTGGTTCTTTGGTTGTGATGGAACTGTATCTTGCCATGATTTATGAAGAGAGGAATTGCACAATTTCTGTACAGCTTAAAAGCTTAGAAACACGTTATATATATATATATATATATATATATATATATATATATATATATATATATATATATATATATATATATATCCGCTGACTTGTCATAAAAACACTCCCGCTAACACCAATACTCCAGTCCATGAGACAATGAGACAACTCTGGCATGTATTCAATTCAGAAGGTGGCTTTTTGCGCCGAAGTGGTGACATGTGGAAGGTGTATGGTACATCGAAGCACTGCTGGGCGTCAGGGAGAGTTGTTATGGCCAGGTTTAGAGTATAATGCAAGACAAAAAGTTATTGTGAGGAATTATTAGCTGACCAAACTCGGTTTAGGCTACCTTTTTTTTATTTATGCAAGGAAGAAGGAACTAAAGGCCAGGAGCGCACAAACTGTTCCCTTCTAGAAAAAGCAAAAACAAGATAACAGAGAGCCTAATTCTAGATACGTTCTTTTTGAGATGCCTAAACACACTGCGTTTGAGATCGTAGGCAGTAGGAAATACGGACAGAGGGAGACAGTTCCAGACCTGATCTGTTGCATACATGAAAGACTGCAGTAGAGAGTTGGATAGGAAAGGAATGTGAATTTGTTGCTGGATGGCTGTTACACGCTACACACCCGCCGTAGTGGTGGAGGGATGCAAACAGACAGTTCAGAGGAGCAGTGACCATTAAAGTAGCGATAGAAAAGAGATAAAGGTGCAACAATGAGCGAAGAGACGGAGGTTGAAGGGAGCCAGTAAGAGGAGGAGAGTTAATGAGACGAAAAGCCTTTGACTCCACCTTGTGGAGAAGAGCTGTATGTGGTGAGCTTCCCCACACATGAGAGTTGTGCTCTACACAGGGGCGAATAAAGCCTGTGTATGAAGTCAACAACTGTGCAGGGGTAAACTAGTCATGGATTGCACACCCAGTCTCTTGGAAGCAGATTTTACAATAGAGATAATATGTTCTTTCCACGATAAATCCCGAGAGAATGAAACCCCAAGTATGTTTAAAGATGATGCAGGATTGAGCTGGATATTGTTAAAAATTAGAGGGTATTCCTGTGGAAGATTTTATTTGTTGATATACGTAAGAATATGGTTTTTGATGCATTAAAAACAACAAGATTATTTTTACCCCAGTCAGAGATACGAGCCAGATCAGATATTAGGTGTGCCATAGCCTCATCCCTTGTTTGTTGAAGTAATTGCTGAGATGGACGCTGCCGGAAGCGAATGTAAAGGTGTGAAGGGTGGAGTCATCATCATATGAGTGGATAGGGTTAGATGTACAGCTTAGATTTTAAACTGTACATCTAAGGATGTACCTTCTAAGCCTTAGATGATCATTAATGAATAAAAGGAAGAGAGTAGGTGATAGGACAAAGCCCTGAGGATCACCACTATTGATAGTCTAGGAGAAGAACGGTGGCTGTCTACTACAGCAGCAACAGAACGACCAGAAAGGAAACTAGAGATGAAGGCACAGGTTGAAGGATAGAAACCGTAAGAGGGCAGTTTGGAAATTAAGGATTTAAGCCAGACTCGTTTGAAAGCCTTTGAGATGTAAAGTGCAATGCAGTAGCAAAGCATTCGCCAAAGTCCTGAAAGGAGGATGACCAGGAGTTTAAATGGTAGGTGAGAAGGTCACCAGTGGAGCATCCCTGCTGGAACCCATACTGACGATCAGAAAGAAGGTTTTGACAGGAAAGATGCTTCAAAAATTTTTTTTGTTAAGAATAGACTCGAAAACTTTAGAAGTGCAGGATGTTAAAGCAATTGGACAATAATTAGAAGGATGGGAATGGTCGCCCATCTTTTGAACAGGCTAACTGGAAGGTGCAAGTTCATAGACAAAGGCAAAAGAGTTTACCTAGGTAGGTTGTAAGAACAGAAGCACAGATCTTGACAACAACTGGTGGGACCCTGTTAGGTCCATGTGCCTTGTTAGTATTGAGGCCAGATATTGTAGAAAAAACATTAATTGCAGACATTTTAATGTCAGCCATGAGGAAGTCAGTGCGGGGAAATGATGGAGGAACAGCACCAAAATCGTCTAAGGTGGATTTGGAGGAGAAAGCCTGAATGAAGAGTTCTGCTTTATCAGTAGAAGAATTAGCGACAGGACCATCAGAGTAGAAAAGAGGATGGATGGATGATGAGGTGAAGTTGTTAGAAAGGTTTTTGGCAAGGTGCCAGAAGGAGCAGTAAGAATTCGACTTGGAGAGTTCGGAACATTTATTATGAATGAAATTATTTTTAACAGAGTGAAGAACAGACTTAGCACGATTCCGGGCAGAAATATACAAGAGGTGAGATTTTGTAGTGGGTTGGCCCCGGTGCCTTTTGTAGGCCTTCTCCTTGTTATGGACAGCATTAGAACAAGCGTGATTAAACCAGTTTTTTTCTTTTTTGCATTAAACAAAGGATATGAGAATGGAATGTATGCTTCCTTGCCCGAGAGAATAACTTCTGTAATACACAAGACGCATTCAGATGGCTGTCAACCATGGAAGCAGTAGTAATTCCATGGAAAATCAAAGAAGTACTGCCTGAAGGCCTTCCAATCCGCAGCTCCAAAGTGCTACAACCGACGCTTCCTCGGAGGGTCCACAGGCCTTACTGAAGCGATAGGACAGGTTAAGGTGATAAGGTTGTGATCGGAGAAGCCCAACAGAGAGGAAGGATTAACAGCGTAAGCAGAAGGGTTAGTTGTAAGGAAGAGGTCAAGTATGTTTGGACTCTCTCCAAGGTGGTGGTTCCAGGCCGCTATAGTGGTTCCAGGCCGTTCTACCATAAGTTACTCCATCTTATCTCCTACATCTCTTCTAGTTTGTGATGCTGCAGTCCATTAGTGACTTAGATCTCGGGTAGCCAATGGTATGGATGGATGTTAACAGTACTCCTGATGATGATGGCGATAGTGGTCATGGTATGGTATTGTTGGTGGTAGTGTTGGTGATGGTGATGGAAACAGGCTATTCTAATGGTATTGATAATAGCATGGTTGATGACAATGAGAAATATTCTTTTTGGCATAGAAGGCTTCGTAGGGTATGCTCATTAGCGAGTCGTTTTCAGTATTGCACTTTAACTCACTGAAATACTGATCTCTACTGATTATATATATGCATAAGTACTGTACGTCTTTAGATAACCATAGTGAATAGTAATATAGTCGTAATATAACGCCCTGGGGTGTACTTGCCTCAGGGGCGTACTTCCCCCCAGGGTCTACTTGCCCCCACGGGGTCAACTTGCCGCCGGGTCTACTTGCCCCCGGGTCTGCTGGCCCCCAGGGTCTTCTCTGGCCCCGGGGTTTTCTCTGGCCCCGGGGTCTTCTCTGGCCCCGGGGTCTTCTCTGGCCCTGGGGTCTTATCTGGCTTCTGGGGTCTTCTCTGGCCCCCTGGATCCTCTCTAGAAGACCCTGGGATCTTTTTGCCTGGTGTCTCCTGGCCCCCGGGGTCTTTTTGCCCAGGATCTTCTGGCCCCTGGAGTCTTTTTGCCTGGGATCTTCTGGCCCCCTGAGTCTTTTTGCCCAGGATCTTCTGGCCCCCAGGGTCTTTTTGCCCAGGATATTCTGACCCCCAGAGTCTTTTTGCCTGGTGTCTCCTGGCCCCCGGAGTCTTTTTGCCCAGGATCTTCTGGCCCCCGGCGTCTTTTTGCCCGGGATCTTTTTGCTCGGGGTCTCCTGCCCAGGGATCTTTTTGCCTGGGGTGTCGCCTCTGGGGTCTTCTGGTCCACGGGGTGTTCGGGTGTTCTGGCTCCCGGGGCCTTTTTGCCCAGGATCTTCTGGCCCCTGGAGTCTTTTTGCCCGGGATCTTCTGGCCCCTGGAGTCTTTTTGCCCAGGATCTTCTGGCCCCCAGAGTCTTTTTGCCCAGGATCTTTTGGCCCCCGGCGTCTTTTTGCCCAGGATCTTCTGGCCCCCGGCGTCTTTTTGCCCAGGATCTTTTGGCCCCTGGGGTCTTTTTGCTCGGGGTCTCCTGCCCAGGGATCTTTTTGCCTGGGGTGTCGCCTCTGGGGTCTTCTGGTCCTCGGGGTGTTCGGGTGTTCTGGCTCCTGGGGTCTTCTGGCCCTCGTTTTTTTTTTTTTTGCCTGGGGTCTCTTGGCCCCTGGGGTTTCCTGACCCCCGGGGTTTCCTGGCCCTCGGTGTTTCCTGGACCTCAGGGTCTTTGGCCCTCGGGGTCTTCTTTGGCCCCCGGGATGTCTTGGCCCCAGGAAACTTTTTGCCCAGGGTCTCCTGGCCCCAGGGGTCTCTTTGCCAGGGGTTGTCTCTGGCCCCCTGGGTCTTCTCTGGCCCCCAGGGTCTTTTTGCCTGGTATCTTCTGGCCCCCGAGGTCTTTTGCTTGGGGTCTACTGGTCCAGGGGTCTTTTTGCTTGGGGGCATCTGGCTCCCTGGATCTTCAGGCCCTCGGGGTGTTCTGGCCTATGGGGTCTACTGGCCCTTGAGGTCTTCTTTCCTGAGGTCTTATGGCAACCGGTTTCCTTTCCCCCGGGGTCTTCCTCCTCCTGGGGTCTTCGCTGGGCCCCAGGGTCTCCTGGCCTCAGGGATATTTTTGCCCAGGGGCTCCTGGCCCCAGGGGTCTTTTTGCTCGGGGTCATTTTGCCTGGGGTCTCCTGGCCCCCGGGGTCATTCTGCCTGGGGCCTTCTGGCCCCTGGGGTCATTTTGCCTGGGGTCTTCTGACCCCCCAGGGTCCTCTCTAGAAGACCCCGGGGTCTTCTTGTTGACAGGGTCTTCTCGCCCCCTGGGTCTGCTGGCCCCAGGGGCCTTTTTGCCTGGGGTCTCCTAGCCTCCCCTCCTCTTTTTTTTTTTTTTTTTTTTTTTGACCCGGGTCTTCTTTCCCCCAGGATCTTCTCTTGTACCCGGAACCTGAGGACCAGAGGACCCTGGAATCTACTGATCTTCAGTGGTCTGCTGGCTCCCGGGGTCTAATGTAGAACTACATATTATATAGATAGATAGATAAATAGATAGATAGAAGCAGGGAGTCAGATGATGAGAGGTGTTGTGTCTGCGAGAATCGAGCAGTGCTAAACATGCTTACACACTCTGACGCGAGGAATGCTTGAGACAGCGTCTAGTGGCCACATACACACATGCTTACACACAGGCTGCGGGAACTTTCCATCCACGAGGAACACACGTGACACACCCCTGCTACACCAGAATTTAGGAAAGAGAGCTCAGACGGAGATTAGCCACAGAAGAGGCAAGAGAGAAGTAGACAGGCCTCAGAGGAGACAGGTGACGGGAGAAGGGCTTGGCAGTTTGAGAGAGAGAGACAGATAGCGAGACAGGGAGGTAGCTACCCGGGACTTATACTCGTCCGTGTGAGAGACTTGTTAATATTTCCAAGACAAATAAAAATAGTCCCATACTATTCTTTACCTCTCCTGTTACCACATGACATTTGGTGGCAGCGAACGTATACGAACCTCGTCTACGAATCAACATTAAATTCCTACAAAATATCAAGATTGAAAACAAGAATATCTCTCTCTCTCTCAATCAACAACACAACCAGCTCCTGACGCTTCTCTCCATCCAGCCCCCTCCGTCTCCCAGATCATCATGCTGATGCAGAGGTCAAGAGATCACACGACGCCTTGCAAGTAGTTTAACAAAATATTGATACAATACTGCAATTTCTACGACGAATCAGCGAACTACAACCATCTACAATCAACTACAATTAACAACTCTACGTCGTCTGTATAATCTTCTACACGCACCTACAAGAAGCGGCAGTCTTCATCCTACAACGAGTAAATCACAAGAAAAATGGACCAAGAATACATCAAGGAAGAAAGAAAACAAACAAACAAACAAACAAACAAACGAAGAGTGAGAGACGACTCACAACTCATAACCACCAGACCTCACCCTCCTCTCTCTGCTACATCCACCCAACCCCCACCGCTTACGCAGGTGTGAAGAGGTCAAGACACGCAGCAAAACACGAAGTCCATATTCACAACTCGTCTTACTCACCCGTCTTCACTCAAGTTACTCATCGCTACTCATTCACTCACCACAGCTACCAGTGTGGGAAGCCGACGTCACCATGTGCTGAGACGACAGCACGCCAATCAACCCGCGAAGGACAACGCTATCACCACGTGCAACACCACTCACACCATTTCCCACCACGGTAAAAATTAGTGAGTTACATAGTTACTTCATTTATACAATACACAGTGATAGACAATAAGCTTCTGCACAAACATATAAAACGTGTTGTATAGTTACAGCTTAAATACATATACCTACTTCAATTATCTTCATAATTCAATCATTAAATACTTGCACCAACAATAAATATTCTACACAGTATATATTCATTCATTTATTATAACATTTATTTACTACCAACAAGTGTTACCATTTATACCTACATAAAATACGTGTTTCATATATACAACTATACATTATTACATCTACAAAGTGATAAAGAAAATATACCATCACAGTTACTCAGTGAGCAATTAAAAGAACTGTATTAAACATTTATTAATTAAAGCTACCTAGTGGAAACAGATAAATTAACTTACAAGAAAAAAAAAATGGCCAACACAAATGCCGTTAGCAAGAGTGAACATCTTCAACACAATCGTGAAGACAATGATTTCCACACAGTGCTGACACACATATTACCCACGATAGGTACAGGTGAACAACTGGTCAGTGTGTATAGTTAATACTGTATATAGTGTATATATTTTTTTTATAAAATAACAAAATATGGGACTATATAATATCATCTTCAATAATATCTGTGCAATATAAACTAAACTTTAAAAAAGTATCCCAAGGAAATTAGCCAGTAATTATGCAACCATGAACATGGAAAAAGCGTACACAAGCAGAGAGAAACAAACTATAGAAAATCAATACATACCAAAAAAAAAAAAAGGAAAGAAAGAAAGAAAAAAGAGAAATAGAGTAAGATCACATAACAAACAAATGAAAATAAGTGTAAGTGTTACTACATATGCCAAAATACCACATAAACTACAAACAAAAAAGCAAATTGCTGTCTCCACAAACAAGTGGCATGGCACATCATCACTATCATCCACCGCAGCATATGTTCGGACTGCAATTATTACAATTATGTAACTACAATCGATATGTAACAATTATGTAACGACAAACGATTGCATTATGTTACACTAACTACAATTATGTTCCTACAAACGATATGTAACAATTATGTAACGACAAACTATTGCATTATGTTACACTTTGCCAATTATGTAACAGTTGCATTAACAAGATGTAACTTTTATGTAACTTTAACTACAATTATGTAACTACAAACGATATGTAACAATTATGTAACGACAAAACAGTTGCATTAACAAGATGTAACTTTTATGTAACTTTAACCACAATTATAAGGCCAAGACACTTATGTAAGAGTTGCATTAACAAATGTAACTACAATTATAAAGCCAACACAATTATGCATTAACACAATATTTTGTAACAATTCATAAAATGTTACAATTATGTAGTACCACAATGTTAGTACAATATTATAAGTCATACAGTTATAGCACAATTCTGTATTACCAGTATTTTCATACAAGTTAGGTGAAATATTAGACATTACTAAAGTGATAACTCAAATATGTAATGTATAACCTAGCAGTATTACCATTGCACAATTATATGCGTACGTCTGTTGTACATGCACGTCTTACAAAGTGTTATACAACAACCATTGCATTTATTCAAATATGTATACAACTTGTTTAAAATGTAATATTACTGAATAATCACTATTTACTATGAATATTATATGTATACAATATTCATACAATTTACTTTTACAATATTATGTATTTCACTTAATTAGCTTATAAGTTCATTATAATGTATATATAATATGTATTAATATATTAGGACTATTAAATGTCGATGGTACGCCATTTTTGCGCGGACGAGCAGTATGTAGAACTACATATTATATAGATAGATAGATAAATAGATAGATAGAAGCAGGGAGTCAGATGATGAGAGGTGTTGTGTCTGCGAGAATCGAGCAGTGCTAAACATGCTTACACACTCTGACGCGAGGAATGCTTGAGACAGCATCTAGTGGCCATATACACACATACACACATGCTTACACACAGGCTGCGGGAACTTTCCATCCACGAGGAACACACGTGACACACCCCTGCTACACCAGAATTTAGGAAAGAGAGCTCAGACGGAGATTAGCCACAGAAGAGGCAAGAGAGAAGTAGACAGGCCTCAGAGGAGACAGGTGACGGGAGAAGGGCTTGGCAGTTTGAGAGAGAGAGACAGATGGTGAGACAGGGAGGTAGCTACCCGGGACTTATACTCGTCCGTGTGAGAGACTTGTTAATATTTCCAAGACAAATAAAAATAGTCCCATACTATTCTTTACCTCTCCTGTTACCACATGACACTAATAGCCTCCGGGATCTTCTGGCCCTCAGGGTCTTCTTTGGCCCTTGGGGTCTGATCTGGCCTCCGGGGTCTACTGGCCCACCGAATCTACTGGCCTCCGAGGTCTTTGCCCTCGAGGTCTCCTTGCCTCCAGGGCCTTCTTTTGCCCCCAGGGCCATCTCTTGCCCCCGGGGCCATCTCTTGCCCCCGGGGCCTTCTCTTGCCCCCGGGGTCTTCACTGGTCCCCTTGGTCTTCTGGCCCTCGGGGTCTGTTGGCCCCAGGGGTCTCTCTGGCCAGGGGTCTTCTGGCCCCTTGGGTTTTCTCTGTCCCAAGGGGTCTTCTTGCCCCCCTGGTTTTCTCTCCTCTTCTCTGGTCTCAGGGTCTTTTTGCCTGAGGTCTTTTGGTCCCCGGGGTCTCCTGGCCCCCGTTTTTCTTCTTTTTTCCCGAGTCTGCTTTGCCCTGGTGTCTTCTCCTGCACCCGGACCCCGAGGACCAGAAGACCCTAGGATCTTCTGGCCTTCGGGTGTACTTACTCCAAGGGTCTACTTGCCCCCTGGGTCTTTTGGCTCTCAAGGTCTTTTTGCCTTGGGTCTGTTTACCCCCAGGATCTACTGGCCTCCGAGGTCTTTGTGGTCTCTTTGCCCCCGGGGTCTTCTTACTCATGGCATCTTTTGGCCCCCAGGGTCTACTGGACTCCGAGGCCTTCTCTTGCCCCCGGGTTCCTGCCCCCGGGGTCTTCTCGCCCCCAGGGTGTTCTCTTGCCCCCAGGGTGTTCTCTTGCCCCCAGGGTGTTCTCTTGCCCCCAGAGTCTTCTCTTACCCTCAGGGTCTTCTCTTGCCCCCGGGATCTTCTCATGCCCCCAGGGTCTTCTTTTGCCCCCAGGGTCTTCTCTTCCCCCCCCCAGGATCTTCTCTTGCCCCTCAGGGTCTTCTCTTGTCCCCCCAGGGTCTTCACTTGCCCCCCCAGGATCTTCTGGCCCCTGGGGTCTCCTCTGGCCTCCGGCATCTTTGCCGTCAGGGTCTCCTTGACCCGAGATCTTCTTGCTCCCGGGTCTTCTGGTCCCTAGAGTCTCCTATCCCCCGGGGTCTTCTCTTGCCCTCTGGGGTTTTCTCTTGCCCCCCGGGTTTTTCTCTTGCCCCCCGGGGTCTTTTCTTACCTCCAGGGATCTTCTCTTGCCCCCGGGGTTATCTCTTGGCCCCGGGGTTTTCTCTGGTCCCAGGGGTTTTCTCTGGCCCCCAGGGTCTACTTACCCTCGGAATCTTCTGGCCCTTGGGGTCATCTTTGGTCCCCGGGGTCTTATCTGGCCTCCTGGGTCTACTTGCCCTCAGAGTCTACTGGCCCCCCGGGGTCTTCTTGCTCCCGGGGTCTTCTCTTGCCTCCCTGGGTCTTCTCTGGCCTGCAGGGTCTTCTGGCCCTCGAGGTGTACTGGATTCTGAGGTCTTTGCATTCGCGGTCTCCTTGCCCCTGAGGTCTTTGCATTCGCGGTCTCCATGCCCCCAGGGTCTTCTTGCTTCAGGCGTCTTCTGGCCCCCGGGGTGTCCTAGCCCACGGTGTCTGCTGGCCCCTGGGGCCTTCTCTTGTCCCGGAGGCCAGAAAAGACATGGGGTCTACTGGTCCCCGGGGACTGTTGGCCCGCTGGATCTACTTTCACTTGGGGTCTGCCTTCCTCTTGGGTCTACTGTCCTTCGGGGTCTACTTTCCCCTGGGGTCTTCTTTCCTCCAGGGTCTTCTGGCCTTCAGGATCTACTTGCCCCAAGGGTCTACTGGCCCCCGGGGTCTACTGGCCCCCGGGGTCTACTGGTCCCATGGGTCTACTGGCCCCTAGGGTCTACTGGCCCCCAGGGTGTTCTGACCCCCAGGGTGTTCTGGCCTGCGGGGTCTGTTTGCCTTGTGGTCTTTGTCTTCTTGCTCACCTCACCTCGCCGTCGCTTCCTCTTCCTCCCTCCCCAAGTCCCCCCCCCTTCGTCCCCATCTCATCCTCAGTCACTGGCGCTACTGCGCCACCTCTGGCTCCTTGAAGGCGGCGTTGACGGAGCTGAAGTCAGTGTTGATGGAGTTGGGGGCGTTGAAGGTCAGGTCGGAGTAGGTGGGGTCGGTGTAGGTTTGCCCTTTGACACTCACGTCGACGTAAGTCATGGCCTGGAAACTAAAGTTTTGTGTACTCATAGCGATGACTTTAAGTGTTTTCATTTTTAGCTCATTCGCAATTTTTATCTTAATATTTTCAACGTTTTAAAATTACGAGTCTACACACGGGTTTGGGACGTCGTTGTGATGAATTTGGGATGTAATCAGAGAGTTGCCATCGTGTCGTGTTGTCGATTTGGATTGCCTCTGGAACTGTCTTTATTATATATCTAATCGTCAAAAAATAGCATTGAAAATGAAACTGTAAAAAAGTTATTAGAAACGTGTAAAAAATCTATTTCGTAAAAATGCAGCACCTCTAAACCTCCTCCCCATCATCCTCAAACTCCTCCCCATCATCCTCAAACTCCTCCCCATCATCCTCAACCTCCTCTTCGTCATCCGCAACCTCCGTTCAGTCGTCCTCATTTTGCCATCCCTTCTGCACGAACACCCCCATACTCACCACCACCACCACCACCACCATCGTGATCATGTATGTTCTCGAATAACTTTTAAACCCTTTTTAGGAAAATCCAACGCCCTACAACCTCCCCCCCCCCCCTTCTGTCATCCTTATCCTCAGCGCTAACCTTAGGACACGTTCGGGTAAAAAGATCTCAGTAGTAGTAATAGTAGTAGTAGTAATCGTGTTTGTGATGGTTATTATAGTAGTAGTAGTAGTAGTAGTAGTGGTGGTGGTGGTATTTGTATTAGTAGTAGTAGTAGTAGTAGCAGTAGCTGAACCGAATGTGTGTGTGTGTGTGTGTGTGTGTGTGTGTGTGTGTGTGTGAGAGAGAGAGAGAGAGAGAGAGAGAGAGAGAGAATTTTGTAACTTTTTATTCTTTTTTTCACTCGTTTGTTTATTAATTTTGTATATCTTATTTTGATGTTTGATGATGCATAGTTGTCTGTGTGTGTATACATTGTAACAAATGTTTACTTCTTTGTTGCAGGTGAGTGTTGCTGTGTGATTTCGCTGGTACGGCTATGTAAGTACTATAAACACACACACACACACACACACACACACACACACACACACACACACACACACACACACGCTATGGAAGGTTAGCATTCCAACCTCCGACTATCGGCTCAGACTCTAAGCTCATAGGTCCAAACTGTTGGGGTCCCTCCTTTGCTTACGTTTGAAAGTGTTAAGTTTTGACCATTTTCATGGACTTCGGCCACAGCGGGTTAAGTACATAGGTAATTAAATCAAAAGTGGTGCAGTGACTGTCAGTGAAGATGTCTAGAGCCAGTCAGTAAATCATGGATAAGCCATTCAGTCCTTCTGTGCATACACCACCTACTTCATATTTCACTCACCTTTTCCTCCATGTTCTCAATGTAATCATTTATCTTTTACCCACATATTATGTATTTCCATATGTTCCTTATGTGCATCAGTCGTTACACCATTTACCGTACTCAGTATTATTGTCAGTTAATCAGTCACTTCGGTATATTTACCATGTGTTCCATATTCCCATCACTTATTCCACCACTCTTTCAGTATTTCCATCAGTTGTCAGTCATTCGTTCAGTAATTACAGCAAGTTTCCCTATTTCCATCGTTCGTTCAACCACTCATTCATTATTTCAGTCACTCAACCACAGATGCAATATATTCGTTATCCGTCCCATCACTTGTCCAATATTTCCATCACTTGTTCCAAGTTTCATTCAACCAAGTGGCACCACTTATACGTCAGTCATTTCGGTAGTCGATCAGTACTTCATTGGTTTATTGGCATCAAAGGTTCCAACACTAACATCATTTATCAATTTGTTTTGGTAATTCCAACACTAACATCGTTTATCAATTTGTTTTGGTAATTCCAACACTAACATCATTTATCAATTTGTTTTGGTAATTCCAACACCAATATCGTTTATCAATTTGTTTTGGTAATTCCAACACTAACATCATTTATCAATTTGTTTTGGTAATTCCAACACTAACATCGTTTATCAATTTGTTTTGGTAATTCCAACACAAACATAGTTTATCATTACTACTTCAAGGGTTTCTAGACTTTCTTACGTTGATTCCCTCGTGTTTCTTTAATTTTTACCCCAATTGCTGCTTTTTCCTCCCCCCTCTCTTACCTCGACACCATCCTGTTCCTTTACTTGATTCCTTTCTGTATCTTTACTTATCTTGACTCCTTCCTGTTTCTTATCTTAACTCCTTCCTGTTTCTTATCTTGACTCCTTCCTGTTTCTTATCTTGACTCCTTCCTGTTTCTTATCTTGACTCCCTCTATTTTGTGTACTTATCATGACTCCCTCTTACTAAACTTTATTAGCTCGCCTCCTTCTTATTTCTATACTTTCCAGACTTTCCATTTTCTGTTTCTTTACTTTCTTACATCTCCCTTTTCTGTTTTTCCATTCTCTTACCTCGTTTCCTTCCTGTTTTCTTCTTCTTATGATTTCATTGTGTTTGTTTACGACTACCCCGATTGCTTCCTATTCGTTGGTTTGTTACTCTAGTTTCTGGCTGTTCTCTTTCTTTCCATGAACCGTCATGCTTTCGTTTGTACCTTACTGTTTGATTTTTGTCACCTCGATTCCTCCCTGTTTCTTTGCTTTCTTACTACAATTTCTTCCTGATTCTTTACTTTCTTAATTTCGATTCCTTTGTTTCTTTACTTCACAGCTTTGACTTCTTCATTTGTACATTCTTACCTTGACCAATTTCTTGCCTGGACTTCGTGATTTTCCCGCCATCCATCCGTCACGGGTTGCCGCCATTAGCCTGTATGTTAGGTGTCATTGCAGACATCTTAGTGTCTCTTTCGTAACAGTTTTTAATCTTACACATTAATTACTCCTGTGTGTGTGTGTGTGTGTGTGTGTGTGAATATAGACACTTTTTTCTTCAGTAATGGTCAAGACGGTAAACAGGTGTAATATGCAGAATCAGTCGCTGAGAAAGAGGCGATACGAAATTTCCATAGCGATCTGTACTCTGTTCACTCTGGTTAGGTGTAAAATTGCAGTCTCCACCTTGAATGCTAGAACGCTAGAACACGGTACTAGTCACGAAGAAGTGCTGTGGAAAGAATGTAGATTGTTTTGTTATGCCACTGAGGTACGAGAACAAGGTCACAAAGGAACGAAGATCTCCGCCAATAAAAGTGATTGAACTGTAGAAATTCGGCTCTCGTGAGGCCAGTCAGTCGCTCTCGTGAGGCCAGTCAGCTCAGACGTGCTAGAGACCTGTGGTAGTGTTGTGCTAGTGTGCTTTAGTGATCTGTGATAGTGGTTGTGTTAGTGTGTCGTAGTGATCAGCGATAGTGCTGTGCTAGTGATCCGTGAGTGTGTGTGTTGTGGTGACCCGTAGTGACCCGTGATAGTGCTGTGCTACCTTGTGTGAACTAGTACGTAATGGCTTCCTCGGCAGAGAGCTGTGTCCCCACTGCAGGTACTGAAAAGGACTACCTTGAATTAAAGGAGGAACTTCTCGAACTGAAGCGGGAGGTACAAATTCTCAGGCAGGAGAAGGCACAGATGAGGGTATTGTTAGAGGAGATGTTGGAGGAGAAAGAGAAAAAGGCTGAAGGTTGGACACTAGTTAACAAGGGTGCAACGAAGTTCACTCTTAAAAAGCAAATGGAAATTAAGACAACTAATACATTCGACGCACTACGGGACGAATGTGAAGGGAAGGCAGAGAGGGAAGTAGAGGAGAAGGACGGTGAGGGAACTTCCAGTACAGGTAAGTATAAACAGAACAAGAAAGGTAAGAAAAATGTTGTTGTTGTTGGAGACTCCCAGGTGAGATATCTGAACAGGGCCATGTATACTCCACTCGCTAAACATGTGTGTCTTCCAGGGGCCAGGGTGGCTAATGTGGTAGATAAAATTTCAAATATCGTAAAGGAAAGTGGTGACAAACCCACTGTGTGCCTCAGTGTAGGAGGCAATGATATTAGTAGCCGTAAGAGTGAGGTACTGTGGAAAAGGTACAAGTTGATGTTAGAAAAGGTTAGGGAGGGGAGGAACCCCTGTAGTGCTTGGTGTTTTACCAAGGTGGCGGGTTGGAAGGGAATGGTTGAGCAGGGCAATAGGGTTTAATTGCCGCCTTGAAAGGTATTGCAAAGATAATGCAATACCTTTCATAGACAGCTGGGACCGGTTTTATGGACGAAGTGCCTTGTATAGTTGGGATGGGACTCATCTTAGCAGGCAAGGAGTTACTGTTTTAGCTGGAATGATAGATAGGGAGTTGGAGGGATTTTTTCGAGATTGAGAAGTAGGTGTACAGGAAGATGCAGCAACTACAGTCAGAAATCATTATTACCATGTTTGGATAGATGCATCGATACTTGCAAAATTAAGAACAAAAGTTCAACCAATAGTGTAGATACATCCACTCAGGCACCTCAAATTGAGCAGGCGATGATAGATGATAGAACAAGCGATGATAGAAGGGCGATAAGCGATAGTACAAAAAATTGTTATATTAGTAAAGTAAAGAGTTTCCCAGTTAGTAATAAAATAAATAACAGCAAATGCCAAGGTAAAGGCATAACTACTCGTAATAATCTGAAAGTGTACTACACAAACAGCCGGAGTTTACGTAATAAAATGGATGAACTGAGGGCTTTAATTTGTACAGAGAAAATAGACATTGCCGTTATTAGTGAAACTTGGATGAATACAGACACTCGAGAATTTTTAGCAGAATATCAGATAAAAGGCTATAATATTTTTGTGTCAAACCGTCAGGGAAGAAAGGGGGGAGGGGTAGCTATTTATGTAAAGGATTCATTAAACTGTTACAATAAAGCAGACATTAAAGTAGATAGGGACACAGAAAGTGTCTGGGTTGAAATTAGTAACAATAGGGAGAAATTAGTCTTAGGAGCAATTTACAGATCTCCAAAATTAAGTAGAGCTGATAGTAAATACCTTTGGGAGGAAATTAGGAAAGCATCACAGTCCAGCTTAGTAATAATTGTTGGGGACCTTAATCTGCCAAGGATAGATTGGAGAAATCAGACAGGAGATGCAGAGTCAGAGGAATTTCTAGAGGTAGTACAGGATAATTTCCTTTATCAGTATATCAGGGAGCCCACCAGAGGTAATAATATACTAGATTTGGTTTTAGCTAATAAAGAAAATATCATTAGCGATATAGAGGTTGGTGGACGACTTGGTAATAGCGATCATGAATTAAGTTCAAATTTATTTGGGATGTCTGTTCCACTGAAAATACCTCCACCGTTCCTAATTTTCGTCTAGGAGATTTCGATGGCTTAAGAGATTATTTTCGAACGGTATTCCACAGGGAGATTAGCTATTTGAGTGAATGTCAGGTTAGTGGGGATCCCCAGGTCATAGGTCAGGCGCAGGAAGCACGTGGGGATGTCCGTCAGGTGTCTGTGAGGGGGGAGGTGGTAGATAGGAATGTAGTCCAGGTGACGGAAATTAACTCAGCTCCAGTACCAAACAGACGTTCGACCAGTGAGAAGTATAACGAGTTAATAAATATAATATACGGAGGCCAAGATAGATATATTCCTTCAAAACCGTTTAGAACTAACAATTCAGAACCAAGATGGTTAAACAACAGATTAAAATCTCTCATAGGCCAAAGGAAAGGAATATATAGAAAAATAAAACGTGGAGAGGAACACTTACGTAACCGGTACACAATTTTAAATAGAGAAGTAAAGAGGGAGATAAGAAAAGCAAAGAGAAGTTATGAAATTAAGGTTGCAAGTGAATCAAAAGTAAACCCCAAGGGTTTTTATCAAATGTACCGAACGAAAAATAAAGATAGGATAAGACCACTCAGAACAGAATCAGGTGACATTACCAGTGAAGATAAAGAAATGTGCTCCATCCTAAATAATTATTTCATACCAGTATTCACCAAGGAAAATCTAAGCCTGGTCCCTCAAGCAGCAAATATTTACCATGAGAATACGGAAAATATTCTTAGTAAAATAACCATTAGTAAGGAGGACGTATTGAAAGAAATTAACAAGTTAAAACCTCAAAAATCGCCAGGTCCGGACGATATATATGCAAAAATTATAAAAGAAACCAAAGAAGAATTATGTCAGCCACTTTTAACGTTATTTAATGACTCTTTAAGTTCAGGAGAAGTTCCAGAGGCGTGGAAAACCGCAAACGTAGTGCCCATCTTTAAAAAGGGTGATAAATCAGCTGCGTCGAATTATCGTCCGATAAGTCTAACGTCAATAGTAGGAAAAATGTTAGAGTCAATTTTGGCAAATAGGATTAGAGATCACTTAGAAAGATTTAATCTTATAAACGAAAGTCAGCACGGATTCAGGCAAGGACGATCCTGCCTCACAAAATTGTTGTCATTCTACTCGGAGGTCTATGAGGCAGTAGATAGCGATAAAGCTTACGATGTTATTTATCTGGACTTTAGTAAAGCTTTTGATAGAGTCCCACACGAAAGGTTAGTTAGAAAGGTTCGAGCACACGGTATAGACGGCGATATCTTAAAATGGATAGAATCCTGGCTGAAAGGACGAAAGCAGAGAGTATTAATAAATGGAACTAAGTCGGACTGGGGATTAGTAACTAGCGGTGTACCACAGGGTTCAGTACTCGGTCCCTTATTATTTATCATATATATAAATGATCTAGACTTAGGAGTCAATAGCAGAATCAGCAAATTTGCCGACGATACAAAAATAGGGCGTATCATTAACTCGACTGACGATTGCCATTACTTACAAAAAGACCTCGATACATTGTCCAAATGGTCTAAAACTTGGCAAATGGAATTTAACGTTGAAAAATGTAAAGTACTTAACGTAGGCAAGACCATTGGAGATACTAAATACAGCTTAGATAACAAAGAAATTAGCAAATCTGAATGCGAGAGAGATCTATGAGTTATGATTAGTAACGACCTTAAACCTAGGCAACAGTGCATTAATGCGAGAAATAAAGCAAATAGGGTCCTAGGATTTATTTCGAGAACCGTGAGCAATAGATCATCTAAAGTAATACTGAAACTTTATCTAGCATTAGTAAGGCCACATTTAGACTACGCAGTACAGTTTTGGTGTCCTTACTATAGAATGGATATTAATTCGTTAGAAAATGTACAGAGAAGAATGACTAAAATGATACATGACGTCCGGAACCTGTCATATGAAGACAGACTGAAAAGACTAAGTCTGCATTCGCTAGAGAGGCGTAGAGTAAGGGGAGACTTAATTGAGGTTTTTAAGTGGATGAATGGTATAAATAAGGGAGATATTAGCAAGGTACTTAAAGTGAGCATACAGGATAGAACTAGAAATAATGGTTTCAAACTAGAAAAATTCCGTTTCAGAAAGGAAATCGGTAGAAATTGGTTTGGTAATAGAGTAGTAGACGAATGGAATAAGCTACCTAGTAAAGTAGTTGCTGCCTCTTCCATTGAGAGTTTCAAGCATAGGCTAGATAAGCATATGACAAATAAGGGGTGGATATAGAATAAAGAAAATATTATAACCAATACTAATTCAAAAATAAATTTTCTTTTCAGGTTACACTATGATAGTCTCTATTCTCCTTTCACACTTTCCTGTAAAATGTCCACGCCAGTTTTTCTATACGGCGTGGTGCTCTTTCTGACTTTTTCCTGCCGGCTTCGGCTGGAGGGTTTGGAGGGCGGGGGAGAGCCTTCTTCTTTGCTATCCTTATCTCATTCTAGTAGTTCAGTTACTCTTCTAGGAGCTGCCTAGCATGGGCCAACCGGCCTACTGCAGTTATCCTCTCTTCTTATGTTCTTATGTTCATCTTCCACGTCGTCGTCTTCGTCGTCCTCCTCCTCCCGCCTCTTGTCGCTTGTTACCTTTGTCTAATTGCTGTCGTTGCCGTTATATACTTTCCTCGTCAGCACCCGTCTTTAGCCAGGTGGGTCGGCTCACACACGCATCAAAAATTCAGTCTGTAAATCCGTGTCACAAGTGAGTCAGGTATAAGCCGTGCCAAACCAGCCTGGACGGGCGCTACGATTTCTGACTCCCGCTACCTCGACTTCAGTTTCGAAAAAATATATGAAGAAATATACCGGTAACCAATATTTTTGAGGTCAAGGAAACTCGATTGAAATATTGATCTGTGAGGTGGATTTGGTAGAAAGATGGTGGATTTGGGGTAACTGGTGTGTGGAAGGTTAAGTTGAAGCCCAGGCCGAGATGAAAGGCAGGGATGGGCGTGTAATTTGAAAGGTAAACAAGATGTCTGGCCGGTGAGGTGAGTTGCCGTGTTTCGTGAGCATTTTACTGAAGCGGTTAGGTGGATGTTGGGTTGAGGGTTATTAGGTGGTGGTGAGGTGGATGTGGGGTTTGGGGTTATTTGGTGGGTGCCGTACTGGGGCAGATGTGGGGTTGGGGGTTATTCGGTTGGTTCTGAGGTGGATGTGGGGTTAGGGGTTATTCGGTGCAAGGCCAATAACACCAAATAACCCGCAAGTCTTACTGGCCTTGGTTATCCCTTCTGTTTCTCTGTTCTCGGGACCACTTCTGATATGTTGGATATTGCTTGAATTGTTCCGGCTGTGGGGTACGGTGTGTATTTTTAAAACATATTAAAAAAAAAATAGATGTAGTGTAGTTAGTGCTTGACAGTATCTGATGTACATACGCGGTAATTTACGTCTGTACTGATGCTTTCTGCGATCATTATTTGAAGGATTTATACGGTAATGAGAAGGATGTTCAGAAGCATTGACTAACTGGTAATCGTTGAATTTTGTTTCTTAAAATAATAATGGACGGATTCTTTATCATTCCTGGCGGCCGGTTTCATTCATGAATCACGCCATATGACACAGTTAACCCATTCAGTCCAGTGACTTATTTTTGGCCACCTCCAGACTATTTTATTAATGCTTAGTTAGACTGCGAATTGGAAGCATTAGTTTTAGCCTTAATGGGGTCCTTCAGTGCTGGAGTAAATAAAGTGGTTGAATTCGTGCAGATAACAAGAGTGAACTGAAAATTACGACGTTGGATCCTTGATCCCTTGAATCCGCGACCTTTACGAGTATTTGTGGTTCATTCTTGCTGCTTAGAAACAAAAATATTCAACTTGGGAAAAGCCTTGGCCGGTGAAGAGGCTAATGAAGAATGTACCTTAGGCCTTGCCCGGTGAAGAGGGTAGTGAAAGATGTACAGTATGTAGCGCCATCTGTTCAAAAAAAAAAAAAAAAAAAAAAAAAGTCTAGAGATAGCAGGGATAAATTTGTCAAATACGTCATCGTAGTGAAGGGGCGAGTCTTTAAATTCTATCCACGCTTAGATAGGTGAGGAGCAGAGGTAAACTATAGCATGTTCCACGGAGAGAGAGAGAGAGGATCAACAAGGCGATACAAAAAGTGTGGTACGGTACGGACAAGACAGACATAGAATGAATACTAAATAGAATGACTTGAAGAATATTGAAAAAGTTAATTTAGAAGAATATTTTGAGAACATCCTTAAAGACTGCAGTGGAGTTGATGAAAACAAACACTGTATGGAAAAAATACCAATTGAATAAAAGGCAAGGATTATGGATTGTAGATGGGAAGTTGTTGAATGCTGTGAAGAGTATGTGTGAGGCTGCAGTGTGTGTGGATAGTGAACTGATTGAGTTTTTCCCTTTGAAGGTTGGGTTGAGACAGGGATGTGTCATGTCTCCATGGTTGTTCAGTCTGTATATGGATGGGGTTATAAAAGAGATACAAGGTAGGGCAGTGGATGTTGGAGTGGCCCTAATGAGAGAGAGCAGTGTTTGGAAACTCTCTGTACTGTTGTTTGCAGATAATACTGTGTTAAGACGAAGGGGAGCTGCAAGGCTTGGTGAATGAGTTTGGGAGAGTGTGTGAGAAACGGAATCTAAAGATGAATGTATGGAAAAGTAAAGTTATGGTCTTCGAGAGAGGTAAGTCAGTGAATGTACAGTGAGGTTGGATGATGAATGAAATGGAAAATGTGAGTACGTTTAAGTACTTGGGTAGTATGATGAGTAAGGAAGGAAGTTTGGAGGGTGAAGTGCTTGAAAGGGTACAACAAGGAAGAAAGGTTGCTGGTTCCTTGAAGGCAGTGATAAGGAACAAGGAAATGAGCATGGAAGTGAAAAAGTTATTACATGACAGTATTGTGATACCAACGCCAACGTATGAAAGTGAAACTTGGACATTGTTGGAGGGACACAAGTCAAGAGTGAGAGCAGTGGAAATGAGTTATTTGAGAGGAGCCTGTTTAGTCACATGCAAAGACAGACTGACAAATGAGGATGTGAAGGAGCGTTGTGGTGTGGATGTGGATGTGATAGGAAGCGTCAGGAGAAACACACTTAGGTGGTTTGGCCATGTGGAGAGGATGGAGAGTGAGAGACTGACGAGGAGAGTGTATGTGAGTGAGGTGGAGGGGGAGAGAGGGAGGGGAAGGCCAAGGATGAAATGGAGGGATTGAGTGGAGAGGTATATGAGAGAGAGGGGTGTGAATTGGGAGCTGGACAGTGAAATGTCAGGGGACGGGGTGACGGAGAGGTGATTTGTTTGTGGCCAGCCCGTATGGGATTAAGGCGTCTGGCAATAGATAGATAGATAGAATAAAAGAGAGAGGGAGATGATGGGCTTGACACAACTGGGGAAAGAAGTTAAAGTAGAGATTTAAAAAAAAAAAAAAAATCAAAAAAGGGATGAGAGAGAGAGAGAGAGAGAGAGAGAGAGAGAGAGATGGAGGGGTGGGGGAAGTCAGTGTGGGCGATTGTGTGTTTTGAAAAAGAAGCGGCTTAAGAGATTAATGCAAGGAGAGGCAGCTGGGAGGGGAGGGGAGGGGAGAGGAGTGGAGGGGGACGGGTGAGGCAGTGAGGGATTAAAGATGTGGAAGGAAGAGGAGTGAGAGAATAGAACAGCTATATAGGAAGAGTGGGGGGAGGCGGAGAGGGGCAGAAGGGGGAAGAAAGGGGAGAAGGGTGGGAGACGTAGGAGGGGAGGGGAAGGAGGGGGAAGAGAGAAAGGAGGCGAGACTTGCGAGGGGAAGGAGGAGAAGAAAGGGAGGAAGGGGAAAGAGGAGGAAAAAAGGAGGAGAGGAGAAGAATCCAAAGGGGAGAAAGGCGGTTGAGAGGAGAGGCGAAAGACAGCTTGGAAATGAGAGGGGAAGAGGAGAGGAGAGAGGGAGAAGAAGAGGGAGGAGTGGAGAGAGAGCTTACAGGAGAGGAGGTGGGAAATGAGGGGGAGTGGGAGAAGGTGAAGAAGGGGATGGTAGAGACTATGGGGGGAGAGGAGAGGGGAAGAGGGCGTGTGTGTATGTGAGAGAGAGAGAGAGAGAGAGAGAAATTGGGAATGTGTGGTTAAGGAGGGGATGGGAGAGATAAGAGAAGATAGGGGGACTACTGCGAAGCCTATGCCCAGAGTCGGACACACACAAAAAATAATAATATTGAGATACTGTTTTCTGAATACGTACGGTATATTGACAGCTTTCCCAATAACATCTTATATCTTCCTCACGAGCCTTGTATCTTTTTAATAAACCTCCCATCTTCGTCATACACCACACATCTTCTCATAAACCTCCCATCTTCGTCATACACCACACATCTTCTCATAAACCTCCCATCTTCGTCATACACCACACATCTCATAAACCTCCCATCTTCGTCATACAGTACACATCTTCTCATAAACCTCCCATCTTCGTCATACAGTACACATCTTCTCATAAACCTCCCATCTTCGTCATACAGTACACATCTTCTCATAAACCTCCCATCTTCGTCATACAGTACATATCTTCTCATAAACCTCCCATCTTCGTCATACAGTACACATCTTCTCATAAAACTCCCATCTTCGTCATACACCACACATCTTCTCATAAACCTCCCATCTTCGTCATACACCACACATCTTCTCATAAACCTCCCATCTTCGTCATACAGTACATATCTTCCTCATGCACCTTATATTTTCCTCGTACACGTTATTTCTCCCTTATATACCTCATAGTGTTCGTATATCTTCCACATATTGACTATCTTATACACTTGTTACGTTACTCATACATGTCGTATCTTCCTTATGCACCTTACTGCTTCCTCATACTCCTCATGACCCTCAGTACACCTCATAGATACCGTCCTCATATCCCTCATATATCATTTTCAACCAACACAACTTTTCCTCCTCCCACTAATACTCCTTATATCTCAAACTCACTCTCACTCACCACTACCCCCTCATACTTCCCACATACCCTCATACTCCCCACATACCCTTATCCCTACATCCCCTCTAATCCCTCATATTGCCCAGTACTCTCCACATCACCTCATACTACTTCATATTGCCCCGTACTCTCCATCGTACCCCGTTATATTCCCTCATACTCCTCACACCAGCCTCATATTCCCTCAGTAGTTACGTCCTCCTCATATTGCCTCATAGTCACATCCTCCTCATTCTTCCTCATTCTCCTCACATTCCCCTCGTACTCCTTATCGCATTATCACATCCTTACAGCGAGTCTCATCCCTCACTCCTCATCCTCACTTCTCCCACATCCCCCTTATACTCCTCATATTCTCCTCGTCCACTGATACTCCTCCATACTCCTCCTACCCTGCTTACACCACTCTGGTCTCTGGAGATGAATGTGTGTGTGTGTGTGTGTGTGTGTGTGTGTGTGTGTGTGTGTCCTCCTGTTAAGAATACGCGGCTTTGAAGTCCTGGAAAGGAATGGTGGGGGGGGAGGGGGAGAAGGGAGGAGAGGAGTAAGAGGGGAACAGAGGAGAGTGAATAGATATGAACGGGTAAAGGGGGGAAGAGGGAAAAGGGAAGAGAGGATAAGAGAATTCCCCCCCCCCTCTCTCTCTCTCTCTCTCTCTCTCAGCTTTGTCCCCTTTCCATGCCCTTTCATTTTTAACCCCATTTCTTCCATTCCTTCTCCCTCTCCCCACTCTGTATGTCCCTCACGCTGCCCTTTTTCCTTCCCCATCCCTCAGATCCTTCAGCTTCCTGTTTTTATTGCCAGCGTTGTTTTTATCTGGTTCAGTCTCCCTCATTTTATCTTCTGATTCTTCGTCCTTGGTTTCCTCTGGCGGATCTGTAGGTTTGGTTTGGTTTTGAGGGGAGTTTTGACACACACACACACACACACACACACACACACACACACACACACACACACACACACACACACACACACACACACACACACACACACACACACACACACACACACACACACACACACACACACACACACACACACACACACACACACACACACACACACACACACACACACACACACACACACACACACACACACACACACACACACGTGAAGGAAAAAGGAAGGCGTGAAAAAATTGGAGAAAGAGAGGTAACAACAGAATTAAGGAAGAATATAAAAGAATTAAAAATGAATACACAAGAATACGTAGAGAAGAAGAAAGGAATTTTGAAAAAGGTATAATAGATAAATGCAAGGATGAACCCAAACTGTTTTATAGATTTGTTAATGGCAAACTGAAACAAAAGGAAGGAATCACCAAACTGAACGTAAAAGGAGAGGTCTATAAAGATGCAGCAATGCAAGCTGAAATAGTGAACAAATGTTTCCAATCGGTTTTCACTAATGAAAAAGAGTTTGTGGAAGGGGAGGGAGTGATTAGAAATGTACGGGTGATAAAAAATATAAAAGTGGAGGTACAGGAAGTGTATAAATTACTGGAAACTCAAGATGTAAGGAAAGCCCCAGGACCTGATGGAATTTCTGATTGGGTACTGAAGGAATGCAGAGAACAACTGGCGAATAAAATTCACAGTTTAATCGTGTGTTCTCTGGAAGAGGGGAAAGTGCCACAAGAATGGAAGAGGGCAAATGTGCTATCAATTTATAAGGGAGGAAACAGGGAAGAACCCCTGAATTATAGACCAGTGTCTCTAACCAGCATGGTCGCAAAATTGTGCGAGAGAATCCTGAAAGACAGATGGATAAAATATCTAGAAGAGATGAATATTTTGGCTGAATGTCAGTTTGGATTCAGAAGTGGAAGGTCATGTATTTCTAACTTGTTGAGCTTTTACTCTAGAGTAATTGACGTGGTACGGGAGAGAGATGGTTGAGTGGATTGTGTGTACTTAGACTTAGAGAAGGCTTTTGACAAGGTACCTCATAAGAGACTAATGTGGAAACTTGAATATATAGGAGGACTGAAGGGGAAACTTCTGGAATGGATGAGAGACTTTTTGAGAGACAGACAAATGAGGACAGTAATAAAGGATAGGATATCTGGATGGAGGGAAGTAACAAGTGGAGTCCCTCAGGGCTCGGTGTTGGCGCCATTAATGTTCCTGATTTACGTAAATGATATGGTGGATGGAGTGAACAATTATGCAAGTCTGTTTGTTGATGATGTAAAGATCTTGAGGAAGGTAGAGGTTGAGGAGGATTGTAAAATGCTGCAGGAGGATTTGGATAGGATACACGATTGGAGCCGGACGTGGGAAATGAAATTTAATGTAAAGAAATGTAAAATATTGGAAATGGGTAAAAGTATCAGGAGGCCATCACTGAATTATTTGTTGGGTAATGAATTAATCACAAAAATGAGAGAAGAGAAAGATTTGGGAGTGCTGGTCCAAGATAGTTTGTCACCAGAAAAGCACATTAACAAGATAGTTGGAGAGACTTATAAACTCTTGACTAACATAAGAGTAGCATTTCATTATATGGATGAGGAGATGATGAAAAAATTGATAGTGGCCATGATCCGCCCCAGGTTAGAATATGCAGCGGTAGTGTGGTCCCCACACAAAAAGAAAGATATTAACAAGATTGAGAGAATACAAAGAACAGCAACCAAGATGGTCCCCAGTCTGGCAGACCTGTCATTCAGAGAGAGGCTGGAAAAGCTGGATTTGCCTTCCTTAGAGGAAAGGAGAAAGAGGGGAGACTTGATTGCAGTGTTCAGGACCATGGTGGGAGTAGATAAAATTGACAAAGAAGATCTGTTTGTATGGGATAAGAGAGCAACAAGAGGACACGGAGTGTAATTGAAAAAGTCAAGCTGCTTGAAGGATATCAAGAAATATAGCTTTCCTTACAGAAGTATAGACTTATGGAATAGCCTGGACAAAGAGATCGTCCAGTCTAGAAACTTAACAGAGTTTAAAGCTAAATTTGACTTATTGAGAAACAGCGACGGAAACCCACGAGCATAGCACATTCTGTGTATATCACAATTAGGTATATTAGGTAAATACATAAACATTTGGAACGACTTAGACGAAGAGGTGGTGCATGGGAAAAACATTCATGTGTGTAAAGGTAGACTTGATAAATGTGGATTTGGAGACAGGACAACACGAGCATTGCTCAATTCCTGTATACTACAAATAGGTAAATACACACACACACACACACACACACACACACACACACACACACACACACACACACACACACACACCTGCTGATACATTAGCACAAATACATACACATGCTTTCACTAATGACCTTCGTTCATGCCTCGTTCCTCCCCCTCCCCCCTTCTCCTCCGTCTCTCCCTTCCTCCATCCCTCCCACCCTCCCTCCGTCCTTTCTCCATTGTCTTTCTTCTCATCTACCTGCCTTCTTCCCTGCCTTTCTTGCATCTTACCTTACACTCATTTGCCTCCTCTTTTCTTCCATCCTACCTTCCTTCCATTACTTTCTTTGCCTATCCTTCATCTCTCTGTCTCCTGTGTTTGGCCAACCTTCTTCCTGAATCCTTAATACCTTCCTGTCTGCCACTTTGCATTACTTCCTTCTTGCCTTCCTTCATTTTTTACATCTTCCTTTCAGCCTTTTGTCTCATGTTCTCTCCGTTCCTCCTGACCACCTCCAGTCTGCCTTTTTTCCTGTATTAATTCCCTTCACCGTTCTGTCCCTTAGTCCTTCTACCTTCTTAACTCTCTCTCTCTCTCTCTCTCTCTCTCTCTCTCTCACTTCTGCCACCAGTCCATCCCTTGCTTCTCTTTCCTTCCTTCCTACCTTCTTCCTTCCTTCCTTCCCGCCATGTCATTCCTTTTTCCATTCCCAGTCCTTCCATTTTCTCTACCATCTGTCATTCTTTCTTTTTTCCTGAATTCATCCTTCCTTTTTTACCATTCATCTTTAAGTCCTTTCTTCGTTTCTTCTTTCCTTCCCATCTTCCTGCCATCTTATCCTCCTTTTTTCCCTTCCCTTCCATCCATCCTTCCATCCTTCTTTCTTTCTTTCTTTCTATCCCTTTTCTTCCAGCTTTCCATCCTTCCTTTCCTTCCCTCCCTCTGTTCCTTCCTCCCTTCCTTCCTTCCCTTTCCTTCCTTCCATCCATCCATCCGTCCGTCCGTCCGTCCGTCCATCCATCCATCCATCCATCCATCCATCCTTCATTCTTTCTTTCTTTCTTTCCATCCTTCCTTTCCTTCTATCCCTCTGTTCCTTCCTTCCTTCTTTCCTTCCTTCTTTCCTTCCTTCCTTCCTTCCTTCTTTCCTTCCTTCCTTCCTTCCTTCCTTCCTTCCCCTTCCTTCCTTCCTTCCCTGCTTCCTTCCTTCCTTCCTTCCTTCCTTCCTTCCTTCCTTCCTTCCCCTTCCTTCCTTCCTTCCCTGCTTCCTTCCTTCCTTCCTTCCTTCCATCCTTCCCTCCTTCCTTCCTTCCTTCTTCCTTTCGTCCTTCATTCATTTAATCCTCCTGTGTGTCACCTCCGCTTCTCTTCCTCACTCCCGTAATCTCCCATTCCCTCACGCACTGTCCTTGCTTCCCCTCCCCCACACCTTCCCTCTCCCTTCCCCTCCCCCACACCTTCCCTCTCCCTTCCCCTCCCCCACACCTTCCCTATCCCTTCCCCTCCCCCACACCTTCCCTCTCCCTTCCCCTCCCCCACACCTTCCCTCTCCCTTTCCCTCCCCCACACCTTCACTCGCCCTTCCCCTCCCCCACACCTTCCCTCTCCCTTCCCCTCCCCCACACCTTCCCTCTCCCTTCCCCTCCCCCACACCTTCCCTATCCCTTCCCCTCCCCCACACCTTCCCTCTCCCTTCCCCTCCCCCACACCTTCCCTCTCCCTTTCCCTCCCCCACACCTTCACTCGCCCTTCCCCTCCCCCACACCTTCCCTCTCCCTTCCCCTCCCCCACACCTTCCCTCTCCCTTTCCCTCCCCCATACCTTCACTCGCCCTTCCCCTCCCCCACACCTTCACTCGCCCTTCCTCTCGCTCACATCTGACCTCTCCCTTCCCCTCCCTCACATTTTCCCTATCCCTTCCCCTCCCTCACACTTTCCCTATCCCTTCCCCTCCCTCACACTTTACCTATCCCTTCCCCTCCCTCACATTTTCCCTATCCCTTCCCCTCCCTCACATTTTCCCTATCCCTTCCCCTCCCTCACACTTTCCCTATCCCTTCCCCTCCCTCACATTTTCCCTATCCCTTCCCCTCCCTCACATTTTCCCTATCCCTTCCCCTCCCTCACACTTTCCCTATCCCTTCCCCTCCCTCACACTTTCCCTATCCCTTCCCCTCCCTCACACTTTCCCTATCCCTTCCCCTCCGTCACACTTTCCCTATCCCTTCCCCTCCCTCACACTTTACCTATCCCTTCCCCTCCGTCACACTTTCCCTATCCCTTCCCCTCCGTCACACTTTCCCTATCCCTTCCCCTCCGTCACACTTTCCCTATCCCTTCCCCTCCCTCACACTTTCCCTATCCCTTCCCCTCCCTCACATTTTCCCTTTCCTTTCCCGTGCCTCACACTTTCCCTGTCCCTTCCCTCCCTCTATCTTACTTCCCCTACCCCTCTCTCACACTCCACTTCTCCCTTCCCCTTCCCTCCCTACGCTACGCTCCCTTCCACTTCCTTATCCTCTCTCTCGCCCTTCCAACAACCCCCCTCTTTCACATTCCCTCCCTTCTTTCACCCTCTCTCAATATTCCCACCTTCCTTTCCTCTTTCCCTTACTTTCCCTCCCTTCGTTAATCTTTCACTCCCTCACAGTCTATCCCTTCTTCACAACCTCCCTTCGTCCTTCATTCCATCACATTCCCTTCCTCTTTCCTTCTAAGACATTCCCTAATTCTCTCCTCCCTGGCATCATACCCCCTCCCCTCCCTCTCTCCTCCCGCAGTCAGTATGCCAGCCACACAGAGCTCCATTTGTGTGTGTGTGTGTGTGTGTGTGTGTGTGTGTGTGTGTGTGTGTGTGTGCGCGCGCGCGCCAGCTCACCCACTTCCTCCACGCTTGTAGGCAGGCATGGTGGGAAGTAGGGAGGGAAGGGTGGAAGAAAGAGATTTGAGAAATGAGAGAGAACTTGCCCGAGGGATATCGGTACATAATAGCATGGAGAGAGGAATTACAGGTGGGAGGGAGGGAGGGGTAGTAAGAGGGAGGGAGGGAGGGATAGTAAGATGGAAATAAAGGGAAGGAGAGAAGAGAATGCAAGAGGAAATTGGAATTGAGGGAAAGAGGAGGGGAGGATTGGAAGATGATGGAGAGACAAAGTTGGGAAATAAAGAAAGGAAGGGAATAGGAGGGAATGAAAGGGCAAAATGGGAACACTATTGAAGGTGAAGAGTGAGAGGAGAGATGGAGGGAGTAACACTGAAAGGGAAGGATTTGAAGGAGTGAAAATATGTAGAGTTGAGATGAAAGCTGAGCAAGTGTCAGTGACAGTAGGAGAGAGAGAGAGAGAGAGAGAGAGAGAGTATGTAGGAGGGAGGAGTTGTAAAAGAAAGGAGAGGAAAAGAGAGAAGGATTCTTTGAGAAAGGAAAGGAAAGAGGTTGTTGCCGGAGGGATTAAGGGATTGAAGGACGAAGGGAAGGTGAGTGATTTTTGTAGGGCAAGGAGGTGGATTGTAGGAGAGAGAGAGAGAGAGAGAGAACTGGAATAATAAACAGGCATACCGAGTTAGTGGGTGAGTGAGACTGAAGAGGGAAGGGGGAAATATGAACAGAGTGGAAAATACTGTAGAGGGTATACAGAGAGATGAGGAGTGGTATTGAATAGTGAGGGGAGAAGCGGACTTGAAATCAGAGGGGAAACTGAAGGACTGGAGACAATAAAGGGAAGATTAGTTAATTAAGACAAGCAACAGAGAGAGGCGGGGGTGAGAAAGTAAGCGAGGATACACGAATGTAAGATGTGAAGTTGGTGTTTTTATTTATGAATTTTTAAGGGTTTTTAACTATTTTACCGCCATGACATATTAATGACGCTGTGTCTGTGTATCTGGGTAGGTCTATGTACCCGGTATGTAAAAAAAAAATCCTATGTATTCTTGATCCGATTTGGTTGTAAAATGTCACGAGTCATTATGTGTGAGTCTGGAAAGAGATGATTAATTTTGGTGCAGGTGGATCAAAAGTTAAGGTCAGGGGTCAAGGTCAGGGTGTGGTTGGTGCGGTGATGTGCTCTCTGGCCACTTTTGCTCTAGTTCTCATTTTATTCCTGTTACCTTCGCAAGATTTTATTTAACTTTGTGGACACATCTCTCCTTTGAACTCCTTCACTGTGAAGAGTTTCCCTAAGGTAAATAAAATTGTCAGGTGACAGCAAGTATATTGCAGGCAAAATCCATCATTGAACCGAAGGGAATAAAGGAAATTGACAAAGAACACACACACACACACACACACACACACACACACACACACACACACACACACACACACACACACACACACACACACACACACACACAGGAGGCAGTTAAAGGGATTAGTATTTTCAGTGATTGCATCTGACCGTAAGTCTGTCTCTCTGTCCATCTATCTCCATGTCTGTCTGAAAATTATTTAGCCATCTCATTGTGTCTATTAGGTTATGTCTGTCTATCCATCCAGTCCATCTATATATACATCTGTTTGTGTCTGAAATGTCCCCCCCCCCCTCTCTCTCTCTCTCTCTCCCATAAACATTATAGCCTTTCATCTTCGCCATCACTGAATTATATACTGTATATTCATCAACAGCAGGCCACACTGAATATAGGTACCTGTTGTTGAGGCTTTGGAGCGCGAGGTAAAGATTAGAGGTTTAGGTTTGTGTGTGTGTGTGTGTGTGTGTGTGTGTGTGTGTTTCTTTTACCTCGCCCGGACGGAGTCCGACGAAGTATTGTTTTAGGTCGTTTGTTTGTTAGCAACATTACGGAAAAACGGCTGAAAGAAATAACATGAAACTTTCAGGATATGTGGGCACTCGTCCCCAAAGAAAGTGATTAAATTGGAGGTAATAAAGTGACTTTGAAAGGTCAAAATCAGGGTCACGAATTTTCAGAGGGCTCTAACTTGAAAACGGTTGAAGGTAGAGATATTTGCTACAAGGAACATACGGTAACTCGTAATATGAGCTTTAATTTGGCACCAAGACCTTTGGCCTTGAATGGTCAAACTCAAGGTCACGGATATTCAGGGGGCTATAACTCGAAACTGGTTGAAGACAGAGATATTTATTATTATCAGCATATAGGAAATCCCATATGGGTTTTCATTTGGCAGCATGACCTTTGACCTTGAATGACCTTGAAAGGTCAAACGCAAGATTACAGATTTTCGGAGGGCGTAACTTGAAAACATTTGTGCCATTACCTTAGACTTTAATTGTGCACTGACACCTAACGGCAGAAACGAGTCGGTATTTAACAGCAATAAAATAACTGTTGTCAGGCACCACTTGTTTTGTGGTGGTGGTTGTTATTTTGATTATTATTATTATTATTATTTTTTTTTTTTTGTGCTACTGAAATATTGTGAATTCTGGTCACTGAGAGTTAAGATGTGCTCGTAAGTTTTTTTTTTTTTTTCATAAATATTTTGATGGAAAGTACTACGGCAGGTGAAAAATATAGAAAGAACCATGTTTTAGGATTATTTATTGTCTGATCACGTGATGATTCCACGTCATATTATACAGTAGTAATATGCCTGAAGGGTTCCCAGGCTGTTCTAATTATATTCAGATTAAAAAATTGTGTGTGTGTGTGTGTGTGTGTGGCGGATTTAAGTATTAATATCGGAACCTGTATGGTATGGATGATACTACCCGTCATTCTGCTTCCTTATTTCTCCATCACAGTTCCCAAGCAGGCCTACCAGCTGAAGGGTATAGCCTTACGACGTATGGACACCACAAGGAAAAACAGAAGCTAATATCTGCTGTTGGTTATTCATACTATGTAATATAATTCATGTTTTCCTAAATAATGCAGTCTAGTATAATATTGTTCCATGTTGTACAGTACTTGGTCTACCTATACAAGTACCAGCTTCATCCTGCCCATAGTTTATCTTAATGAGAAGGTACTTATTTGTTTCACCAAGTTTTTCACGTCCATTAAGTGGAATATCTGGTGTACATGTTTACCAGATGCAGCTAAATCGTTCCGTATGGATTGTCCTTGGAATGTGTCTAGTAGAACCATTCTGTTATTTATGTCTGTGGTTAATTTACGCATAGTGAGGGATACCTGGGACGTGGCGCCTCAGATTTGACGGTGTTTTCTACATGTGGGGCCGTGTGGTGGTGGTGGTGGTGGTGGTGGAAATGTTAGTAGCTGTGGTAGCGGTGACGTGGGGTGGTGGTGGTGGTGGTGGTTGTGGTAGGTAGTTGTGGTTGTGGTTGTGAAAGGCAGTTGTGTTAGTGGTGCTGGTGGTCGTACTAGCATTGTGGTGAGAGTAACAGGTTTTATTGCAACACCTTATCAGCCAGCGGTGTCCTTAAAGAGATTTATCGCTTACCCCGTCGTCTCTCTCTCTCTCTCTCTCTCTCTCTCACACACACACACACACACACACACACACACACACACACACACATTGTCCTTTTTTCTCCTCTTCCTTTCGCTTTCACCTTACTCCCTTTCCCCATACATTTTTCTCCTCCCTCATCCCCACCTGTCTCCCTCTCATTCCAAACATTTCTCCCTCTCCACGCTCTGATCATATTTTTCTCCCACTTTCTCTTCGCCACATTCTTCTCATTCCTTTTCACCCTCTTCTCTCGTCTCCCCTCCTCTCTCCTCCTCTCATCTCCTCTCCTCTCCTCTTTCCTCCCCTCTCCTTTTCTCTCCTCTCCTTTCCTCTCGTATCTTCTCATCTTCTATTTTCTCCCCTCCCCTCCCTTTTCCTCCTGCCTTAACACTGTCCCACTTCTCCTCCTATATTCATCTTCCCCTCTTCCTGTCATCAGGTTTCCTCCATGTCCTTCACCACGCTCTCCCTCCCCACTTCTCCCCAGTCTTCTCGTCATAACATATTCTATCTATTCTCATTTCTTTTCCCCTCTTTTCCTCTGCACACTTTTTGTCTGCCCTCATCTCTCTTTCCCCCTACCTCATTACCTCTCCCTCTCCCTCTTCCCCTCACACCTTTTCATTGCTTGTCATGTTTTTTTCGTTTCTCTCATCCCCTTTCCTCCTCTCTACATTCCTTTTCCCGTACATTTCTCTTCACCCCTCATCTCTCTTTTCTCCAGTTCCTTTTCCTTTTCCCTCTCCCCTCTCCTATCCCTCTGCTTTGTCCTTCCTTCCCCTCCACCCCGATACGCCGTGTGATGACCCAGGCCGTGGATATTGAATATTTAATCACTACGGGAAATATTGCTGCCACGGAAGTATGATTGGTCAGGCGGATGGAGGCAGAGATGGAGTGAGGATTCAGGGAAGGAATGGATGGTTATGAGATGATAATTTGTTTGATTTTGGGTGGATGAATTGATGGATGGATGCATAAACGGATGGATATTGAACATTTAACTAACACTGGAGATGTTACTGCTGACGGAAGTATGAAAGGTTAGACGGTTGGAAGCAGAGATGGATTTGAGGAATTTAGGAGAAGACTGGAACCTGATGATTGGATACTTTCTTGGATGGATGGATGGATGGATTGAGGGATGAAGTGAGAAGAATGGAGGCTGGTAAATTGATGGTTATGGAGATAATGATAGAGTGGAAATTGGTGATTTGATAATATATTTAGTATGTATGGGTGGATTGGTGGAAGAGTGGATGGAGTAAGAGATAATTTTTTTTTTTTTTTTTTTTTTTTAATGCGAGGAAGAAGGAACCAAAGGCCATGAGCCCGCAGTAACAGTTCCCTCCAAGAGAAAAACAAAATACAACAGAGAGCCAAATACAAGATCCGATCATTTTGAGATGCCTGGACACACTGCGTTTGAAAGACTGGAGATCATAGGCAGCAGGAAATACAGACAGAGGAAGACAGTCCTAGAGCTGACCTGTTGCATAAATGAATGACTGGGAGTAACGGTTAACTCTTGCATTAGAGAGTTGGACAGAAAAGGGATGAGAGTTTGCTGCCAGACGAGTGCTACGCGCCCGTCGTAGAGGTGGAGGAATTCAAGCAGACAGTTCAGAGGAGCAGTGACCATTAAAGTAGCGATAGAAAAGAGATAAAGATGCAACAGTGCGGCGAAGAGACAGAGGTTGAAGGGAGTCAGTAAGAGGAGGAGAGTTAATGAGACGAAAAGCCTTTGACTCCACCCTATTGAGAAGAGCTGTATGTGGGGAGCCTCCCCACACATGAGAGTTGTACTCCACACAGGGGCGGATAAAACCCCTGTATAGAGTCAACAATTGTGCAGGGGTAAAGAAAGAGCGGAGTCGGCTTAGCACACCCAATCTCTTGGAAGCAGATTTTACAAGAGATGTAATATGATCTTTCCAAGATAAGTCCCGAGTAAATGAAACCCCAAGCATGTTCAAGGATGATGCAGGATTAAGCTGAATATTATTAAACATTAGTGGGTATACCTGTGGAAGATTTTGTCGGGTTGAAAGGTGTAAGAACTGAGTCTTAGATGCATTAAAAACAACCATATTATTTTTACCCCAGTCAGAGATACGAGCCAAGTCAGACATTAGGTGTGCCATAGCCTCATCCCTTGTTTGTTGAAGTAACTGTTGAGATGGGCGTTGCGGGAACCGAATGGAAAGGTGAAGGGTGGAGTCATCAGCGTATGAGTGGATAGGGTTAGGTGTACAGCTTAGAAGATCATTGATGAATAAAAGGAAGAGAGTTGGTGATAGGACAGAGCCCTGAGGAACACCACTGTTGATAGATCTAGGAGAAGAACGATGGCCGTCTACAACAGCAGCTATAGAACGACCAGAAAGGAAGCTAGCGATGAAGGCACAGATAGAAGGATAGAAACCGTAGGAGGGCAGTTTGGAAATTAAAGATTTATGCCAGACTCGATCGAAAGCCTTTGAGATGTCAAGAGCAATGGCAAAGCTTTCGCCAAAGTCCCGAAAGGAGGATGACCAGGAGTCTGAAAGGTAGGTGAGAAGATCGCCAGTGGAGCGTCCCTGACGGAATCCGTACTGACCATCGGAAAGAAGGTTGTGATAGGAAAGATGCCTTAAAATTTTTCTATTGAGAATTGACTCGAAAACTTTTGAAATACAGGACGTTAAAGCAATTGGACGATAGTTGGAGGGTTGGGAGTGGTCACCCTTCTTTGGGACTGGCTGAATGAGAGCAAACTTCCAGCAAGAAGGAAAGGTACAAGTTGACAGACAAAGGCGAAAGAGTTTGCCTAGGCAGGGTGTAAGCACAGAAGCACAGTTCTTGAGAACAACAGGAGGGACCCCATCAGGCCCATATGCCTTGTTAGTACTGAGGCCAGTGATGGCAGAAAATACATCAACTGAAGAAATTTTAATGTCAGCCATGAGGAAGTCAGAGGGGGGAAGAGATGGAGGAACAGCACCGGAATCGTCTAAGGTGGAATTGGAGGAGAAAGTCTGTGGGAAGAGATCTGCTTTATCAGTAGGAGAAATAGCTACAGAACCATCAGAGTAGAAAAGAGGAGGGAAGGATGATGAGGTAAAGTTGTTAGAAAGATTTTTGGCAAGGTGCCAGAAGGAGCGGGAAGAATTCGAGTTGGAGAGTTGAGAGCATTTAGTATGGATGAAATTATTTTTAGTAGTGCGAAGAACAGACTTAGCACGATTCCGGGCAGAAACGTAAAGATGATGTGATTCAGGGGTGGGTTGGCTCCGGTACCTTTTGTAGGCCCTCTCCTTGTTGCGGGCAGCATTAGAACAAGCGTGATTAAACCAAGGCTTTCTTGCATTAGTCAAAGGATATGAGAAAGGAATGTATGCTTCCATGCCTGAGAGAATAACCTCCGTAATGCGCAAGGCACACTCAGATGGCTCCCGGCCATGGAAGCAATAATCATTCCAGGGAAAATCAAAGAAGTACTGCCTGAGGGCCTCCCAGTCCTGAATGGATGAATGGCTTAAGAAACTAAGTATGAGCTGATGATTGGTTAGATTTTAGGATGGATGGATGGATGGGTGTGTAAAGAAGGAAAGAAGGAACGGTAATGAATTAGTTTGATTAGGCTTATTGTTGGATAGGTAGACAGGATGGATGGGTAGAATATATGCCAATGAGCCAACTGGTGATTGGATGCTTGGAGGGATGAAGGAATGGATGGATAAAAACAGTGGGGACTTAATGAGTAGACGACTAGATAGATTTATGAATGGTGTGAGAAAAAGAATGGATGCTGGTATGGCCTGATGGATAGATGAATATGTAGATGGATAAAGGATAAGAATGGAGGAGTTGATGATTGAATGCGTGGAGAGAGGCAGGAAAGAAAGGCTGAGGAATGAGCTAGTGATAATATTTCTGGGTGATTAATGGATGAGAGAGAGAGAGAGAGAGAGAGAGAGAGAATGAAGAACAGGATTCTGATAGGAAAGAAGATTGTATGAGAGAAGTGGGAGAAATAAAGGAACAAGTAAAGGTGAAGGAGGAAGGATGATAAAGCTGATGACAAGGAAGTGAAGGAAGCTAAAAGGAAGCAAGAATGGAAGGAAGGGATGATGGATAGTTCGATGGACGAAGATATTAGAAATGTGAGGGAAGGAAAATGGTGTAAAGAAGAAGAGATTGTTGGGACAGAGTGGATGTGCTGGTAAGGGAGGAGATGAGATTGAGAAGAGAGAGAACAATAAACGAAGAAAGGAAATTCAGTGAAAAAAGGACAGTAGACTACGAGTGATGAGAGAAGGGAAGGGACAGGTAAAGGTGAAAAGGAAGAAATTAAGACGTTGATGAGTGGGGAGGGATGGAAGGGGAGAGGCGGCAAGAGGCGAGAGTAGATAGGACTATTGTTTGAAGGGAGAGAAGTGCGAGGGAAGGAAGATCATGCTAAAAATGTGAGATAGGTATGGGGGGAAAAGGAGATGATGAGTGAGGAGGAGGTAAGAGAGGGAGAGGGAAGAGAAAGGAAGGAAGGAGGAGAGCGGGAAAGGTTGAAGAAGTAAGAGATGCTCAAAGGAAGGAGGTTGATACGATAGAAGATGGGAGAAATAAAGGGATTTGTGAAAATGATAAGGACAGAATGAAGATGGCGATGACTGGTGAGGAAAGGAAGGGAAGAGAGAATGGATGTATTGATGAAGAGGGGGAACTGTGAGGGATGGAAAAAGAACAGGGATTGCTAGGTGGGGAATAGAAGTGGTTGTGAGTGAGGAAGAAAGGAGAGGAGGAGAAGGAGAAGGGTAGGAAGGAAAGAGATGTGATAGATATAGGAAGGAGGACAGTACCATACAAGAGGAGAAAGAAGGAAAATGAAGATCTATGTAGAGATGATCTGGAAGTAATGAAGAGGGTGATGAATGAGAATGGTATGAAGGAAGAATAGATGGATGTCTGGAGGGAAGTATGAGGGAAATACAATGGTGCCCCGAAAAAGTAATTGGTAGAAGAGAAATGGAGAGGAAAGAGAAGGAAGGTAGGAAGACGAGGGAATGAATAACTGAAGGGAAGGAATGGGAATTGTATGAGAAGAGAGGCATTAAAAATATGGTAATTAGGAAGAAAGGAAAAGACTGATACCGGTAAGTGAGAAGGAAAGGCAGTAGGAATGGAGGAAAAGAGGGGATACGCTCGAAGAAGAGAAGAATGAATACGTGAGGATTGTTTCAGAGAAAGAGAGTAGAGAAAAAGACAAATTGTATTCTGAGAGAAAACAAAACAGTTATGAGGTAAAAAAAAAAAAAGCGTGAATGAGTTGTAATGATAAAGAGAGAAGGAAGATGATGGATTGATGAACGGAAGAAACAGAGTGAAGGCTAGGGGAGAGAAGGATAAAGGAGAGAGAAGAGTAGAATTGTGGAACATGAAGGACGATGATAAAGGCAGAGATCTGGCAAAAGTCGGAGGTGTCAGCGCTTGCAACTTGGTGGATGGGAAAAGAAGAGAGGAAAGGGAGACTAAAAGAAGTATGTGAAAATGAGGAAAGGGGAGAAAATGAGGTGCAGCAGGAAAGATTGGGAGTACAGCAAGAAGGGAGAGAGAAATTGAAGGGAAAAAGTAATTAAAATAGCAAGAATAGAAGGGAAGAGTGATAGGGGAAATCAAGTGAAAGTACGAGAAAATGAAAGAAAAGATGCATAAAAAAAGTTGAAGGATTGAAGGACAGGGAAAAAAAAAAATGACCTTGAAAGTGTAGGATATAAAAAAGGATATAAAAATTGCGAGAAGACCTGAGGTAACAAGAGATAAAAGACGCGGATGGTGAATTTACAAGGAATAGAGTGGGAGGAAAAAGAACGAGGAGATAAATTACTGAGTTGTTTAAGGTAGTAAAAGAGAAACAAGAAAATGGTGTCGAAAAGATGAAAGAAAGGGAGGGAAAGAGGAATTATGAAAGCGATTGAATGGGAGGCAGAAAGAGGATGAATTTGTGAAAAGTGAAGATAGGAAGGAGTATAGATGAGGGGACGAAAAGTGATGAGAGAGAGAGAGAGAGAGTGTGTGTGTGTGTGTGTGTGTGTGTGTGTGTGTGTGTGTGTGTGTGTGTGTTAATGGAGAAGAAACTAAAGAGGAAGTGAATATATTGTAAATAGAAGCAGGAAGTAGAGATAGAACAACGTAACCTTTCACTACGATGACGTCTGAATACTGTTGGTAGCGTCGATTTATTATATTCAGCTTAAGAGGTACTATTATTATTATTGCAAGGGTTAGGTACAGCTGCACTAATCCATTCACTACTAACGGACTCTGCTGACGCTAACAAAAGCTAAAGATGACGTCATGCTGTTGAGGTTCAGCCCATGGATCGGTGTTGGGGAAGGACACCTTCACGTGGTGGCACCAGTATGGCGGTGCGGCTCTACTGCTTGGTTATAACGTCCCTCAACTCCTTCCCTATCCCCCAAAAGGAGGAGAATGGACTGGAGAAGGGCAGCTTCCTCCTACAGTCCACCGGGTTCACGTTTGGTATGAGCCAGGGCCAACAACAACAATCAGGCAACAGCAACAAGAAATATTTGGTTCTGGTGACAGTCTGTTTATTATTTTTCCAGACTGTTTTATATAACTTGGGAAGAACCTCCACTCGGAAAGGTGTAAATAATAGTATCTCCTTAGCTTAGCAAAATTATCCGGATCTAACAAAAGGAGTATTAATATTAGTCACTGTATTCAGTGGGTTAACAGAAGACCCAGGATGTTTGTCCTGCTAGGAACAAGCTGGCAGCTCGAGCAGGTCATGCACAGTTCGTGATTCTTCCGTTCACCTGTTTCTTCCAGTCGACCACTTGAGACTAATATCATGCTGATCCGACCATAATGCTGTTAACCCAACCAATAGCCAATCACCTTAATAATTTTCCATGAGACTCCTTAGTCCAGACAAACGTCGTGACTGTATCTCGTATCATTCTCCTGGTGTGGTATCGTGTCATTCCACCTCCTGACACACTAGTATTTGACAACACTTTCATCGTGGCATCCTTGAGGCTCTCGAAATAAAAGCTTCCTTGTGTTTACCTCCATACTGTTCCTGTTCATGCCGAGGACGTTTTTCTTCAGATGGATGCTGGAAGGGGACGTATTCTTGTAGTGGCACCGTTGATACTAGACGGTGAATCTGCATGGTTATATAAACGTCCCTCAGCTCCCTCACTGTCCCCCGAAAGGTGGGTGGACTATAGAAGGGCTACTTCAGTCTGCAGTCCACTGGGTTCACAATGCAAATGAACCTTGGCTTACATGAACAACAAAATAATGATATTCTAAAGCGTTACGATCGTATTGTAAAAAATGAGTGAATGAAGATATAGCTTAGCTCGTAACTTAAGACGGTCGGTTTTAAAACACCTGTAAGGAGAGACTGTTCTTACCTGAGGGAAGTAGGTCTCTCCCACAGCTTGAATACTAACTTGTGGTTGTCTGATATTCGATGAACCTTTGTTTTGAGGTAGTTAACTCAGCCTTTCAATCTGACTACATATAACCATCAACTGACCTGAGAAGGTTTAGGAATAGTTATCAGGCTATAGTAAACGCTGTATAGTAAAAAAGATTATAAACATTCTTCATACAAGAGGGCTCACTAAAAAAAAAAAAAAAAAAAAAAAAAAAAAAAATCCTGAGACATACACAGACGGTTTCTTCGAGCTTTGAGGAGAGACCCCTCAAAGGGAGTGAGTCACAAATAACGGGAAAATATTGGCGCTTGTAAAAGGATTAGACGTGTAAAATACGTGAGGGGAACGAGGACAAGGTTGGAAGAGAAAACTGATGAAGAAAAGTGTGGGCGGGGAGAGAGGAGTTTGTGTGGAATGTAGGCAGTTGTTTTAAAGTGTAAGGAAGAGAAAGGCACCTGTTAGGCAGCAGCACGAGTTGCCAGAGAGAGAGAGAGAGAGAGAGAAAGAAACTTGCACCACCTGTAAAGGAATAGAGGGAATCGGAAGCTGGAAGAGTTGAGATAGCAAGAAAAAAGGGTTTAAAACACAAAGAGAACTGGAAAGAAGGAAGGAAAGAAATTAGATATAAGTACGGAAGCAAAATATTTGAAGGCATGATTGTTTTGGAAGAAAAGAATAAAGATTACGTCATCAATTATCGCAATGGCCTTAACCATTCAGTCCAATGACGTATTTTCTATTTTTCTTACCTCCAGACGATTTTATTACAACACAGTAGGAGAGTAGAGGGTCAGCCCAGATTGTTTTTTTTTTTTTTTTACTTTTTGCAAACAGTAGGCCAGAATGTCAAGGTCACACGGTAAGGCCAGCATATGTAGTTTTGATCCGATTTAGACCAAACCTGGTGGAATGGTTGAAGGTAAGGCAAGGGTGAAGTTGTTTGATTGTAAGAGCACGCAAAGATCAAGGTTAAAGGGTTGATCGTCTAGCTCAGTTTTTATTAGATGTGAACCCGACTGTGTGGAAGAATAAAGTTAGCCAAAATATAGAGGTTTGGTTTTGAGAACAATAAATCAAACGTCAGAGCCACGGGGCAAGGTCAGCTCAGTTTTTATTTGATATGGGTCAGCTTGGTGGATCGACTGAGGGTCATGCAAGGATAAGTTAATTCGGTTTGAGAATAGCCTGTCAGAAGTCGAGGTCAAGGCAGAGCAAAATGTTTGACATTTAGACAAGTGTTGGGCGCGGGTATTGCACTCCGATGCTCCTTGCTTGGTTTTGGAGAAGCAATTCGTAGTACGGTATAGCGGGTAGATTTTGATTTATTAACCCCTTCATCATGAGGGGGGGATTAAGTCAGATAAAAAAAAAAATTGAAGGTAGAACCAAAAAAAAAAAAAATCCTCGGGGTGAACGGATTTTGTTTGATGTGAAACTGGAATACATCTAGAACGCTAACCTCAAATCATTCCCACCCAGGGTTGGAAAAAATCACAGCTTAAAAAAAATAATAATAAATAAATAAATAAAAAATCGATTCCTTTATTTAAATCAGACTTTTTTATATATAAATCAGATTAAAGAAAAAAAAATCTAATTTTTTTTCCAACCCGGTTTGTGCCTTTGGGAATTCTGTCAGAAGAGCACCAAAATGGGTCTTTTTTTCCTCCCACTTGCTGCAGTGCGTCCATAAGGCATGATTAATAATCACTGTTCAAATAAACAGACATACAGAATTGAAAATAAATAATGTGAATGGGAAGTGGGAGTAAGGCAGTGCACCACAGGCAGCACTTCTTGGTATGGGGAAGGTTACTCTCACTGTCAGATACTGAAGAAAGTTGCCAACTTGTCTTTTATATTTTGTTAAATTAAGATCATAATAATTAGATTGAATCATGTTACTGTGTATTCAAAGAAGAGGTTCATATGTTAACACTGAGTATAATCACATTTATTGTTATTGTCAAAGAGCCTTCTTTCCACTGTTTTTTAATATTTACCTTGTAACAAAAGGCAGTCATTGGTGCCTGACTTGATCAAGATCAGTACAGAAAGAGTACAGGCCAAGCAGACTTTATGCATCTTCAGAATACACATCCATCACATTCTCTGTCTTCATTTTGACTATTTATATTTTAAAAAATCCATTTTGATTAAAATCATGGTTGTTTTTACTCTGATTTAAATCGATTTAAATTACATGATTTAAATTATTTGATTTAAATCATAACAACCCTTCCCCCACGTCAACACGCCCAACCCCCTCACCCTCTCCGTCCGAGGGATGAAGGGGTTAAATAGCCCTGAAGTCCAGGGCAGTAACAGCTATACTCATTTCATCCTAACTTGGCCCAGATTTTCGTCCTTTTGCAGCCTATTTCACGTAGGTCAGTGGCAGAATAAGACAATACTGTGGCTCTATATCCTTCCCATAGCTCTTGTTTGTGTGACTGACGCCGTATTCTAGTGTTAGTCTGTTATTACAGCTGAGCATTCAAGACGTAGAGACGGCAGTTTTTGGCTATATGTTAAAGTGAAAAGCTTATAGTATAATACCCTCTTCTGCCTACATTCATTGCATTCTCTCTCCCCTCTCCCACCCTCTTCCCCCCCTTGTCCCCACTTTCCTCTCACACCTCCCTGTCCCCACTCGCGTCTCTCCCCGCCCCTCTTCCCTCATTTTCCCCTTTCCTTCTTTACTTCAACCTTCCACTTCCCACTCCTTCTATCTTCTGGCGGAAGAGGTTGAATAGCTATGATAGTCCACGATATTATAACCAATACAGTACACTAACCTCTTCCTCCTTCCCCTCCTGTTTTTCCCACTCCCTCCTCTTTCTTCCTCCCCCCCCTCTTTCCCCTCTCTCCTCCCCCTCATTCGTCCCAATCCCACTCTCCCCTCCTCCCCAGGCCAGGGTTTTCAGTTAATGGGGGAATTTGTTGGTTTATGAACAGGTTTTGTGGATAATGTTTTGGTAAAAATTAATCGGGACTGAATTGTCTCCCTCGGATTTTTACACAGAGAGCCAAAGTTTGCCTGATTCAGCTTTAGGTCATGAGTCACTGTTTGCGTATCTGTTTGTCTGTGTATTTCTGTTTGTCCATCTCTAGCTGCGTATCTGTCCGTTAATAATGTATCTGAATATCGGCATCGATTATAATCTGTTCTGATAATTCATTGTTTTGTGTGTATAATTGTCTATAAGAGAGTAGCTACAGCGTATATATCCAGTGAGGAGCAGGTCGACAGAGGAATCGCCATGCACCTTCGTCCATTCTAACGAAACTAGCTTCATTTTCTGGCCTGTCTTGCGCCTCCACTTCGTTCTTGATCTGCATTTGCTTCCAGGCAGCCCCACTCAAACACCTTGCTGGTCAACTGGCCCTTTTATTATTATATGCCAATCCCAACGAATGTACACGGCGTCAGAGATATTTTGAATTTAAGGGATAAGGTAAATAGTAGCCATCATTTGTCCCTTCAGTACGAGGGGTCTCCTAAGCTGAATATAATCGTCCATTGGTAGCAAGATTCAATTAGAGACACATCGTAACAAAGATGTTTGGAAAAATTACATTATTTCTAAACCAGTGAAATTCAATCTAGTTTCCAGCCATTCCTTGCGTCTGTCAGTGTTTTAACCAGTTAACGTGAGTTCCTTCCTGAAACAAGTAAGAGCATCTGTTGTTACCAACAATACGCTGTACAGAGCGGCATTGTACTGAAGGGGTAATGGAAACTGCCGCTAAACTCTTCATTTCTAATACATTCCAGTTTTAGAGATGTTTCCTGAATTACATAAAATCGTATGGTGTTAACAAGAACGAAATAAATGAGTTTTCCGACTGAAGGGTTAAGCATTTCTGTGTTCATGAAATATACTGATATGTTAACATATCGGTGCCATAGTTAGTTCCGTCGTAGGTGCTTGTGCGTGTGTGTGTGTGTGTGTGTGTGATGGTGACTGGCTGCAATTTAGTCATTATTTAAGATGATCAGTTGCCTTGTTACGCCTGATTACTTCCACCATCTTGCACACCACACACTCGTAACTCAGTTCTCTGTAAATACCAGTCTGCCTGTCTGTCTGTGTGTCTATCTGTCTGTCTGTCTGCATGTGTGTTAGTAACATGACAAAACTCAGTAGAGGGAAACGTTATTCAGTAGAGACCTCCACCTCAGCGTTTTTTTTTTTTTTCCCTAAACCAACCCATTGTTTCTGTGAGGACAAAATGCCACATAATGTAGTACCCGCTCCGTGACTCGGGACATCGGGGGAGGGGGGGACTTAAGTAACTTGTAATGGAGCCCTGTGACCCAGTGAGCTCCATACGACCCCTGCCACCCTTTGTGATGCATCTGGCGACCCCTTTTGGAGTTGTGCCCCTGATTTAGACCTGACTTGGATGGTGGAAAGGGCGTGAGGGTAAGGGAAATAAATAATACGGTACGAAAGATATTCAGTTTATACTGGTAGACAGATGGAAGTTGATAAAAATTAAGGGAAAAACGAGTAACGTATAGTAGGAAAAGAGAAAGATGATAAACTTGTGTGTGTGGGGGGGGATTGGTTGAGAGTGCTTGAGGGTGGGGTAAAGAAACTGTAAGTGCGTGTGTGGAGGAATTGAGATGGAAGAAGAATGCATTTTCCATATTCATTGTCTCAGAATCGAAGACAATATGGATTCAACAAGCCTCCGGGTATCACCAGCCCCCCCGCTCGCGCTCTCTCTCTCTCTCTCTCTCTCTCTCTCTCATGCTATTGTTTCCGCTGAGCGTATTAAGGTATGTCGGTGTTGTGAGAGTGAATAATTGTTGTGTTGTGAGAGTGAATAATTGTTGTGTTGCGAGAATTGAATGTTTTGTTGTCAGAGTGAATGAGTGTGGTGGTGTGAGAGTGAGTGTTGTGGTGTGAGAGTGAGCGAGTGTTATGTTGTGAGTTGTGAGTGTTGTGTTGCGAGAGTGACAATGTTTTGCTGTGAGAGTGGGTGAGAGAGTGTGGTGTTGTGAGAGTGAGTGAGTGTGTTGTGAGAGTGAATTGTTGTGAGTGAGTGTGGTGTTGTGAGTAAGTGTGGTGTTGTGAGAGTGAGTGTTGTGATGTGAGTGAGTGAGTGTGGTGTAGTGAGATAATAATTCAGTGTGGTGTTGTGAGTGAGTGAGGCGTTGTTAGTGAGTGTTGTGTTGTGTTGCATTGTGTTGATGTGCATTGTGAGACGAGAGAGGTGTTGCATAGCACTGCCCACTAAACCATTGTGTGCCAGTCTTCCCAGCTCCCTCCGCCCCCCCCCCTCTCTCTCTCTCTCTGACATAAATTGTGTAGGTGATAGTATTATATTATTCCGTATGTAGTATACGTTTTCCGGTGCCGGTAAATTATATAACCTGCAGGCCCTGCAGTATTGTATTTTGCATGTGTATGGTAATTACTTTTTCACCTGAATTTTACTCTATTGATTACTGAAATGCATTGTGTTGTGTTTTTATTACGTTATGTTATTTGATATAATGTTTTATTTTACTTTGTATGTGTAGTTCGTAAAAAATATAAATATTTGTATGTATACATTATGTACAATATTGAGATTGTTATATTTATTGATTATATTTCGTGAATATTGAATAGATTATTGCAGTTATTATGTTGTGTGTAGTCCATGTTCTTATGTATATTATGCAGACCTGGATTTTACGTTGGCCACTTAATTGTAAATTTTCTACATAATGATGTATGTTACTGTACTGTTGTTGGTAGTACAAATTATCACGTAAACAGTATAATTGTATTCGTATTTACTATGCCACAGTGGCAAGCGTCTATATGTACGGTACTGTGCCACAGTGGCAAGCGTCTATATGTACGGTACTGTGCCACAGTGGCAAGCGTCTATATGTACGGTACTGTGCCACAGTGGCAAGCGTCTATATGTACGGTACTGTGCCACAGTGACAAGCGTCTATATGTACGGTACTGTGCCACAGTGACAAGCGTCTATATGTACGGTACTGTGCCACAGTGGCAAGCGTCTATATGTACGGTACTGTGCCACAGTGGCAAGCGTCTATATGTACGGTACTGTGCCACAGTGGCAAGCGTCTGTATGTACGGTACTGTGCCACAGTGGCAAGCGTCTATATGTACGGTACTGTGCCACAGTGGCAAGCGTCTATATGTACGGTACTGTGCCACAATGGCAAGCGTCTATTTGTACGGTACTGTGCCACAGTGTCAAGCGTCTATTTGTACGGTACTGTGCCACAATTGCAAGCGTCTATACATACAGTACTGTGCCACAGTGGCAAGTGTCTATATGTACGGTACTGTACCACAGTGGCAAGCGTCTATATGTAAGGCACTGTGCCACAGTGGCAAGCGTCTATATGTACCAGTACGGTGCTGTGCCACAGTGGCAAGCGTCTATATGTACTGGTACGGTACTGTGCCACAGTGGCAAGCGTCTATATGTACCAGTACGGTACTGTGCCACAGTGGCAACCATCTATATGTACGGTACTGTGCCGCAGTGGCAAGCGTCTATATGTACCAGTACGGTACTGCGCCACAGTGGCAAGCGTCTATATGTACGGTACTGTGCCGCAGTGGCAACCGTCTATATGTACGGTACTGTGCCACAGTGGCAAGCGTCTATATGTACCAGTACGGTACTGCGCCACAGTGGCAAGCATCTATATGTACGGTACTGTGCCGCAGTGGCAAGCGTCTATATGTACCAGTACTGTGCCGCAGTGGCAATCGTCTATATGTACCGGTACGGTACTGTGCCACAGCAGCAAGCGTCTATATGTACCGGTACGGTACTGTGCCACAGTGGCAAGCGTCTATATGTACGGTACTGTGCCACAGTGGCAAGCGTCTATATGTACGGTACTGTGCACAGTGGCAAGCGTCTAAATGTACGGTACTGTGCCACAGTGTCAAGCGTCTATATGTACGGTACTGTGCCACAGTGGCAAGCGTCTATATGTACGGTACTGTGCCACAGTGTCAAGCGTCTATATGTACGGTACTGTGCCACAGTGGCAAGCGTCTATATGTACGGTACTGTGCCACAGTGGCAAGCGTCTATATGTACGGTACTGTGCCACAGTGGCAAGCGTCTATAGCCTATATACAGTAGTTTCTTTTTTCCGGTTCATTACTGTCTACATTTTGTTGCCTAATGTGATATGTAGCAGAGATTTACGCTTTAAATATATTTGGGGACGGGACGAGTGTAAATTTATTTTAAACAAGTTATGTCCAACAGTTTTTTTTTTTTTTTTTTTATCTAAGTTAGTTTGTAGCATAGATTCTTGTTTTGTAATGTTTTTGGGGATGAGATAGCAAAATTTAATCCAAAGAAGTTTAATAGCTTGTAGATAATTATATGTTTGTTTTTCTGCATTGTGTTGCATTGATTGACTTCTACGTGTCAGTGGTTGTGTTCTTTTGTGATGTACTTAGTGATTTTATTGGCTGCCAGAAACAGTGTTATATTTGTGGATATTTATTGTTTTTTGGGAATGTGTTTTGTTAGTTGCTTATTTGTTTCGAGGAATGTGTGTTGTAATTGTTAATCCACCCATCCATCCATCATCCAGTCCTACGTTGCCCCATGAGAAGCGTAGGAGCCCGGGGCTAGGCAAGTTGGTCCTGACATTTAAGATGAGAGTGACCAGCCTCACTCATCCCTGAGTGGCATTCGACCTAAGCTGTAACCTTCCGTAATGGACATGTCCACACCTCCAGTGCACTATAAAGGACACCACATTCTTCTTCTTCTTTTCCTCCTTCTCCTCCTCCTCCTCCTCCTTTCCCAGAAACGCTGTGCTGTGCATTGATTTTTTTTTCTTTTTTTCAATGTTGGCCTAGGAATGTTGTATATTGTCTCTGCTGTTATTTGTCGAGAAATGTTTTGTTCCTTGTTGTTTATGTGACCGTTCATTTACTTCCTGGAATGTAGTGTGTTGTAGCAACTTCAGTATTTTTAACACTTCGGTGTTTGTATATTTATCGTCGACAAAGCGTATTGCATAGCTGACTGTGTTTTGTGGTTTTGTTTGATTTGAAAGTGTCGTGGTTCGCATCGGAATAGTGAGTGATGGTGATGGTGAAGTGGATTATGTGATGGTGAATTGTTTGTAGGTAAGATGAGTGAACGTGATGGTGAAGTAGGTTATGTGACGGTGAATTGTTTGTAGGTAAGATGAGTGAACGTGATGGTGAAGCGGGTTGTTATGTGATGGTGAATTGTTTGTAGGTAAGATGAGTGAATGTGATGGTGAAGTGGGTTGTTATGTGATGGTTAATTGTTTGTAGGTAAGATGAGTGAACGTGATGGTGAAGTGGGTTGTTATGTGATGGTTAATTGTTTGTAGGTAAGATGAGTGATGGTGAAGCGGGTTGTTATGTGATGGTGAATTGTTTGGAGGGTAAGATGAGCGATAATGTGAAGATGATATGAGTGTGAAGCCAGGCTGCATATGCTTGAGAGTGAGTGTGATGGTGAGGTGAGAGTGAAGATGAGGTGGGTATGATGGTGAGTGGGTGTGATGTGAAGTGTTCGATAGTGTGTTGGTGCTTGGATTTGATGTGAAGTGTTTGATAGTGTGATGGTGCTTGGATGTGCGTGGATGTGATGTGAAGTGTGTGATAGTGTAATGTAATGGTGAGGTGACTGTGAAGGTGAGGTGTGTATGATGGCGAGTGGATGTGATGTGTAGTCCGTGATAGTGTGATGGTGAGATGAGTGTTGAGTGACTGAAAGTGAGCTGAGTGTGATGGTGAGTGTGATAGTGAGTGAGAGTGATTTTGATGATGTAGTGGAGGTAAATGTGTCTGATAAGTGAATGCGATGGAGAGTAAGCGAGGGTGAGAAGAGGGATAGTGAGTGTGTGATAGTGAGTTGACTGAGAGAATGAGGGTGTGATGAGTGAGAGTGAGGTAAGGTGAATAAGAGTAAGAGTGACAGTGTAGTAAGGTGAGTGAGGTAAGGTGAATAAGAGTAAGAGTGACAGTGTAGTAAGGTGAGTGAGGTGAGGTGAGTTGGAGGATAGGATTAGCGTGAGTCGGAGTCTAATTCCAGGATCAGTGGCAGTCTGTTATACCAGAGAGAGAGAGAGAGAGAGAACGAGAGAGAGAGGAAGGAAAAAAGCCCTTTCATTTCCAACTCTGCATGTTATTGCCGTTATACCCGGAACTGAAACATAAGCCTCTTTTCAAGAAATCTTTTCTTTTTACCAACTCAATACTAATGACGTCTTTTTCTATATTTTTTTCATCCTTACTCTAAAGTATTTTATTTAACCAATGAAGAGAGAACGCTTTTGTAAACTGTAGATTTTATCATGTTTGTACCTGGAACTGAAATATGTATATCTCTGTTCTAGAAACTAACATTTTTAGCACTTTTGTTACGATGACTGCTATGATTTTTTCGTTTATTATTGCTGACATTAGACGATTATTTGTCAGCCAACGAAGAGCCTCTGGCAACAAATACTAACCCCTTCAGTCCATTGACTTATTTTTTCCTTCGGTGTTGTTAGATGATTACCAGCGAGCGTGCGAAACGATGTTTACAGTACGTTCCGCCGAGAAATGAACGGCCCGACGCGACACGGCCTTACCACGGTGGTTTTCAGAAGCTAGTAACTTTTTTACTGTGTGAGATACAGATGAGATTCTTTCAGCAGGTTGTAGATAAATTCAGTTCTGTTTTTAGCAATATATGTATTCATGAGACCCAGTAAACCCCTTGGAATCCCAGCTTTCGAAGGGAATGTACCGAGGTCCTCAGTTGTCATGAAAAGCCTCGCTTAGACGTGTGAAGACAACAATATTAAAAAAATGAATAGGTCCTCGAGTGGATGGGGTTAAACTCATGACAACAACTCTTGTAGTGAGGGGTTAATAGTCTTATGAAGGCTATGGTGTTTTTAGCTTTTAGTGCCGGCGTAGTTTGCTTTAAAAACACCGTATATATTACAGGCTGGATACAGTTAACGCTGAGAGTTACTGCCATCAGAGTGAAATGTGTCAACAAGCTTGATAGTCTGCCATTATAAACATAGAGATAGTGAGACATTATGAGGAAGCATGAGATGATGTGAGGAAGAGTGATATTGTAATGTGAATAAGAATGAGATATTGTGCATCACAGTACTCCAGAAAAATAATATTCTCCAGTTTTACTTACTCCTTCCCATCCTTGGCTTCAGATTCACTCTGCCTCCATCCTGACACTATCTCACCCATTTTGTCTCATTCTGCTTCATAGTTTCTCCCAGATACAACGACATGTAATCTGGCCTCATCCTTCCTTCTCCTATCCACCTAACACCGCCCCATAGTATCTGATACTACTCTGTAATTCCTCAAAGACTCTACAGTACCATACCTCTCTCCGCCTCACCTTGTCATCTGAGTCACTCGACTCTCTGCCTTACACTGCCTCACCCTGCCTCATTATACGTCATAATTCTTCCTATACAACCTGGCCTCTCCCTGCCTCACCTTTCATTCTGCCTCACCCTACCCTCTGCTTCACCCCTGCCTTGCCTCACTGTGCCCAATACTGTTCCATAATTATTCCTCCAAGACATTACAGTAATTATCCCTCCCAGATATTGCGGTACCTTGACTTGCTGCCTCACCTAATTTCCTGCGTCGCCCTACTTCCTGCCTCACCCTTCTCAATACTACTTTCATAATAATTTCTACCCCACCTTGCCTTTTCTCTTTGCCTTCTGCCGCACTGTTCTTCCTACCTGACTCTGCCTAACACTAATCCCTCCCAGACATTACGGCACGTCTCCCTGCTTCACCATTCATTCTGCCTCACCCTGCCGTCTTTCTCACCCTACCTTGTATTTCACACTTCTTCCTTCTTCACCCTTCCTAACAGTAGTACATAATTCCTCCCAGACCTTACGGTACTGCACCCCGTCTCAAACCCCCCTCCTTCCCTGCCAGTGATTATGGTGGTGGTCTGGTTAGTATGCTAATGGTAATGATCCCTCAGCCCTTGTTGGTAGGCTGGTAGGTAGGATAAGCAGGTAGGTAGACAGGATGAATAAGTTCGTTCTGTAGGTAAACATTTACACATGAGGTTTCTTGTTGTTGATGTTTTATCGTTGATGTTGATTTTTTGTTTTCGATGTCTTGTTGATCTTTTCTTGATTTATGTTGTTGGTATTTGGTTGTTGTTGGTTTTTATTGTTGTAATTGTCATTATTTTTGTTGTAATTGCTGCATTGTTTTTGTATCAGTCTCTGTAGCTGTTGTTTAAGGCTCAGTAGGCCTGCCACGGACAACAGATGGCTCACACAGCCTTGTACGTCACCTTTGGCCACTGGTTAGTAATTCGCCGGAAAGATTCCAGTCAACTTACCTGGAATAGACGGATTGAAGTTTTGTACCAAGTTAACACACCCAGCTGAATAATAATGTCTGTCGTTAGCTGCAGTACAATACTAGAGTTGTCCTAATCATGAGAGGAGTAATTATATTTGTATATATACAGTCGTATGACCTACTCTCAACTAAATTGTCTGGCGTTAGTTGGACTAGAATACCAAGAGTTATACCGACCATGAGCGGGTTAATTAAAGTGCAGCATAAATACACGTTTATTACATTACGATTCCCAGTGTGATTAATTCCGTTGCATATCATGATGAAATAAGGCACAGTGCAGCTGCGTCAGTAGTTCTGTTACGCCGCCACGAAGCTGTGTGTAAGCCTGGTGAAACCTTGCTAAATTAATCACTGATATTCAGACGGGCTGGAAGGACTGCAATCTCGCTCCACTAAGTCACTTGGCTTTCATCTGACGGAACCGGACCACTCCCACTACTTATTATATACGGTACTTGTGGTTGCGTGAAATTCGGCGAGCATTGGTTTTGAAGTACGAGTGAGTCTCCTTGGTAACTAGTTAAATCAGTCCTCGAATCTAACTACACTTTACCATCACCTGAGCTGCAAGAGGTTAGGGATGCTTGTCAGGTTAGAGTAAACGTACTGTAATGTACTTGGAACCCCAGACGTGTAAACTGACGTTTGGCCACAAGTGTTTCTTTACCCCGAGGTACGACGTTCAAAAAGTTGCATTCCTTCAGCAGAATGAAATGAATGTCAGGGAAATAATGTATTTCTTGACTAGAATAGTTTTGAGTGTGAAAAATTATAGACCCACATTTTAGTTTGTGTGTGTGTGTGTCCGACTCTGGGCAAAGGCTGCAGGGCCTATTTCTCGGGGGCAGTGACCCATTCCGAGGCCCAGTAGTCCTCCTACACCTCCACATGTCACCACTTCGGCGCTAACACCCACCTTCCATATTGAATACATGCTAGGGCTGTCTCATACAGGACTGGTGTATTGGTATTAGCGGGGGTGTTTTTACGACATGTCGGCGGTTCATCTGGTAGATCAGGAAAGTCTGCTTTTAGGAGATTCAAATCCTTAAACTGTTCCATGCCCCAGCCGGGATTCGATCCTGGGTCCATTAGGACTGCAGGCCGCCTCTCTACCGATTCAGCCACCGCTTCCCTCACTAAAATTACCTATTTTACCCTTAACTCAGGCTACCACCTTCGATGAAGTGAGGTTTACAGATGGTACTTGAATGTCTCACTAGATTGAGTTTGATAATGAAAAAGTCCGTTGAATAAGCCTGATGCCAGTCGACAATATAATACTTGAATAAAGTAGGTTTGACAGGGCTTGTCAGTAGTACAGAACTGTACCCTTTAATTCAAATGAGACAAGGAGTAGTAAAAGAAGAAATACAAATCCTGTGTTGTCACATAATCGTCATGTCTGCGGCCGTATTGTTAAAACTGAGTACGTGAAGGGGAAGGAAAGCCCTAGATTTTGACACTTGTTTATGGGATGCTTGTGATTACTTGATCCCACATTACAAAGTACAGTCAGGCAGGGTATAGATAAAGCAGACACGTTCTGTCTTCATCAGGTGCTTCAGAAATTATTGTTAAAGACGAGGCTCTTCCACACCATCGTCATCACGGTTTTGACCATTTTTGACAGAGGACTAATTTGTCAATGTAATGTATATATCCCAGAGTACATCAGTGAACCTCATTGTAATGTATATATCCCAGAGTACATCAGTGAACCTCATTGTAATGTATATATCCCAGAGTACATCAGTGAACCTCATTGTAATCTATATATCCCAGAGTACATCAGTGAACCTCATTGTAATGTATATATCCCAGAGTACATCAGTGAACCTCATTGTAATGTATATATCCCAGAGTACATCAGTGAACCTCATTGTAATCTATATATCCCAGAGTACATCAGTGAACCTCATTGTAATGTATATATCCCAGAGTACATCAGTGAACCTCATTGTAATGTATATATCCCAGAGTACATCAGTGAACCTCATTGTAATCTATATATCCCAGAGTACATCAGTGAACCTCATTGTAATGTATATATCCCAGAGTACATCAGTGAACCTCATTGTAATGTATATATCCCAGAGTACATCAGTGAACCTCATTGTAATGTATATATCCCAGAGTACATCAGTGAACCTCATTGTAATGTATATATCCCAGAGTACATCAGTGAACCTCATTGTAATGTATATATCCCAGAGTACATCAGTGAACCTCATTGTAATGTATATATCCCAGAGTACATCAGTGAACCTCATTGTAATCTATATATCCCAGAGTACATCAGTGAACCTCATTGTAATGTATATATCCCAGAGTACATCAGTGAACCTCATTGTAATGTATATATCCCAGAGTACATCAGTGAACCTCATTGTAATGTATATATCCCAGAGTACATCAGTGAACCTCATTGTAATGTATATATCCCAGAGTACATCAGTGAACCTCATTGTAATGTATATATCCCAGAGTACATCAGTGAACCTCATTGTAATGTATATATCCCAGAGTACATCAGTGGACCTCATTGTAATCTATATATCCCAGAGTACATCAGTGAACCTCATTGTAATCTATATATCCCAGAGTACATCAGTGAACCTCATTGTAATGTGTATATCCCAGAGTACATCAGTGAACCTCATTGTAATCTATATATCCCAGAGTACATCAGTGAACCTCATTGTAATGTATATATCCCAGAGTACATCAGTGAACCTCATTGTAATGTATATATCCCAGAGTACATCAGTGAACCTCATTGTAATCTATATATCCCAGAGTACATCAGTGAACCTCATTGTAATCTATATATCCCAGAGTACATCAGTGAACCTCATTGTAATCTATATATCCCAGAGTACATCACTGAACCTCATTGTAATCTATATATCCCAGAGTACATCACTGAACCTCATTGTAATCTATATATCCCAGAGTACATCAGTGAACCTCTGTTCTTTCTTGCCACTCCAAGACATCCACCGCCATAAATCCTGACTCCTTCGGTCCTCCCCGCTCTTGGTCCTGTGCTGCTTTAGTTATGTACAGCGTTATAATATACTGAGGGGATACAGTTAAGCACAGCGTTGTAATATACTGAGGGGATGTAGTTAAGTACGGCGTTATAATGTACTGAGGGGATGTAGTTAAGTAGAGCGTTATAATGTACTGAGGGGATGTAGTTAATTACGGCGTTATAATGTACTGAGGGGATGTAGTTAAGTACAGCGTTATAATGTACTGAGGGGATGTAGTTAAGTACAGCGTTATAATGTACTGAGGGGGATGTAGTTAAGTACAGCGTTATAATGTACTGAGGGGATGTAGTTAAGTACAGCGTTATAATGTACTGAGGGGATGTACTGTAGTCTTTTATGATCCTCACGCCGCCTGTGTGTTGTGTAAGCTGCGTCACTGACTGCTCACCTGCTCTGAATTAATTACTGTGAGGTGTAATTATTATCTTTGTTACTTTCATGTTTACCCCACTACTCTTGTCATCACCACTTCCTCATCATGTCATTTGAATTTCTCATCATCATAATCTTTAATTCAATACCACCACATCAGATATTCACCAACTTTGTGTTCACCGTCACTACTGCTGTTATTACCACTGACATTTATATAACCACTCGGTTCACTAGTACTGTTATCACCATTATAGCTCTACCTTCACTCACCAACTTACCATCCGTCACCAAATCTACCATTCAGCTCGAGTACTCACAACCACTGTTACCATCACCACTTCCGCAGCTGCTGTTTTCACCCACTGTTAGAACCATCACTACTTTGGCCCAGCTCCTTCACCTTCACCATTTTCATTTTCACTGCTACTTCCAGTCATTGTCACAGCATCAGCTTCTATCACCACCACCACCACTACCACTTCGCCCCATCCCCCTTCACCATCTACTTCTTTATTTCTTCTTCCCTATCCCCGCATCACTACTGCCACTATTACCACTTCTACCTCTACGTCTACGTCTACGTCTACTTCCCCTACGCCCATACCACCACCACTATCCTCACCCCCCTTCCCCTCCCTCAGCCTACTCACCACCACTCCAGGTAACCTCCATCAATACCAGCTGTTTAACACAAACAGATTTTATGTCGCACAGTTTGCCTGCCTAATTAAACCAACTCCGGGTTGTGTGTTGACACTGGTTGTAGTTGTGGTGGTGGTTGTGGTTGCAGTGGCTGCGGTTATGACTGGAGAGTGTGGTTGTTGAGGTTTTTGTTATGATTGTGGTTGTGGTGTTTGATGGAGTTTGTTGTAATGATTGTGATTTGAGAAAGTGGTTGTGATTGTTGAGGCTGTTATATTTCGTGTGGCTGTGGTGATCGTCGTTATGGTGGTGGTGTGAGAGTGGTTGTTGAGGTTGTGGTGAGTACTGGATAAGGTTGTTATAGTTGTGGTGGTTTTGGTGTGAGTGTGGTGGCTGTGGTTGTGGTGAGTGGTTGATCAGGTTATGTTTTTAGCTGTGATGGTTGTGGTGGTGATGGTGATTATTGTGGTGTGTATAATTGTGATAATTTTGGTTGTGGTGTGGTAACTGTGGTGAGTATGGTTGTGGTGGTTGTCGTGTGTTCGGGTGTGATGGTCGTGGTATGGTAGTGGTTAGTGGGATTATAGCGAGAAAGGTTAGGGTGATTGTTTGTGGTGGTGGTTGTAGTTGTGGTGAGAGGAGCTGTGGTTGAATGGTTGTGGTTGTGATGAGTGGTTTGTGAAAGGGGGTGTGGTTGGTGTGATATTTGTGTTTGTGATTTATTGATTGTTTTGGTAGCTGTGGTTGTGGGATGTGATGGAGTATGGTTGTGGTAAATGTGGTAAGTGTTAATGATGTTTGATTGTGGTTGTGGTGGTTGGTTTGGCGATTGTTATGGTTGTTGTGTGTGATTGTGATGAATGTAATTGAAGTGGATGTAGTTGGGAATGGTGGCTAGTAGCTGAGATGAATAAGTTGATTGTGGTGATTGTGATCTTGATAATGATTTAATGCAAGTAATTGTAACTGCTGATGAATGTGGTGGATGTAAGTGGTGGTATCGATTAGTGTGATTGCCTGGAGGTAAAGCTAAGGTGCAGATTGTAGTGATGATGTAGTTAGAGTAGTGATGATGGTGTAAGAAGGCATTATTGTGGTGAGTGGATGATAATTGGAAATGTTATTTTACCCATTAATATAATGATTGCAGGTGTGATTATCTGGTTCTGAGTGGAGGTTGTGATGATGATGATGTACCCTCGTTATTAGACGCTAGAGCATTTTTAGGAGCGGCTGTGTCCATCTGTCACTAATGATTTTTGGACGTGATGTGCTCTGCCGTAGACATAAATGAAGCCACACAACACAGCACAACACAACACAACACAACACAACACAACACAACACAGCACAACACAACACAGCACAACACAACACAGGACAGTTCATCCCAGCACAACACAACACAGCACAACACAACACAGGACAGTTCATCCCAGCACAACACAACAGAGCACACCATACTACCCATTCACACCACTCCTCACAAAATCACCTTCCCACACAACACAACACACCATACCATCCTCTCACACCGCACCACACCACACACAATCACCCTTTCACACCGTACCACACATAATCACCCTCCCACAATACACCACACCAAGTCACGTTCCCACACCACACACACACATCACCCTCCTACACCACACCACGCCAAGGACATTAACCTAAGGAGGCTGAAGCAGCCGCATCTAGTATTTTTGTATTTGTTAAACTCTTACTGACTATTACAGCCGTGAATGACAGCACCATTATACTTGGTGAGGTGTCATTGGTTTGTGTGATGAGCGGACGTGATTGTGACGCGAGCGGTGATGAGTATAGCTGGTTTAATTATTTGCATCATTACGGTATGAAAGGACATGCGTTATGACCGATTGTGGTGGCAGAATGATGGTGATTGTGGTGTGGTGGTGATTGTGGTGTGGTGGCAGAGTGGTGGTGATTGTGGTGTGGTGGTGATTGTGGTGTGGTGGCAGAGTGGTGGTGATTGTGGTGTGGTGCCAGAGTGATGGTGATTGTGATGTGGTAGCGGAGTGATAGTAGTTGTGATGTGGTGGCAGAGTGATGGTAATTGTGGTGGTTTTGGTCATGGTTGTATGGTGACAGAGGGATGTTAATTGTGGTGATTCTGGTGATGGTTGTGTGGTGGCAGTTGTGGTGGTTTTGGTGAGTGTTGTGTGATGGCAGACTGTTGGTAATTGTGATGGTTTTGGTGATGGTTGTGTGGTGGCAGAGTGATGGCAATTGTGATGGTTTTGGTGATTGTGATAGGATGTGGGATTTGTCTGGGGCGATGGTGTAGGATGGGATTGTAGTGGGTAAGACAGAGGAGATGAAAATGGTAGTGGTTGTAAGGTAATATAATGGTTGTTTGTGTCTTGGTGTAGGGTGGGATTGTCGTGATTGTGATAGAAAAAGAATGGTAGTGGTTTATGTTGGTTGTGTTTGGGTGATGGTGTAGGATGGGATTGTGTTGATTGTGGCTACTGACTGATTGGGTGATGGTGGCGGCGAAGTGACTGTAGGCTGATACGGGATTGGTCTGGTGAATTGTGATAGATGGGATGGTTGTGAGTGTTGTGATGGTGTGTGCTGGTAGGGGGATTGGTTGGGTGTTGGTGATGGTAGAGGACAGCATTCCAGTGATCCATCCATCCTTCCATCATCAAATCCTATGTTGCCCCATGAGGAGCGTAGGAGCCCGGGGCTAGGCAACTTGGTCTTGACATTTAAGATGAGAGTGACCAGCCTCACTCATCCCTGGGTGGCATTACTTGAGCCATAAACCCCAACCATCCCCTGGATATAAACCTGCACCGGCTCAATCCTGTTGGAGCGCCTTAATTACTCACTGAACCACCAGGTGCCATAATTTGGTTAAATGGTTACCACCCAGCTAAGTAAATGGATTCCTGGTGTACACAGGAAACCATTTAGCATGTCATTCAGTGTAGAGTCACCTATAGGCAGAAGGAAAAGGAAAGAATGAAGGAAAGAAAGACAGAAGAGGGAATGTAAAGTCACCCGTAGGCAGAAGGAAGAGGAAAGAATGAAGGAAAGAAAGAAGAGAAAGAAAGGGAGGAACAGGCAGACACCCAAAGCAGCACTACATCGAGTGAGTGGATGGTGAGCGCCCCCACTTACCACAGATTGCAGTGATTATTGGGTGATTACACCCCCTCTTTTTTCTTCTTCTTCTTCTTGGTGTTCATGGATATTGGTGTTCTCGTTCTCCATACTGGCGCTCTTTGCCACGCTCATGCATTGTTTCTGGTCCAGTTGGCCTTAAAGTAACCCTTCATATATTGCACCTGAACCAGGTCTCTCAACACGTATTTCGTAGGTTTTCATGTGATTTTACAATCCCAAAACAGAAAGACGAGCGCAAAGCCACCAGACACCAAAATAGCCATTTCATTACAGGCACATATCCCGTTCATCTTCAAATGCGATGAGGGTACGGAGTCAGGATTTCGAATTGAAAGTCTGTCATGTGATTCGCGTTTCGTGTGAGTGACAGATATAAGCGGAAATATGTACAGTATTTACATATACAAAGGAAACTGGGAAACATCAGGCACTTGCTCGCAAGTAGATGCATAGGTAAATAGGTAAAGTTAGATATATAGAATAGGTAAAGGACTAGTTACATATAGTATAGAAAAAGATTTAAAGAGATATGTTGATAAAGAGTTAACGATATTTAAACACATAGATTGTTGCTGACAAACTTCTGAAATATAGGAGGCGTAAACGGTGCTCTGAGTTTGCTAGAACTACACACTGCCTCCACGATGGGTCTCTTCCAAGCTGAATAAAATCGTTTAGCAACAAGTACAGAATGCAAAGGTGGTGATGGTACTGATGAATTTAGCAAACTCAAGCAGGCCGCTGGTGCAGAACATGGCTGGTGCAGTTTATCGGGTTTACAGAGTTTCATTACAACCTTGTTTTTTACTTTATTGTTTTTCATGCCTTTTAATTGCATGTTTATGTGCCAGCGTGTACAAAGGCCTGCGCAGAGGGTGTCATCTGGCTGGCAGTTTTAATTAAGAGTCCACCTGTCCCGCACACCTGGGGCCGGTGCCTCGGGGGCTTGGCAGGCTCACTGATACCTCTGCATTACCGATTTGTTTTGCACAGCACACCCTAAAACACTTTCGGCACACCTTTCAGTCTGAAATATGTCATTCCAGTCAGATTTATACTCCTTTCAGAGTAGCTATCTCGTTGAGGAGATGAATGATACTGAAGAGGAGTTAATTATGTAGTGATGTGATTGAAAGTGTTAAGAGAAATATTGTGGCATGGTTTGGCCATGTGAAGAGGATGGAGGATGAGAGACTGGGTTGAAGAGTATATGTGAATGAGGGGGAGGAGGAGACCAGGGATGAGATGGAGGGATTCAGTGAAGACATTTACGAATATTCAGAGAGAGGATGTGAGCTGGAGGTTAGGGCAGTCAAATGGCAGAGGACAGGGTGGCATGAAGACGATTTGTTTGTGGGCATTCCATACGGGATTGAGACATCTGGATATAGACAGGTAGTCGTCTAGGTTTTAGCCCTTCGGCTGAGGCTTTCCCCCCCCCCCCCACGTCACTGGTACGGTAGATACAGGAAAAAAATCAGGTGTTTCCGAGAGCTGTTTTGACCCATTTTTGGTTAACCAAACATAATTAGATTTTAGACACACAAACTTCAATCTTTTCATCAACCTTTGAAAGAAACTGGAGGTCCGTAGGTGAGGTGAGTGAAGTTTGTGTGGATGGGATGGAGTTGGTGAGGGCGGGGTGGGATGGAGCATTGCATGGAAGAACATGCCGTGCATGACGTAGCAGGGCAGGGGAGGGCAAAGCATGGCAGGACACGTCGGGATGGGACGGGACGAAAAAGTTTAACTGAAAGTGGGGGCGGGTGGGGGGGAGGTGTCGGATCGAGGCCAGGTGAAGCAGTGGGGGTAAGGTGAAACAAACGGGGTGGTGCCTAGCGAGACAGGCGAAGGAAAACAGGACGAGGCAAGGCAAGACAAAGCAAAACGGGTCGGCGCTGGGCGGGGCAAGGCAAGACAAAGCAAATCGGGGCGGGGCGGGCGTGTGGCCTGGGGGTGCACCTGGACACACCAGAATACGCCAAGTTAAGCCAGACCTGTGGGTTAAAGCTGCCTGCTGCATGAATACTCGTATCTGCCATGACTACCCTCACCGCCCCTCCAGCCCTCCCTCTCTGCCTCATTTTCAATTCTTAACTCTCCACGTGCCACTCCACCCTCGCCCCATCTGACCCTCTTCACTACTAACTCATCCCTGCCTACCCTTCCCCACTTGCCTCCCTACCTAAACTTTCCTGCCTTCATTTCTCTACCTTCCATCCTACCCTCCCTTCCCCTCTTGCCTCTGCCCTACCTGCATCCCTTCCTGTCTTTCCCCACCTGTCTTCTTATCTACTTTTCCCTACCTGCCTCCTTACTATCCTTCCCTTCCTGTCTTCTTAACTCCCCTTCCTTACCTACCCTGCCCTGCATACCCTTCCATGCCTAACCTTCCCTACCTACCCTTCCTTTCCTACCCCACTCTGCTTACCCATCCATACCTAACCTGCCCTACCTTCCCTTCCTTTCCTACCCTACCCTGCTTACCCTTCCATACCTAACAGTCCCTACCTCCCCTTCCTTACCTAATTTGCCCTACCTGCCCTGCCTTACCTACCCTACCCTGCTAACCCTTACCTAACCGGCCCTACCTACCCTTCCTTACTTAATCTGCCCTACCTACCGTGCTTACCCATCCATACCTAACCAGTCCTACCTACCCTACCTTACCTACCCCACCCTGCTTACTTTTCCATACCTAACTTGCCCTACCTACTCTTCCTTATTTACGCTACCCTGCTTACCCTTCCGTACCTAACGTGCCCTACCCACCCTTTCTTGCCTAATCTGCCCTACCGACCCTTCCTTACTTACCCTACTCAGCTTACCCCATCCATACCTAACCTGCCCTACATACCCTTCCATACCTACCCTGCCCTGCATACCCTTCCATACTTAATCTAACCTATCTACCCATCCTTACCTATCTTTCTATCTTTCCATACCTACCCTGCCCTGTCTTCCTCCCTAAATACCCTACTCAGCATACCTCTCTGCCGACCCTGCCCAGCATGCCTACATTCCTATGCTTCCCTACTTACCCTCCCCTATCTGCCTCCCTACCTACCCTCCCCCACCTGACTCCCTACCTAACCTCCCCTACCTGCCCCCCTACCTACCCTCCCCTACCTGCCCCCCTACCTACCCTCCCCTACCTGCCCCCCTACCTACCCTCCCCTACCTGCCCCCCTACCTACCCTCCCCTGCCTTCCTCCCTACTTACCCTCCCCTATCTGCCTCCCTACCTACCCTCCCCTACCTGACTCCCTACCTACCCTCCCCTACCTGCCTCCCTACCTACCCTCCCCTACCTGCCTCCCTACCTACCCTCCCCTACCTACCCTCCCCTGCCTGCCTCCCTACCTACTCTCCCCTGCCTGCCTCCCTACCTACCCTCCCCTGCCTGCCTCCCTACTTACCCCTCCCTACCTGCCTCCCTCCCTACCCTCCCCGACCCGCCTCCCTCCCTACCCTCCCCGACCCGCCTCCCTCCCTACCCTACCCGACCCGCCTCCCCACCTACCCTCCCCTACCCGCCTCCCTACCTACCCTCCCCAACCCGCCTCCCTACCTACCCTCCCCAGCCCGCCTTCCTACCTGCCCTCCTCGACCTGCTTCCTTACCTACCCTCCCCAACCCGCCTTCCTACCTGCCCTCCTCGACCTGCCTCCTTACCTACCCTTCCCTATCTGCCTCCCTACCTACCCTCCCCTGCCTGCCTCCCTACCTACCCTCCCCTACCTGACTCCCTACCTACCCTCCCCTACCTGCCTCCCTACCTACCCTCCCCTGCCTGCCTCTCTACCTACCCTCCCCTGCCTTCCTCCCTACCTACCCTCCCCTGCCTTCCTCCCTACCTACCCTCCCCTGCCTTCCTCCCTACCTACCCTCCCCTGCCTTCCTCCCTACCTTACCTCCCCTTCCTTCCTCCCTACCTTCCCTCCCCTACCTGCCTCCCTACCTACCCTCCCCTACCTGCCTCCCTACCTACCCTCCCCTGCCTTCCTCCCTACCTACCCTCCCCTGCCTTCCTCCCTACCTACCCTCCCCTGCCTTCCTCCCTACCTACCCTCCCCTGCCTTCCTCCCTACCTGCCCTCCCCTACCTGCCTCCCTACTTATCCTCCCCTGCCTTCCTCCCTACCTACCCTCCCCGACCCGCCTCCCTACTCACCCTCCTCAACCCGCCTCCCTACCTACCCTTCCCAACCCGCCTCCCTACCTACCCTCCCCAACCCGCCTCCCTACCTACCCTCCCCAACCCGCCTCCCTACCTACCCTCCCCAACCCGCCTCCCTACCTACCCTCCCCAACCCGCCTCCCTACCTACCCTCCCCAACCCGCCTCCCTACCTACCCTCCCCAACCAGCCTCCCTACCTACCCTCCCCAACCCGCCTCCCTACCTACCCTCCCCAACCCGCCTTCCTACCTACCCTTCCCAACCCGCCTTCCTACCTGCCCTCCTCGACCTGCCTCCCTACCTACCCTCCCCTATCTGCCTCCCTACCTACCCTCCCCAACCCGCCTCCCTACCTACCCTCCCCAACCCGCCTCCCTACCTACCCTCCCCAACCCCCTGCCTTCCTCCCTACCTACCTTCCCCGACCCGCCTTCCTACCTACCCTCCTCGACCCGCCTCCCTACCTCCCCTCCCCTACCTGCATCCCTACCCACCTTCCCCGACCCGCCTTCCTACCTACCCTCCCCAACCCGCCTCCCTACTCACCCTCCTCAACCCGCTCTCCCTACTTCACCCTCCTCAACCTGCCTCCTACCTACCCTTCCCAACCCGCCTTCCTACCTACCCTTCCCAACCCGCCTTCCTACCTACCCTCCCCAACCCCCTGACTTCCTCTCTACCTACCCTCCCCTACCTGCCTCCCTACCTACCCTCCCCTACCTGCCTCCCTACCTACCCTCCCCAGCCCGCCTCCCAACCTACCCGCCCCGGCCTTCCGCCCTACCTACCCTCCCCAGCCCGCCTCCCTACCTACCCTCCCCACCCCGCCTCCCTACCTACCCTCCCCACCCCGCCTCCCTACCTACCCTCCCCAGCCCTGCCTCCCTACCTACCTACCCTCCCCCACCCGGCCTTCCTACCTACCCTCCCCAGCCCGCCTTCCTACCTACCCTCCCCAGCCCGCCTTCCTACCTTCCCTCCCCAACCCGCCTTCCTACCTACCCTCCCCAACCCGCCTCCCTACCTACCCTCCCCAGCCCGCCTTCCTACCCACCCTCCCCAGCCCGCCTCCCTACCTACCCTCCCCAACCCGCCTCCCTATCTACCCTCCCCAACCCGCCTTCCTACCTACCCTCCCCAGCCCGCCTTCCTACCTACCCTCCCCAACCCGCCTCCCTACCTACCCTCCCCAACCAGCCTCCCTACCTACCCTCCCCAACCCGCCTCCCTATCTACCCTCCTCGACCCGCCTCCCTACTTACCCTGTCCTACCTGCATCCCTACCCACCTTCCCCGACCCACCTCCCTACCTACCCTCTCCGGCCCGCCTCCCTACCTACCCTGTCCTACCTGCATCCCTACCCACCTTCCCCCACCCACCTCTCTACCTACCCTCTCCTACCTGCATCCTAGCTACCCTCCTTCCCCTGTCTTCTTACCTTCTCCCTTTGCTTTCTTTCCTCCCTAATTTCCACCCTTTTTTTTTCATCTCCTGTTGTCACTCTTGCCACATTCCAGCCTATCTCCCTCCCTGGCTACCCTCCCTGCCTGATATCCACCCCTTCGGTCTCAGCCCATCACTACACATTCAACCTGCTCTGCCTTCCTCCATACCTACCTCTGTTCCTTCAGCTTCGTACTTCATTTTACTGTACCGGTATGTCTCTCACCCCACCTTTCTTTGGTACCTGCCTGCCGCCTTGTCTTAGTTCTAACCCTTCACTTTTAGATTCTCTCCCACCCTCACCCACTTCCTGTCTACGTTACCCTGCATCCGTTCCACCTCTTCATCTCAGTCTCTCCCCTCTCTGTCTCACTCCTTGCCTGCCCTTCCCAGTCTCCCTGCCTCAATTCCAACCTTTCACTCTCAGTCTCTCCCCACCCTGCCGTACTTCCCCTCTACCTCCCTGCCTGCCTTACTTCCTTCACATCCCCGCCTTACTTCTAACCCTTCACTCCCTGCTTTTTACTAAGTTCTGCCTTACTTCCTACCCACCCTTCCTTCCCTGCCTTCCACTATTCCTATACCGAATCTTACCTCCCTGATAAACCCTTCACCCTGCCAGCACTCACCCGATGCCACACCCTACACTCTCTCTCTCTCTCTCTCTCTCTCTCTCTCTCTCTCTCTCTCTCTCTCTCTCTCTCTCTCTCTCTCTCTCTCTCTCTCTCACACACACACACACACACACACAATTAAACCAGCCATTGCGGATTATAGGACCAGTGACTGGGAATTACCTCGGTCCATCCCTAAATGCCTTCAAAACGAGGACATCTTATTTTCATTTATTTATTTATATATACCTTTTTGTAAATTGTATATTTTTCTTGCCCCCACTGGCCTATTATATTCAGTGTAATCAGGGCCTTTCGTAGTGACTGGGTTGGGAGTAATTCATCTCGCGTCCGTGTGGTCCGCATCTAAGCTCAGCCTCATGACCACGTCTTCAGTTTTTCTTGAGTGTTTCGGGATAGTCATGTTGAGGGTGTGTTGTGGGAGTGGTTACTGTGGATTGTGTCATGTTTTATCTCCCGCATTTCTCATTTGCATCGCATATTCTTATATATAATCTTACTCCATTCCTTACCAGCATTTTACCTTTTTAACTTTCATGGACTCCATTTTTAGACGTGGCAGCATCTCTTCCGTTTGTCTCGCTAACGATTTTCAGATATACTGTAGTTGCTTCACTACGGCAGAATTAAACGATTTTGGCAATGCAACACAGCACCACACCACACCACACCACACCACACCACAACACAACACAACACAACACAACACAACACAAAACCACCCGTCCCCAACACAACACACCAAATCACCCTTCCACACAACATCACATCAAAGGCTGCAAGCGATGGGCCTTGAAGCTCCCGCGTCAAGTACGTTTGCACTTCATTTATATTTTACCTAACTTCACTTCTACCCCAAATCACTTCCCTATTATATTTTTAGTACCCTACGCCTTACTTTTTCACTTTAATTCTCTGCGTTATTCTTTTTATGTAGTATCTTCCATTCACCTATTTTCACATTTGTATTTTACCTTCTTTCACTTTCATTCTCTTCCTTTCCTATTTGTATTTTACTTCTCTTTTATCCATTCCATTTCTCATTTGTATTACTTTGTTTCATTAAGTATTTTTTGCATATACCAATTTCTTTCACATCAGTCAGATAGATTATTTTCTGGTTAGGAGGGCCGATAGGAGGTTAGTGAGGGATGTTAAAGTTATAGGAAGTGAGGAGTGTGTGCAGCAGCACAAACTACTGATTTGTGATATGGTGCTTAAAGAACAAATGATGAAAAAGAGGACTTATGTACCTAGGAGGAAAATATGGAAGCTGAAAAACCAAGTAGTAAGGGATGCCTTCTATAGCGAGTTGAGGAGAGTGGTGGCTGAACAGGGAGCTGTAGACAGAGGCGTTAATGAACAGTACAGAGCCCTCAAGAACAATTTCTTGAGAGTTACTGATGTAACATGCGGCTGGACAAGAGGACCACCAAGACATAAAGTAACTTCATGGTGGGATGAGGGTGTAGAAGCTGCAATTAAGGAGAAAAGAAGGCTTTTCCGGGAATGGAAGAAGGGTGGTAGCAAAGAGGAATATTTGGCTGCCAAGCGTAGGGCTAGGAGAGAGGTATACAGGGCAAAGTCTGAGTCACAGAGACAATTACTTGATAACCTAAATCATGGGGAAAGGAAAAATATATTTAGGGTGGCAGGTCAGGTGAAGAGGGATAATCGGGATATCATAGGTGAGCAGTGTGTGAAGAATGATGAAGGAAGGGTAGTGGTGAACAGTGAGGATATTAAAGATGCATGGAGAGAGCATTATAACCGGTTGTTGAATGAGGAGTTTGACTGGGACAGGGAAGGTTTGGAGCCAGCAGATCCAGTGTCTGGCCCTTGGCCTTTGATTGATACTGCTACTGTGAGTGAGGCAATAGGCAGGATGAGGGTGGGGAAGGCAGCAGGTGTGTCTGGGTTGACTGCCGAAATGTTGAAGGCCTCAGGCGATATAGGGGTGAGTTTAGTCACTGACCTGATAAATAGGATTATTTATGAGTGTGTTGTCCCAGATGATTGGCTGAAGAGTGTAATTGTAAATGTGTATAAAGGGAAGGGTGATGCCCTGGAAAGAGGGAATTATAGAGGTATAAAGCTTTTAGATCAGATAATGAAGGTAATGGAGAGAGTTTTAGAAGGTATGATTAGAGAAAGAGTGAATATTGATGAGATGCAGTTTGGGTTTATGCCAGGTAGGGGGACCACTGATGCCATATTCATTGTTCGACAGCTTCAGGAAAAATATATTGGTAGGAGAAGGGATCTTTATTTTGTTTTTGTTGATTTGGAAAAGGCCTTTGACAGAGTCCCTAGAGAGGTGGTGAAGTGGGCAATGAGAAAGCTTGGCTTGGAGGAGTGGCTGGTTAGGGTGGTTATGGCCATGTATGTGGGTGCTCACACCCAGGTGAGAGTGAATGGAGATTTGAGTGATGAGTTTTCCGTGAATGTTGGTGTGCATCAGGGGTCAGTCTTGAGTCCCATGTTGTTTATCATGGTACTTGAAGCCCTTTCACGTGACTTTAGAAACGGACTCCCGTGGGAGTTGTTGTATGCTGATGATTTGGTGTTGATTGCAGAGAATGAAAGGGAGGCGGAGGAAAGGTTTAGGAAGTGGAGAGATGGTATGGGGCAAAAGGGTTTAAGGGTAAATGCAGATAAAACAAAAGTGATGATATCTAGGGTTGGTGGCGGTACTGTCAAAGACGAGGGAGAGTGGCCATGTGCAGTTTGCCACAAGGGCGTGGGAAGTAATTCCATCTTGTGCGGTGTGTGTGATAAATGGGTGCATAAGAGATGTAGTGGTATCAGAGGTAGACTGCGAGATAATGCTGATTTTATGTGTACGGCGTGCCGGGGTGAGCAGGTGGAGATCGTCAGACGTGAAAGAATTGAACTTGCTGGCGAAACTCTTGAGTGTGTGGAAGAGTTTTGTTATTTAGGAGACATGTTGTGTGCTGGAGGTGGGGCTGGAGCTAGCTCTGTGGCTAGGGTGAGAAGTGGTTGGAAGAAGTTCAGGGAGCTCTTGCCTCTCCTGACATTGAGGGGGCTCTCCCTACGTGCTAAGGGGTCTTTGTATGCAGCGTGTGTTAGGAGTGTAATGCTGTATGGCAGTGAGACCTGGGCAGTGAAGGAGGAAGACATTCGCCGGCTCAGACGTACAGAAATGACAATGATTAGGTGGATGTGCAGTGCGTCCCTGCGTCCAAGGCCTGGAGGGGCTGGGTTTACAATGGAAGAGTTGAGAGGTAGGATGGGACTGGAGTGTATTGGTGTCGTGATGAGGAGAGGTAGATTGAGGTGGTTTGGACATGTGGAGAGGATGGGGGATGATAGTTGGGTGAGGAAGGTGAGAAGTGTTAATATTGGGGGTGGGGTTATGAGGGGTAGACCGAGAAAGACATGGGACGAGGTCATTAAGTGTGACCTTAGGGTTAAGGGACTGAACAGGGAGGCTGCAATGGATCGTGCAGCATGGAGAGCCGCCATTAGGTGACCAAGGCCGACACATGCAAGCATGTTGGAGCCTTTAAAAAACGAAAACGAAAACGAAAACGATCATTTCTTAGTTATATATCTCCATTCTACTTTTATAACTCCATTTATCTTTTGTATTTTTTTTTATTCTTTCACTCGGACTCACTACTCAGTCTACTTCTTATAGCTGTAAATTTTCTTCATCATGCTTTGCTTTTTTTCATTAATTTGATTTTTCATTTGTTTTTCCTTGCTGCTTTTCAGGTTTAATTATTCTGTGTGATCTCATAATTGCTCTTTTCCCTCTCTCTCTCTCTCTCTCTCTCTCTTTACTATTTCCTGTTGTCGAGTTTTAAATATTTTCTGCAGTGTATCCCCAGTTATTATATATCTAATTGCTCCCTAAGTTTTTCATAGGTGGTACTTTTTCTTATACCTCATATAACCTGTTCAACTTTTTCCGGATGTGTTCTCCAGTATTCATATTCATTTCTTTACCACATTTTCCATTTTCTTAAGCATTTCATATTTTCTGAAATCCCATATATTTTATATATATCTGAGATCTTACGGTTTCCGTTTTCTTTAGAACTCTTGTTTTTCAGTGTTTTTTTTTCTTTTTTTTTTCATGTGTTGTTAATTTTCTGAGATGGTCATATTTTCGCTCGTCTTTGGTCCATTTATTCAGTTTTTGTTTCTCGAGTTTTTCTTTGTTCTTATAATCGATTATTTTTCTTTCGTTTATCGTACATAAATATATTATTTTTTTCTGAAACACTATTTTATATTTCTCTTGTATCTCGTATTGTTAATTTTCCTTTAAACTTATATTGTTCATTTTGCCTGTTGCTAATGTTTGTCTTTTTCCTCCGTAGGTTTTATGTGGGCGAACTGTAAACCCAGTGCCAGATACAGCGTTCTGCCCAGGTGAACAATTCTTCAGTGCGACAGGTAAGTTCAGTTCAGCTGTTTACCTAACAACTTTACTCCCAGGGTGTTTCTTGTTTTATTTTCGTTACTTTATTTTGTTTATCTTTGGAAAGAATTTTTGATGTGACAAGGTTAGGTTTTTCCTTCGTTAGCCCTTTCATTAGTAAATGTCCATTCTTTGGTGACTAAGATCGTCTGGAAGTAGCCAACATTTCATCGGATTGAAGGGGTTAAGGGGTTAATGTGTTTTTCACTGTTGAAGTATGGCTGTTGATGATAACTAAACCTTGACAGGTAAGTCAGGTGTATAAGTCTTGATTATTGCAACAGGTAAATTCATATGAAATATTCCATGTTTTACCCTCCACCATGATTATCATTTTTCCTTGTCATTCTTACTATCTCCAAGTTATTTGATTCAGCTTAGGAAGGACTTTAGCAGTGACAGGATAATGAACCACTAAAAACCTTAAAAACACGAAATTGTTGTGGTGTATCAGGAATAACAAGAAAAAAAAAAAACATTGCACTGAAGGGTTCAGTTAACAGGCAATACTATATCAATGTATTTCTACCGTTTCGAGGGGATTTCTGTTGAAAGTTTTTGTTAATTGGACATCTGAGTAGAGTACATTTACTTATTTATTTATTTATTTTTTAAAAGTAAGCCAATATATTATGACGTTTTAGGTTTTAAGGATGTTATTGTTGCCTGACTGTTCATAATTGATTTTGACTCGTTTGATCTGAGAGAGAGAGAGAGAGAGAGAGAGAGAGAGAGAGAGAGAGAGAGGCTTGTCCTTAGAACTTCACCTGTAAAGAGAGAGAGAGAGAGGGGGGGGGACTAAGAACGTCACCTGTATAGCCAGGGTATTCTAATGTACCATTTGCTCGGCCATAAAAAATTTGGTGCCATAAATGTGTTCTTATTGCCAACGATAATAATTCTTTACCGTCGCATTTCATGTGTGTGTGTGTGTGAGAGAGAGAGAGAGAGAGAGAGAGAGATTTATTGAGGATATTGGTGAACGTCTCGTCTCGTACGATCAAATAACAAAAGCATCAGTTCACGTTCTTATTCCTCAGTCAGCGTCATATTGCCGTTTATTCATGTTTTGTTTTCATTTTATTTTCTGTGTTTTGCTTATGTGACGGTAAGCCATCTAACTCGACTTATCTCTGAAGTGTGTACATAATATCGCGCGAGCGCGCGCGCACACACACACACACACACACACACACACACACACACACACACACACACACACACAACGAGAGGAGTATGAAAAGGGGAGCTGGGAGCTGGGTATAGGGTAAGTTGGTTAGAAATAGGATAATGAGGGCTAGGACAAGGATTAATTAGAGGCTCTAGGAATGGGATACGTGGCTAAGAATAAAATGAAGTGAGTTGGGAGTAGGATAAAAGGGCAGTGGGTAGAATATGGGAAGCTGTGAGTAGGATATTAGAGGAGATAGTGGTGGGATAAGGGAAAATAATTAGTGTAGGATAAGGGGAGCTGGGAGTAAGGATAGTAGCAGTAGGGGAGATAAGTAGGATATGAACGGCTAAGAGGGTCTAGGAAGGCAGGCAAGTAGGATAAGGATGAATGGAATCATTGACAAGGAATCAGGCTGGCAGGAAGGTAGAATATATCGAGACGAAAAGTTTGACGGGATATCATAGCAGTAGTAGAAGGTTGGGTAAGTAGGAAGTTGGAGTAGAGGGTAAGAAATCAGGTACCGGTAAGAGGTTGGGTAGACAGGTAAGCAGCCGGAGAAGGAAGGTAAGATATCGACACAGTAAGTTTGCCAGGATAGCAAAACAGTGATAAAAGATTAGATATGTAGAAAGAACGTTGGATATTGAGGCAAGAAGTTGAGGAGGAGACCAAAAAACAAAACGGCGGCAAAAAACTTTGGTAGGATAGAGGGCAGGAAGGTAGGATGTCAAGAGAAGGCAGGAGAGCAACGCAGAAAGGGGCGAGGTAGGTAGGGGGGAAGGCTGTGAGACAGAGGATTAGGCAGGCTGGAGGCAAGGCAGGAAGATAAGATGTTATGAAAGCAGGTAGATAAAGGAGATACTTAGGGTACCACTGGAGGCAGTGGAGGAAGGGTGGATAATCAATTGTAAATTAGACACTGTTTAAAGTCGTGTGTACTAGCCTCGCCGGGGATGGTATAGGACTGCCTGGCCCGGGACTTGATGTGCTAGTTTTAGAATATTATGGGGTTAATTTTGAGTAAAAAATGGTTTATCAACATGGGTAAATTTTTCAGCTGTTGCAGAGATTAAATTACTAATGGTCAGTTGTGTGAATTATGAGGGAGACCATCTTTTCCTCAATAAAATCATCAGTTATTGTAGTTCGGTACCACCTGAGAATTGAACCCATGTTGATTTGGGATTTTTTTGTTTTACTCAGATTGCCCCAAGACTCACCATTTCAAGTTAGTACATCAAATATAGGAATAGCTGTATATTAACGAGTACTCGTGGTCAGCGCGGATGAACTCTGCCTGGTGTCAGCTTCAGTTAATATTTGCCACAAGTTAACAAACACCTGGGCCATTCTATCCATTCTGGAGGGTGTGACGCGCCGCCCCACACGGAACACCACTCCCGAGCCGCACTGCACAAACTCAACTGTTTCACTCAGAATTCCATCTTCTTATATGGCCCAGAAAAAATGTAGTTTTTTTCGTAAATCCGGTTTGTTGTTTTTTACACACACACACACACACACACACACACACACACACACACACACACACACACACACACACACACACACACACACACACACACACACACACACACACACACACACACACACACACACACACACATCTATCTATCTATCTATTGTACAGTGTCTTTTTAAATTTAATTATTTTACTGCCGCTAATTTTAATAAACTCCGGAAAGTAGCTCTTAAGAGATTAGTTCACTTTCTTAGAAGAATAGCTCTCTCTCTCTCTCTCTCTCTCTCTCTCTCTCTGCCTTCTTGCAGTACGTGTCTCAGACCAGGATCAGACACCACCCATATTACTCCTGTCATACTCACATCCCAGCAGTAAAGGAGCTTATTACGCGCCAGCCTGTTACGACACACACACACACACACACACACACACTGTGATATGGAAATCAGCATACATATTCAGCCTTTCACAGTCAACTCTATTACCCCTAATCGGAGTTAATCGCATGAAACACACACACACACACACACACACACACACACACACACACATACACACACACACACACACACACACACTGTGATATGGAAATCAGCATACATATTCAGCCTTTCACAGTCAACTCTATTACCCCTTATCGGAGTTAATCGCATGAAACACACACACACACACACACACACACACACACACACACACACACACACACACACACACACACACACACACACACGGCAAAACGGATATATAAGCAAATGTATGTAAGAATGCTCGTACTAAAACTCTGTCACATACAAAAACAGTGACAGTATTGGAGGATGTGGAAGAGCGTATGCTAAAATATACCGTATGTTCACCCTTATAGCAAAACACGTAAACTAGAGTGTTTCGTGTAACCCATGGCAAAAGAAATACAGACATATTACAGCAAATTTAAATTAAGGGTATTACCTGCAGCACATACCAGATCAGACCAGAGGAAATGTGTAGGACATGATCATGACGTGTTGCCCTACCAAAACACACACACAACTATACCAAACACAGTGCAAGGGAATGAACAAGACGGCTTAACAAACACACACAGCCATACCATAACAAGCACAGTGCAAGGGAATGAGCAAGACGGCATGACAAATACACACAGCCATACCATATCAAGCACAGGGCAAGAGAATGAGCAAGAGAACACACAACCATTCCAAACACAGTGAAGAGAATGAACAAGAGGATTTAACAATGCACACACAGGCATACCAGTATAGTCACAGTCGTGGTAAGGTAGTACAACTCATGATGCTTCTAGAAAGTTAGTATCTTTTGATGTGAATGTCTGTAAGATAGGAAATGTCACAAGCTGCCAACGTCGAGTAGGATCATTGGGCATTTCGCAGTGTCCCTTTTCCCTGATGTCAGTTTGCTTAGCGCGAAATATCCACTGACCGTTTTTTTTTTTTTTTTTTTTTTTTTTTTTTTTTCCCTCGAGTGTATAGTTGGGCACAAATGGTAGCTAACAGTTCCGGTGCTTGTACTTCACAGTTACGATATGTTCATTACTTCCATCACATCAGGAAAATCATCAGTGGGCAGAGATATATGCCAAGCCTCCCTCACGAATAGCAGCCAGCAAATTAAAGTGAAAACTAGAAGAGGTGAAATATAATGCGACTTACATGTTAAGTGACCTTAATCCATATCCTGCATACGAAATGACCCATCATGTGTGCGGTGCGTGATGAGGTTTGGTGAGTCCACTTTCGAATGATCTTGTGTTTGTATGAGCGTGGGTTTGAGGACCTATATTTTATGTTCTCTCCCTTTCCCCTTTTCTCCGCTCCTCTCCTCTCCTCTCCTTTCCTTTCTCTCTTTTTATCATTTCTCTTCACTGCTGAAAACATTGCTGAACCAGACATCTCCACCGTCTCTTGGAGTTTCGAAACGACACGTTGAAGGCATGGCCGTTAAAAATAAACAGTGAGAGAGGTGGAGAAGAAATCAGACGTGTCTAAGAAACAAGGAAACGAAAACAGATTCATAAACAAACAGGTAGTAAACAAAGTAACAAATAAATAAGCAATGATAAGCAGGAAGGCTGATACAAAACCAAGTACAGAGTAAATAGGAAAGCAAATAAAAAGTGGATAGGAAGCAAGGAAAAATTAAAGGTATAAAAACTGTAAAACAGAAGAGAACCGTTAATGAATAAACATATAAGTGGCTGAAGAGAACATTTACATTAACACACAGAGTGAACGTAGAGAAGGCAACAACCACTTAAAGAAGAGAAGCAAGGAGGAGGAGGAGAGAGCAAAGAAGCAGATGAAAATGAATGAAAGGCTTGGAAATAATTAAGATTCAGGGCAAAGAGCAAGAGAGACGCAAGCAGACTGGAAACGGTGGAGAGAGAGAGAGAGAGAGGTTGATTCATTCGTAGAAAACTCCCTTGCCCTCCTCCGGGTAGCTGCATTTTATTCACCTACGTTGCGCGCGAGTTTACCTGCCTTTCCCTGCTTGCCTACCTGCTACCTGCCTGCGTACTCTCCTTGCATGTCTACCTACGTGCGTATCCCATATTCCCTTCCTGCCTGGTTGCCTGCCTACTCCTGCTTTCCTTCTTGCTTGCTTAACCTGACCATTCCTTTCCTATCTGTCCGCCTATCTACCTTCCTCTCAGCCTTTCTGCCTAGTACCTACCTACCTCTCCCTGCGTGTCAAGTCATTTGCCCCCTTCCCGGCCTGCCTATCTGCCTGCCGTTCGTTTCTTTCCCCGTCTTCTGTTCCTTTCTTCATTCCATTACCTCATTTTACCTTCGTCCTTTCCATTACTTGACTCAGTTGTCTTTGTAAGTCCCCCTGTCTTCATTCATATCCCTTAATTTTCTTCCCCACTCAGTATATTTGTTCAGCTCTTTCTTTGTTTTTCATTCCTTCTCTCCTCTGTCTTTACTTTTACAATTCTCTGATTTCTTCTTATTTCTCTCCCTATTTCTTCTGCTTTCTGTCTCATTTCCATATTTCATTCCAGTATTTATTTTCCTTCCATGTTTTCTCTGGGGTTCATATATTCTGTATTCTCTCGTATCCGTCTCTCCTTCAATGCTCCTCTCTCATTCCGTTCATGCAGTCCATTTAGGTTATTTGCATAAACCTGAATTAGCAAAGTGGGGTGCTGACCCTCAATTTTCGACGATGATTTTTGGGGCACGTGACGGTGATGGAACGTATTTGGCCTTCCTGTGTGACTGCTGATCGCATTTAGTAATATGGGATGCAGGCTAAGTGACCATAACCACAGGCATTCCATAAATAATCTTCAGAAATTATGGGTTTGCATTCCAATCTACGACTTAAAATTTAATCATATGACCCTAAGTCACACTTTCTTAATCGTTCCTTTTATGCCTCCATCCCTTGTTCACTTTTCATTTTTCTCATGTTTTCTTCCTTTCATTCTTATCCTTTCCTTTAATAAGCTCTTATTTCCTCGGTCGGGAGTTCCTGCCCCCCCCCCTCCGTTCCTTATTTTTCTCCTTTTGTCATGTCATCTCTCCATTTTTCAGCTTTTCATTCGTTTTTTAGCCCTTCTTTTATTTCTCCTCCTTAAATTATATTCACATCTGTTAGTACCATTTTTTTCGTTTCATTTTGTCTTCTATTCATTCTTCCCCCATGCATACGTTTCTCTTGCTTTGTCAGTTTTTTAAAGTAATTTAACCTTAACCTTTGTTTCATTCCTCTTCCTCTTAGTCCCCTCTGTCTCTCGACCTCTTTCAATAATATATCCTCAGTGTTCTTATCTCTTCTTCCGTTACTCGTCTAGCTTCTGTTTTGTTTCATTCATTGCAGTTATCGAATACTCGCACCTTTCTCTCTGTTCCCGTGTTTTTTATTTTTAGTTTTTTTTTTTTCATTCATTGTTCTTTTGAGGCGATAATATTCACCTTATTAAAGTTCTTTAATCCTGAAGGTATTAATGGCGGCTAAAGCCCTTCCATTTTGATAAGTCCGCCTTAAGCAGACCAAATTCGTGTGGGCAGCAAAAATAGACATTACGTCCTTTGATTACTGTATTGGAGTTAAACATTAAAAAAGGAAAGATGAAGAAAATCTCAATATCTGATGATAATTTCAGAAGCATATGAAGATAAGGGAGTCTGTGGCCTCTTTATATCGTTGCTGACTGACCTCTGTAATGTGGGATGCAGGCTAAACATGTCTAATAATTTCACGTGAACGTAGCGCGTGTCTGACCTCTCCATGTCGCTGTTGTCTGCCCTCTGTAGTGTGGGATGCAGGCTAATTAGAGTTAATAGTCACACGAAGATATAGCGTGCCTGGCCCCCTTATACCGTTAGCGACAGCGTTTAGTAATGTGGGATGCAGGCTATGCAGAATAAATAGTCACTTGAAGATATAACGTGCCTGGCCTCCTTATACCGTTGTTGACTGCGGTTAGTAATGTGGGATGCAGACTAATCCAGTCCGGTAATCACAGACGGTCCAGTAGTGACGGTCACTAAGTACCGTACGGACTGGCCTTCCCCCTACCGATGTAACCCCTTCAGCCCGTCCACATCTTTGCCATTATGGTCTGGCTAAGGTGACGCCGTTTTATTTAACTTTAGGAAAATCCTTTTGTCAGTGAAGGGATTAGTGGAGACAGGCTGCATCTAACTAACAATGCAGAAAGTGTCTAAAGCTGAATAAAAGCATGTGGAACAAGCAAGAATAAACTGCCTTACAGCCTGTGACTGAAGGGTCTAGTATTAACCATTAGTCTGCTATGGTTTGTTTAGCTGTGTATATCGTTTGGTGTTAGCTGGAATAGAATAAAGTTTTAATGCTTAAAAAGATGCTAATCGATATATATATATATATATATATATATATATATATATATATATATATATATATATTTATATAAAACTTTCCTGTTACGGTGGGTTTCTTTGAGCCCAGTTAAAACGTCTAACGTTCACCGGAACAAAAGAATAGGCTTCCACGTCGCAGTCAAACGTTTAGCACAGTGCCGTAAGGTCTTCCATCTGCTGTTCTTGCATGTTCTTTCCTTGTTTCTCATTTCCCCTTCTTGCTTCCCCCTTCCTCCACCCTCCTCTGTCTCATTTCAATCATTTCCCACCATCCCTTCTAATATCCCCTGCTTTATCCACCCTTCACTTTTCATTCTACCTCCTCCTCCCCCTTCTTTCTACTTCCTTCACTCTCTCCTTCTCCCTCTCCTTTTATGTTACTGACTTCTTCCCATCCCCTTTCTTTACCGTCCCCTTCTCTCCCCTCCCGCCTCCTTCTCCTCATCATTACTGCTTAGTTCACTGGTCTTCTTAACTATCCTCTTGCATTTTCTCCATTATGACGGTTGCGCAACACCCTTCTTGCTACGCATTCTCACTCCTTTTCTTTCCAGTTATCCAGTGCGAGAGTTGACTGGTACTTTCAGTCTTTCACGTATGCTACTGGTCAGCTCTAGAACTGTCTTCCGCACGCCGTCTTTCCCACTACCTATGAACTTCAGACTTTTGAATACAATGCATCCAGGCATCTCAGAATTAACGCATCTCTTTCTTGGCTTTCTTTTTGTACAACGTTCATAGGAAGGAAGAAACTTTGCAGGCTTTCTGTTTCAGGTTTTTATTGTTTTAAATTCTCTTTGTTTCTTTTCTTATTTCTTGTTTGTATATAAATAAAAACCTTCTTCTTTCATCTCACTTTCCTTTCCTCTCCCCATCTCACATCATCCCCCCCTCCCCCCTTCTTTTCCTTCCCTCTATTTCTGATCCTTTTGCCTTCCCTAAAGCGTATCCAGTCTTCATTCTGTCATTTATTGTTATGTAACCTCACTAGCATGACCTTTTCTTGTTTGACGAGATTATTCACCTCGACTCACCTCGTACTGGAATTCATTTATATTCTTATCGATCTTTTTATTTGTTCATCAATTCATTCATTCTTTCACTCATTCATTGATTCAGATTGCATTTAGCCATTTGTTTATATACACCCTTTCAACCGTTCATGCAATCACTTAATTCATGTTCATTCAGTCATTTCACTGCTTTGCCTTTGACGCATTAGTTCATTCATTAATTTTTGCGTCCATCCTTCCATCCATTTACTCATGCAGTCTTTCATAAATCTGTGTAGCCTTTTTTTTTTTTTTTTTCATTCGTTCATCCATCCACCCATATCAATAATACTATGCGATAAGCGGTGTTTGTGCGTGTGTGTGTGTGTGTGTGTGTGTGTGTGTGTGTGTGTGTGTGTGTGTGTGTGTGTGTGTGTGTGTGAGACCCCCTCGGATTTCGAATTGCCATATATCAAAAGACGCGGAACGACGACCTGACAACGGTGGTGTAAATTGTAATTTTATGGGGTTAGTTTTGCGCGTCACGCACACTTTTGTGCTCAGATTTTCGCCAGACGTTGGTAACCCTCTACAGGTCATACCGCTGGATGGAATGAGCTGAAATTTCGCATGGGCATGCCCGGTATGTCAGAGCAGGTCTGTGTCAGGTTTGGTAAGGTATCATCCATCTGTCTGTCAGTATTTCTATCCATCCATTTTATTATCAATTAATCAATTTGGCCCGACGTTTTATGCCTCTGTGCCTCTGTCCCTATTTTTTTCTGTTTATCTATTCCCGTCTATCTCTCTGTCTGCCTCTCTCCCCACCTTTGGTGCGGCGGCCCTGTCAGTCATCTTGTTTGTGCGATCCTGCTCTATCTTCTTGTCTCCTCCCCCTCCATTATCTCTCTCTCTCTCTCTCTCTCACACACACACACACACACACACACACACACACACACACACACACACACACACACACACACACACACACACACACACACACACACACACACACACACACACACACACACACACACACGCACACACGCACGCACACACACACACACACACACACACACACACACACACACACACACACACACACACACACACACACACACACACACCAGGAGGTAGGAAATGATTTAAAATAGCAAATTGATAAATGGGGAAATGTAAGGTGTTAATCCTGATGTTGGGCAGTTGGCGTTATTGATGATGATTCTGATGCTTTTAAATATGAATGGGAGTAATATCAATGGGTATGGTAATTTTGTTCACCAGTAGCTAAATATACCGTTAACCACGTTCATGGGAATCCTATCTCATTTGTTTTTGTGCAACGAGTTTTAAGGTGAAGTGTTGCGGGTTGATGAAACAGTTACTTTAGTTTTGTCTTTACATATCTTTCGTCCGACACTGTCAGTAAAAGTAATGACTTTGTTTATATTTTTTCGTTTGGAAAATCACTGATAATATTTTCCACCAAATTATCTTTGTTGAACCTGTAATATCAAACAGGCTGTGATAATAATATTGCATGGAGATGTTTAACTTCTGTAGAGGGCTCAAGCAGGGTTTGATCTGTTAGCCTTACGCCTCACAGTAACATTCTCTGTATTATGGGAGACATAAAGAGGTCGCTAACTAATAAATTTAGTTTTAATATAGAAGTGTATGGGATGCGTGGATGGTTTGGGATGGAACAGTTCATCCTGACTCGACTGGCCTCAGACCTCCTGTGGTGGAGGTGGCAATGCAGGATGGTAAACAGTTTCAGTTAATTACCTTCATTATATAATGGCAGCCGTTGCTCTGACAATAAGAATATATTGACCTACATACTGTGAAGGACATTTTCATTAAGGCCTTTTGAATTCCAGTGACCAAATATTCATGCTGGCCTTACGATATCGTGTGGTAAGCTTGGGAGTAAGATGCTGCCACATATGTTATGTTTTCTTTCTAATAAAATTCCATCACACCTTTAAGAAAAAAAAAAAAGCGTGAGAACACTGGTACAAATAATTATTTAACATAGATGTGCACACCTATTTGTCGACGATTATTTTTTTTTTATTTTATTTTTTTTTTCATAATATCTACACCATAAAATACAGCAGCCAACCAGGACCACCGTTACAAGTGACGAAGTTCCTTCATAGAATTCTTCGCTTTACTACGGTACCGTAGGTTGCCAGGTATCGCCAACCAGCCACTTGACGTGTAGCAGGTTCATATGTCCGCAGGTGTACCAGTATCTGTCTTTTACCAGTAATTCCTGACGTTATAATTACTCCCACAACGTACTAGTAACTCTCATGAGGTACCAGATTCCTGTGACGTACTAATTACTGTGATGACGTACCAGTCCCTAGCGTACCATTAACTCTCATTAAGTGCCAGTAGCCAATGTCTAACGAGTAACTCCCATGACGTACCAGTAACTCAAGTGACGCACTAGTGATTTCCATGACGTTCCAGTACGGTCCATGACGTGCCAGCAACTGCCATGACGTGCTAATAACTCCCATGACGTACCAGTAATACTCAAGGCATACCAGTAACGCCCATGACGTACTAATGAATCCCATGACTTTCTAATGAATCCCGTGATGTACTGATGAATCCCATGACGTACTAATGAATCCCATGACGTCCAAATGAATCCCGTGACATACTAATGAATCTCGTGACGTACTAATGAATCCCGTGACGTACTAATGAATCCCGTGACGTACTAATGAATCCCGTGACGTATTAATGAATCCCATGACGTATTAATGAATCCCATGACGTACTAATGAATCCCATGACGTACTAATGAATCCCATGATATACTAATGAATCCCGTGACTCACCAATTACACCGTGATTCACCGGCAGCTCCCATAACGTACCAGTAACTCCCACAACGCACCAGTAATTCTCATGATATATCAGTGCTACTCTTGACGTACCAATGCTCCCTGACTCCCATGACGTACCAGTAACTCCCATGACATGTCAGTAACTTCCATGTTGTGCCAGTAACTCCCATGACATATCAGTGCTGCCGTGACGTACCATTGATTCTGGTAAGGTCATCGCACTGGCAGGTCAGGGAAGCAATCACGTTAAGTGAGCACTTGTATCAAGGCCCCTGAGATGACAGGAAACTCAAGGGCATATTGGATTTCAACATTAACCCTTTCTTTACACTGACGGCTGTATTTTTATCCCTCCTCCAGGCAATTAACTTTGAATGTGACGATGAGGGTTCGTATTATTTAATCCATGTTTCTTCCAGACGGTTATATTTAATCTGGTTGTAACATTTATCGCTGAAAGAGTTAATGAAATCAACATTCAGTCCTCAACAGTTGGTCTAGTCTACTGTCATCGAAGCTTAATAAAATCGCGTGGCAATAGCAAGAGTTAACTAAACAGGCACGACAACACAGCTCAGCCGCACACCACTCTAACAGACTGTGTAGCTTACAGGCTTACAGCAAACACAGTTAGTATTATGGTTTGCACAGAAAAAAAAAAAATCAGTATGAATACGACAATCAGCCCTAAAACCGTTTTCTGTAACGGAATGCTCCCGATTGCTAGGCAACGCTTTCTCTAAACCTCCTCAATCCGTATCATCGTCATCAGCAGCAGCCCCCCCCCCCCGGGGGGGGAAAGGGTAGGCTACACCATGTCACACTCCTCACGGACGCTGTAGAGTGAGAAAGAAGACGTGTGTATAGTTAGTGGTTAGCACTTTCCCTGCAGTAAAACATCTCAGTTATTTTATTATTACTGCTTCCATTTGATTATATTCAGCCTTACTTAGATGTATGGTTGGCGTCATCATTAAGAGGACGTTTTTGTTAACTTTATTCTTGTCCAGCGAACATTATTCAGCTTCAGATATACGTGTAGTAGTGAAGGGATTAAGGAACACTGTATCTAACGCCTTCAGTTCCTAAAGTCTTCCTAAAGCTGAATAAATTCGTCTGGTGGCAGCAGTATTAAAGCATTATATTCTGGGTGTTTGTGATCGATATTTTTATCTGTGCAGAGAAACACTAAGCAGTCAGCGATTTATACTGCAAGAGAACATTTATAAGAAGATCAGTTTGTTAATCTGACTTCCTATGACTGAAGAGAGAGAGAGAGAGAGGGAGAGAGAGAGAGCGAGCGAGTCAGGAGGTAAGTTTTTGAGACGAGTTTCGGAAAGGAAAGTTTCTGTGCAAGTTTTCCAATTGGCTGTTTTCATGTCTTGCTCACCGTAATTTTGCCAACTTATGACCGTCCTGGGAGAGAGAGAGAGAGAGAGAGAGAGAGAGAGAGAGAGAGAGAGAGAGAGAGCGGGATTAGAGAAAGTGAGAGAGTGATCGAGATTGAGAGAATTGATATTTGTAAATTGTGTGTGTGTGTGTGTGTGTGTGTGTGCGTGCGTGCGTGTGTGTGCGTGTGTGTGTGTGTGTGTGTGTGTGTGAGAGAGAGAGAGAGAGAGAGAGAGAGAGAGAGAGAGAGAGAGAGAGAAAGGAGGTAAGTTTTTGAGACAAGTTTCGGAAGAGAAAGTTTCTGTGCAAGTTTTCCAAAGGGCTGTTTTCATGTCTTGCTCATCGTAATTTTGCCAACTTCAGTAAGGTCGGGAGAGAGAGAGAGAGAGAGAGAGCGGGATTAGAGAAAGTGAGAGAGAGAAAGAGAAACATTGAAAGATTAGATGTTTGTAAGTGGAATGTGTAAGTAAAGGGTTTGTGTGTGTGTGTGTGTGTGTGTGTGTGTAAATAAAGGTAGTGAGATGAGTGAGAAATTGTGTTGTGTGTGTGTGTGTGTGGGTGTGGGTGTGTGTATGTGTGAGAGAGAGAGAGAGAGAGAGAGAGAGAGAGAGATTATGTATATAGTAGAGATTAGAACAGTGATTAAGAGGATTAGAAGGGAATTGGAGGGGAGTGGGAAGAGAGGAAGATTAATTATGAGACACTATCAAGAGTTGAACATCAGTTATTCTCTTCAGCACAACTACATGTTTTTCATTGGAGTACTGATATTACCAGATGATTTTATTCACGTAAGAGTTCGTATTATCCATCTTAAAAGGCTTTCCGAATGTCTTAATTATCATTTAATTACAGCATAGTGGCTCAGTGGGTTAGAGCGCTCCGCTCTGACCGAAGGGTCGGAGGATCGAATCCACCCAAGGGTCATCGATAGACATCAGGAAGGGCATCCGGTCATAAAATGCTACACACTCCAGTCCAAAAGTCCTCTACCCAGAGGCAACGCCTTAGCCCTTCGGGGATACTTGGCGTAAAACCAAATTATTATATATATATATATATATATATATATATATATATATATATATATATATATCTTAATCATGTCGTTCCAGTTGATAAAAAAAATTATAACTTTCATGGTGGGAACTCTTCTAGTTTTCTATTCCAGCAAACACCAGGCCATTTATATTATGTTGAGAATGAGTCATAGGAGCCAGAGAGAGTTGATACTGTCACCATTAACCCTGTCGTTGTCGGGATGAATCTGGTATTGTATTCCAACAAACACCAGACGATTCTGTCATGCTGAGAATGAGCCATAGGAGTCACAGTTAATATTGTCTCCAATAACCCTCTCACCTCTAGTGACGTATTTTATCAGTGTATTTTTCCTACATCCCAGCGATTTCATATATTACTCAGGACAGGCCTCTCGTTTTTGAGGGATAAATATAGGCTGTGTCTAACCCGTCCAGTTAGTATAACAAGTCTCCTAAGCTGGATAGAGCAGTTTGAAGGTAGCAAGAATAAAGTGCAGTGTCGTGGTACTAAAGTTGTTAATATCAGCATGTTGTAAACTTACCATAATACGGTTGTGTGTGTAAAGTAGCATGACAGATGGTGACCCGGTTATCAAAATACTTCTTCCACAAGACATGATAGGTGTGTGAAGAGGGAGGATGTTGGGAGGGGAGGAGAAGACTTAGAATCCTGAAACTTAGTATAGCTGTTGTAGCTTTTCCAGTGTTTGTTCTGTATGTATAGTTGCTCAGCCAATGATAACCCAGATTCTGAGGTAGTGTGTCCACAAGCTGTTTGGTGGGAGGGGGAGGAGGTGCAGATAGGTGGCAGGGCCTTAGGACCGTGAAAGGCAATATGTTTGGCCTTTATTATGGGTCTTTTGTGTGTGTACAGTTGAACAAGCAAAGGTGTCGTGATTAGTGTGTTAAAGTATCCACAAGCAGTGATGTGTGATGGCTGGGATGGAGGAGATAGGACCCAAATCCTTGACAGTTTGAGAATATGAAGCTGCACGTCCGTACATTAACTGATTACTGAGGTACAACATACGCAGGCAGTGAAGGGAGAAGGGGGGGAAACCTGTGCACTGGAAAATGAGTAGACTTGGCCTTTTCCCAGACTTATTATGTGTGCAGATTGGCAGAACCAGAGGTGGCCCAGCTAGTGACATAACATCCACAAAGTCGGACAACAAAAGGTGTCCTGGTTACTATGGTACAGCATAGTGACGCATTCCCGGGATGGAGGCAGCATAGTGACGCATTGCAGGGATGGAGGTTATAGGAACGGGGGAAGGGGCTTAGAACCCTGGAATTACTGGGCTTTACCTTCACCGTTGGCCTGTTGTGCGTGCAGGGTTGCATAACAGATGACCCGGCTGCTGCAATGAGATGACCTCAAAATGTGATACATCGTGGAGGCATGGTAGGGCCAGGGAAATAAGAATTTAAATCTAGTATCACTGTTACTATAGCATTCCTACATGCCACTACTACCATAGTATTCCTACATGTCACTACTACCATAGTATTCCTACATGCCACTACTACCATAGTATTCCTACATGCCACCACTACCATAGTATTCCTACATGCCACCACTACCATAGTATTCCTACATGCCACCACTACCATAGTATTCCTACATGCCACTACCACCATAGTATTCCTACATGCCACCACTACCATAGTATTCCTACATGCCACTGCTACCCTAGTATTCCTACATGCTACTACTATCATAGTATTCCTACATGCCACTACTACCATAGTATTCCTACATGCCCATACTACCACAGTATTCCTACATGCCCATACTACCACAGTATTCCTACATGCCACTACTACCATTGTATTCCTGCATACCACTACTACCACAGTGTTCCTACGTGCACAGGGGGACAGAAGTATTAAGCTTTAATATATAAAATCTGTCACTAAAGCAAAGGTATTTGAAAGCTGTCTAAGCTGACGTGAATACGGCTACTCGTATTGAAGGGTTTATAATCAATGTCCGGTAGTCCCATGTATCTAATATCTTTTATATCATTCATGTTGCCTTTAGACTTATTTATTCTGCTTAGGAGAAAATCCCTCGTAGTGAAGAAGCTCTGTAAGTATTTAAGACTGCTGAGATCAGAGGACGTAGGACAGAGGGAGAAATGGTTAAAAGAAATGACAGAATACTTGTGTGTGTGAAAGGCAGACAGAACTTCAAAGAACGTTAGACAAAGGCTGGTCGATGGAGAGAGTGGGGGGGGGGGGATTACGTGGAGTGCTAGGTTTCTCAGTAATTCTGTGTTACTTGATTAAACTCCTTCACACTGATGGTACTCGTAGTGTATTATTGCTGTCTCCAGACACTTGTATTCACCTTAGGATAAACTTTTCTAATTAGACTAGTATATATATTTTCCCCAACTCCTTCACAAAAACCATATCCTGCTATGTGTAATAACATCAGCAAGTAGTAGCCAGAATAAAACTATAATGAGTCTTGGTATTAAGGAGGATAATTACATGGCAGTATTTGTGTTTGTACGTACCAGCCTTATTTCATTCATACAGGATGTCCCAGCACTTGACGCACTGACTTTACAAGGGGATTCTTGCATCCTTTATAAGTAACAAATGTTATATCAACATGGGTCCAATTCTTGCACCCTTTATAGGTAACAAATGTTTTATCAACATGGGTCCAATTCTTGCACCCTAACAAATGTTATATCAACATGGGTCCAATTCTTGCATCCTTTAAAAGTAACAGTTATATCAACTTGGGTCCAATTCTTACATCCTTTATAAGTAGCAAATGTTATATCAACATGGGTCCAATTCTCAACCGTGTTATATCAACATGGGTCCAATTCTCAACCGTGTTATACCAACATAGGTCCAATTCTCAACTGTGTTATATCAACATGGGTCCAATTCTCAACCGTGTTATATCAACATGGGTCCAATTCTCAACCGTGTTATATCAACATGGGTCCAATTCTCAGCCGTTACGGACCTACAGTTACTGATAACCTTAGGAGTGAATTATGAAGGAGACATTTTTGCTGGTAAGGACAATAGTAATTGTAGCTCCGTAACGGTTGAGAACTGGACCCATGTTGGTAAGGCATTTTGTACTCATTAATCAGACCAAGAATAATGGAATGAAGTTAGTACGTCAAGTGCCGACACACCCTGTATATATGACTAATGAAGTTAGTACGTCAAGTGCCGACACACCCTGTATATATGACTAATGAAGGTAGTACGTCAAGTGCCGACACACCCTGTATATATGACTAATGAAGTTAGTACGTCAAGTGCCGACACACCCTGTATATATGACTAATGAAGTTAGTACGTCAAGTGCCGACACACCCTGTATATATGACTAATGAAGTTAGTACGTCAAGTGCCGACACACCCTGTATATATGACTAATGAAGTTAGTACGTCAAGTGCCGACACACCCTGTATATATGACTAATGAAGTTAGTACGTCAAGTGCCGACACACCCTGTATATATGACTAATGAAGTTAGTACGTCAAGTGCCGACACACCCTGTATATATGACTAATGAAGTTAGTACGTCAAGTGCCGACACACCCTGTATATATGACTAATGAAGTTAGTACGTCAAGTGCCGACACACCCTGTATATATGACTAATGAAGTTAGTACGTCAAGTGCCGACACACCCTGTATATATGACTAATGAAGTTAGTACGTCAAGTGCCGACACACCCTGTATATATGACTAATGAAGTCAGTATGTCAAGTGCCGACACACCCTGTATATATGACTAATGAAGTTAGTACGTCAAGTGCCGACACACGCTGTATATATGACTAATGAAGTTAGTACGTCAAGTGCCGACACACCCTGTATATATGACTAATGAAGTTAGTACGTCAAGTGCCGACACACCCTGTATATATGACTAATGAAGTTAGTACGTCAAGTGCCGACACACCCTGTATATTTGACTAATGAAGTTAGTACGTCAAGTGCCGACACACCCTGTATATAGGACTAATGAAGTTAGTACGTCAAGTGCCAACACACCCTGTATATATGACTAATGAAGTTAGTACGTCAAGTGCCGACACACCCTGTATATAGGACTAATGAAGTTAGTACGTCAAGTGCCGACACACACTGTATATATGACTAATGAAGTTAGTACGTCAAGTGCCGACACACCCTGTATATAGGACTGGTTTGTATTCTCCCTTGAACCATTTTACTTTTTTTTTTTTCCCCAGACTCATGTGTATCTTTCCCATTCATGTTCTTCCCCCCCCCCATCTCTCTCTCTCTCTCTCTCTCTCTCTCTCTCTCTCTCTCTAGTCATTCTCCCTTTCTTCACCATTCTTTCCCCTTATCTCCTCCCCGCCCCTATCATATCTGCTCTCCGTATTTATCACTTCTCTTCACCTTCCCTCCCCTCCACACCACTTCCCTCCCCTTCTATCACTTCCCTTCTCATTCCACCCTTCCTCTCCCTCTCCAGTCCTACACCTTCCCTTTCCAACCCCGTCCCCTCCCCTTCTCCATCCTCTCCCCATCCCCTTCCCCCTACCCCTCCTTTCCTCTTCTTCCCCCTTCCCCACCTCAATAAAAAAAGAAAAAATGCCGCCCAACTGGCACGAGTTTTTCACCTTCATCAAAGTTGGTGGCTTCCCGTTTTTCAAGCAATTTTTTTCCGTAAATCTTTTCCTTCATTTTTGCACTGACTTCTTTTCCAGTGTCAAGTTTCTTCGTCGCCAACTTGGTATTGACATTTGGGCGGAGGGTGGGAGGGATTGGGATGGGGAGGGAGAATTTGAATGGGGAGGGAATATTTTGGTTGGGGAGGTGGAGGAAAAAAGGAAATTCGATTGGGGAGGGGAGGAGAAAAGGGGGAATTTGACGTGGATAGTATATGGGAGGGAGCATCTAGATGTCAGGCAAGAGGGGGAGGGAGAGGAAATTTGGCTGAGGGGAGGGAGAGAGAGAACTTTCGTGGTAGAGGGGTAGACTATGTGATGGGGAGAAGGAGGGGGAATTTGGAAAGGGGGCAAGAAGAAGGGGAGGAGGCTGGAATAATATGAATAAGGTGATGGGGGAACTTGGAAGGGGGTAAGGGGTAGGGGGTATTTGGCTCTGAGGAAGAGGGAAAATGTGGCTGGAGAAGGAGAGGGAGACGAGGATACTAGCTGGTGGGAGGAGGAAGGGGATTTTAGTGATAGAGAGGGCAGGGAAATTTGGCTGGAGGAGGGGGAAGGGGGGAATTTGAGTGGTGGAAGGGGAGGGGAGAATATTACTGGGGGAAGGGAAGGAGGAGTTGACTAGGGGAAAAGGAGGGGAACTTTGCTCCCACCCGCCTCCCCTGTCTCTGACCTTCTATCCATGTAGCTTTTCCTGTTTTCCTTTCATTTCCGTTTCGTTCTTTTTCTCCTCGTCGTTCTTCTTTTTGTTCTCCTTTCCTCTTTCATCACCTCCCCATAATTACTTCTTTCCATCATTTTCTTTTCATACTATATTTTCTTATCATGTTCTCTTGCTTCCTCACCATTTACTTTCCATCCTTCCTTGTCCACTCTCTCTCTCTCTCTCTCTCTCCCTCCAAATGTCTGCTTTTATCTCCTTGTTCCCTTCTTTGACCTCCACATGAGTATCGCAGTAAAACACACACACACACACACACACACACACACACACACACACACACACACACACACACACACACACACACACACACACACACACACACACACACACACACACACACACACACACATACACACACAAAATACTGAAAAAGATCTAGAAAATGTTGGTCCTTTTTCATCTGAACACATCGATTTCCTGTTTTATATACAGCCGGTGACAAAAGTTCTTTTAATATTTCAGCTTATACTTCTCACTTTCCTTAGCCGGCTAATATTCTTATGGTGAGAGAGGCTTGGTATGTTTCTCTTCCCATAGATGTCTCTCTTTGATATGATGTGTCAGGGAGTAGAGTGGCAGACATGCCGTAAGTTTGAAGTATGCGCAGTGGAATAGTAGGCCAACTTTTGTATCCGACTGTACATGCCAGTTCGTGGCGTGTACCACCCCCCATCCTCACTTCCTATTTCCACCTTCCCGATTCTCCTTCTCGTTCCCCCTACTCCTTCCCCTTCTTTCTACCTCTCACCATTTCCCCCTCCTACCCTCGCCCCTTCCTGCTCCCCCATCCATCTCCTTCTTCTTCTCATTCTCCCTCTATCTTCCTTCCCCTCTTCCCATCTCTCTCTTCTACACACTCTCCTTAATTTTGTCCTGCATTGAATTGTGCAATAGTCCTGCCATTGGTGTTATTAACCTGCTTTTTATGAGGTTCTTACCAAGATGAGTGAAATCGTCTGGTTATGGCAAGACCACAGTCATGTCTGGGGTTATGACTTAAAATGGATAGTGGGAACATTGTTGTACCCCTGAGCGACGAGGCAGCCTTATCTAAGCTGAATATAATGGTTAGGAGGTAAAGACTTAAAGGTGGAAGCAGACATTACCAGGCGCTTAGCCGCGGTGCTCATCTCAACTTGAAGTGGAGGGTTATTCCTCCACTGACATAAGATACAGGGACATCGCATCCTTAAAGGTACCGGTATTACAGTTAGGATGGACACCTAAGTCGCGTGGCACCAGTTGCCCATACCAGATTCGAACACTGGTGGTGTCGGGCCGGCAGCTTCGGAGTTGGCAGTGCAAACCACTAGACCACCGCGGCGGTCAGGAGGACGACAGAGTAATATAGAAATGACATCGTCACACTGGATGGATTAATGATTTCTGATACGTCGTACAATATTTTGATTAAGAATATAAGAACAGAAGATGACTGCAGTAGACAGGGCAGCTCATAGGCGGCTCTTGTCTAAGGGATGACCCATCTTCATGAATAAGGCAAGGCTAGTGAAGAAAAAGACTTTCTCTGCCCATCAGATCCTCCAGCAGGAAATTACTGCAATGAATACCAAGCAGCACAAGAAAACTGTCACGGAATTTTATGGGAAAGGACGAAAGGAAGTTATTTACTCCTGTTGTGAAAAAGGATGGAGGAAAAACCTGGTCTTCAGGTGTCAGATCTCTGAATGATCCTGTCTCCATTTCCTCCCGACCTTTGATCTTTTCCTTTGGGGCACTGGGTGTATTATTTCTCGTTGTGTGTGTGTGTGTGTGTGTGTGTGTGTGTGTGTGTGAGAGAGAGAGAGAGAGAGAGAGAGAGAGATTGTAGTCATTGTTCCTTATACCAGTTGCAGTACTTATCTTATTGTAAAACCTAACTCAGTGTCCGTAACTTTGTCGTAGTCGTGCCCTCCTGCCAGTGTGACCTGCTCTGTTAAGTGGGGAAGCTGAGCCAGGGTTTGTATTTATCAAGGATCTTTTAAGTGTGGAAGCTGAGCCAGGGTTTGTATTTATCAAGGATCTTTTACGTGGGGAAGCTGAGCCAGGGTTGGTATTTATCAAGGATTTTCAGCAAGTTTTACCAAATCCCTAGTTAACTTTTCAGAAATCGTTGGGTTTTTCTTTTTTTTTCCTTCATGTGGTTTTTTAGAAGTTTCTTGGTGTTGCATTAGCCATACATTATACCTAACAGTACGCATTTTACTGTGACGGGGTGAATGAAAACTACAGCTTCTCCTCCTGTTAGAGTAGTCTCGCTTTGTCTGAACTGAATCGTGTGGAAATGGCAGAAATAAAATGTCATTGTATTGAAGGGGTTGACACTCGAGCATCTGTGACTCTGTGGCTGAATAAGGAAGTCTGACGGTAGCCACAATAAAATACTTGAGTTATCCTCATCATGCATCATGAGAACTTTAATGGTGAGCCTTTAACATCCTTAGGCTGTAATGGCTCACACTGAACACCATGAAATGATCTGGTGTTAAATACAATAAAATACTAGAGTTTTCCCTATCATGCATCATGAGAAAAATAACTGGGAAAACCTTTAATGTCCATATGCTCTCATGACATATTCAACATCATGAAATAATCTGGTGTTGGCTGGAATACAGTTCCAGAGTTGTCCTGTTCGTTGGACAGATATGCAGTTTTCATGAGAATTAAGTCTCTGTAACAGTTTACTTTTACAAAAAATAATTGTCATTGTCATAATTTTTCACTTTAATGTTGACGCTTGTTTGATTGTGAAAGGTTGCTGGTTCTTTGGAAGCAATAATAAGGAATATGGAAGTGAGCATGGAAGTAAAAAATGTGTTGCATGACAGTATTATGATCCTCACTCTAACGTATGGATGTGAAGCTTGGACCCTTTTGGATAGACACAGGTCAAGTGCAAGAACAATGGAAATTAGTTATTTGAGAGGAACATGTGTAGTCATACTGAGAAACAGAGAATTGAGGAAGTAAAGAAGCCTTGTGGTGTTGATGTGAATGTGATTGAAAATGTAAAGAGAAATTATTGTGAGATTATATGGCCATGGGAAGAGGGTGACGAGTGAGACACTGACTAACAATTGTGCGTGAGTGAGATGGAGGGGGATACCAAGAATGAGATGGAGGGATGAAGTGGAGAGATACATGAGGGAGGGGTTTGTGAGTTGAAGGAAAGGCAACCAAATGGCAAAGGACAGAATGACGTGGAGGCGATTTATGTTCACCCCTTACGGGATTGAGGCGTCTGGCAGTAGATAGATAAACTGATTGATTGTGAAGTGTATGGTAGTTGTATTAGTGAAAACAAAATTATAAACAAGGCATCAGAATCATTTGATTTGTTGCATTTTTTCACTTTAATATTCGCTATGATTTGTGAAGTGTATGGTAGCCGTATGATTGAAGACAACAGTATAAACAAGTCTTGTACACAGCGTAAGTTAAGAAAGTTTGTACATTTGGTACCTACTCACACCCTTATATCTCACCCACTCTCACTTAACTCCTTCAGTCCGATGACTGTATTTTTCTCACCGGTAAGAAGAGTATGTTTTCACCCATGTTTTTTTGTTTGTCTGTTAGTAAGATTACTCAAAAACTAAAAGAGAGATTTAGACCAAATATGGTGGGTAGCTAGCCCATGTCCCGGAGAACAATCGATTAACTTTGGGGACCGATCCGTATCGTATTAGAGATTCTGGATCCGGAAAACATTTTTTGTGAAACCGTAATTATTGATGAGAATACCTATTATGAAGAGTGGTTTGGAAATTACGTTGCCCTTGTCGGAGAGCTGCGCTTCAGTGAGTGCCCCTCAAGTTTATTCTTGCGCACATCATGATTTTATTTACCTCATTATAAACTTTTCTATTTGGAAGGGTTAGGAGTCTTCTCCATTAACCCCCTTCACTGCCAGATGTCTCCCTTTAGCTGCATGTCATCGTCAGCGAGCAGCAAAATTATCCCAAAAATTGTGTCCACGGGCTGAAGATGTCAGAAGGTGGTGGCAGTGTTAATGTGATAACAGTAGTAATGGCAGTGGTGGTGGTGGTGGTGGTGGTCACGGTGGTGGTGGTAGTAGTGGCAGTGTTGATGTGATAGTAGTAGTAATAGCAGTGGTGGTGGTGGTAGTAGTGTTGACGGTGGAGGTGGTAGTAGTGGCAGTGTTGATGTGATAGTAGTAGTAATGGCAGTGGTGGTGGTGGTGGTGGTCACGGTGGTGGTGGTAGTACTGGCAGTGTTGATGTGATAGTAGTAGTAATAGCAGTGGTGGTGGTGGTAGTAGTGTTGACGGTGGAGGTGGTAGTAGTGGCAGTGTTGATGTGATAGTAGTAGTAATGGCAGTGGTGGTGGTGGTGGTGGTGGTAGTAGTAGTGTTCACGGTGGAGGTGGTAGTAGTGGCAGTGTTGATGTGATAGTAGTAGTAATGGCAGTGGTGGTGGTGGTGGTGGTGGTGGTGGTAGTAGTGTTCATGGTGGTGGTGGTAGTAGTGGCAGTGTTGATGTGATAGTAGTAGTAATGGCAGTGGTGGTGGTGGTGGTGGTGGTAGTAGTGTTCATGGTGGTGGTGGTAGTAGTGGCAGTGTTGTGATAGTAGTAATAGTGGTTGTGATAGTAATGGCGGTATGGATGATGATGATAGTAGCTGTAATGGCAGTGGTGGTGGTGGTAGTAGTAGTAGTAATGGCAGTGGTGGTGGTAGTAGTAGTAGCAGTAGTAATGGCAGTGGTGGTGGTGGTAGTAGTAGTAGTAGTAGTAGTAGTAATGGCAGTGGTGGCAATGATGATAGTAGTGGTGGTGGTGGAAAGTGATCAGGTTAAGTTTGAGTTATTTTGGTGTTGTGTGTGTAATTAGCTGACGAGGGTGGTGGGGGTCAAGGCCGACTGCAGCTGCGGCGCCAGACATTAGGATTACGGGTAATATTCTGAGTGGCTTTGCAGACTTCCTAACACCACATCCTTACCGATTTATTCTGCATATTACACCTAGGAATCTCATTATCATTTTGCAAGTTGTAGGCGAGATTCAAAATATATCAGTGTCAGAAATGTATGAATTAACGTAAAAGGGAATATCAAAGCGTAATATCCTTAATAAATCGTAAAGAAAATGTGCTACGGAGCCTCCAGTGGTACCTAGAATACGGCCCTGTATTTCATTTGTCTTTCTTCACTTTCATATACACTTTACCTTCTTCGTTAAACTGGTGGCATTGTTGTCGTTGTCTCCAGACGATTATATATAGGTCAGGTGGGGCGCCTCGTATTCATTAGGTTAGTCTCCATCAACACACTCAGTACCATGACGCATTTTTACTGTGTTCCTGTTACCACCAGTCGGTTGTATTTAACTTTAGAAAGACGTTATCTATGCTTTTGTTCCGATATTCACTTTTCGGTGTTCCTGTTTTATGTGCAGCTGTCTATTATGTACACTCACGTTTAGATCTGCTCTTTCCTTTTTCCAGCATGCCTCGTGTTTTCTCTGTGCCATATCCGTCACCAGGAGCGTGGCTTTGTGTCAGTGCTCCCCTCCATAATCCTTCAACAAAAAATCTGAGGGAGCGTCCGTGTGAAATGACGGGTTTCATGCAGTCCTCCGGGTTCACGTCTAGATGTGCCTGGGGCTACAACACCGATATCGCCCTTTTTTTCCCCTCTCATTTTCGTCTTCACCCTTCCTTTTCATTCATGTTCGTTCCTTCTTTTCCACCCATTTTGCTTTCCACGCTTCCGTCTGTCTGTGTCCATTTTCTTCCGCTATTTTCTAATCCTTTTCATCCCCACCCTTCCCTCTGTGTATTCATTATCGTCCCCACCTCTTACACACATTGTCTTTTTCATTCCTCCATCTTCCTTCATTTTTGCCCTCGTGTAACTCATTTTTATACCAATCCATATATTTGTTTTCCAGTTCCCTAACTCATTTTAATATTCACCCCTCCATCTGTTTTCATTCATTCTTTCCCCCTCATTTCCATTGTTTTCGTCTCCTCTTTCATCTATGTCCTGTTGCTCTGCCCTTCGTCTGTTTTGTTATGCTTCCCCTTTGTGGCGTATTCGTATATATTACTTCCTCCTTCCCCTTGCTTATTCTGCTTTCATCCCATTCTTCCCATTAAGCATGACTTTCATCTCTCTCTCTCTCTCTCTCTCTCTCACACACACGCACGCACGCACGCGCGCACACACACACACACACACACACACACACACACACACACACACACACACACACACACACACACACACACGTAACTGTTTTACTTATTCTCTGCATTTTGCCCCACTCCTCATTTCCGCTTTTCTCCTGTTCCTTTTTAATTCAGTATATCTTTATCCCTACTCCATATTTGCCTTTCTTGTATCTCAGTCATCCCCTTCTTTTTCCCCTCCTGCTCCTCCTCAGTTTTCCTCTGCTAATCCCCTTCATTGCGAGGCGTCTTTCTTAACCTCAGTAGAGTGGTCTGGCGGTGGAAAGACTAAAAAGGAGGTCGTAGCACTGATGTTTATTTGTTCAACTCATCGCGTAGACTTGTTAGTACTTCCTTAAGGCACAGCAGTCCTCCTACAGGCCACATAATCCTCGCATGTAGTCACTTCGGGGGTTAAATGGTGATACTCACCGTCCATATTGAATACACTTTGAAGACTGGTGTAGTTGTAGTAGTGAAGGTGTTTTTATGACATTTCCGTGTGTCTGGAGAAGGGTCAGTAAAGTTTCCTAAAGCTCAACTCAAGTGTCAAACTGTTCCCTGCCCCGTTGAGTGTAGAGGGGAACAGGGCAAGGAGGAAGGACAGGAGGGAAAGAAGAGATGAGAGAATAGAGAGAGAAAGGAGAGAGGTTAGGTAGGTAATGAGGTCTCTATGGAGGGGTGAGTGTTGTGGTAACTTATACATGCCACCTGATACCTGACACCGCCACCCTTACATCCCCTCACACCCTCCTGACCCTCCCTCCCTTAATCAGTTGTTTATATTACCTCTCCCTCACCGCCCTGAACACAGTCCCAACAAGGAGAGGATAAATGGTACACCAACCCAGACACTCAGGCTCCTGTGACTGTCTCAGCGGAATAAAATCGTCTGGGTTTAGCTGGAATAACGTAGGAGACACGACCATGAGAGGGTCAAAGAAGGAGTGCCAGGGAGCCTCCTTAGCCCACGGGAATGTCAGCTCAGGGCGTCGCCTCAGGGAAGTTGGGTCTTGGCCTTTGTCGGATTTCCTGCTTCCTTGCCACATTCACGGAGCCTTAATTGACGCGCCACTATTATTTACCTTTTCCTCCCCTGTCCACGTGAAGGTGTTTTTCGTTGTGCAGATATCCAATTCTGAATGAAAAACGTTTAGAACGTTATTGCACCACAGTATTTATTGATATTTATGTTATTTATTTATTGTGACAGGAAACTTTGAAAATTAGGAAGCTGTTTTGGTACCGTTTGCGCCTTAACGTTTCCGCGATATCAGCTTATTTACCTGTTTATTCCAGACGAAATTATTTTACTCTCTCTCTCTCTCTCTCTCTCTCTCTCGAGTCTAGAGAGAGAGAGAGAGAGGCCCTCCATCTGTTATCCTTTCTCTCTTCATCTGTATACTCCCTCTCTCTTGATCTGTTCTGTCTATCGCTTTATCAGGTGACCCATTATCTCTGTATTTATCGCTCTCTCTCCCTCCCTCTGTTTCCCTTTTTCTATGTCTGTCCCCCTCTTTCTCCATCTGAATCCTCCTCTTTTCCGTCTCATGTCTCATGCTTCTCTTTTTCCTCCATTTTCCCCTCCTCTTATTATTCTGTTACTTTTTCTTCCTGTGTTTCCTTCCCCTTTCCATTTTTATCCTCTCGCTTTTGCCTTTGCATTTCTCCTTTCCTCCGTTTTTCTTCGTTTCTGCATCTGTACAGTTCTTATCATTTCTGTGATTCCGTGTGTGGGGTTGCGACGTGAAAACTAAGTAAGTGTAAAAAGCCAAAACGTGTAATGGTGTACGGTTTTCACTGCCCTCAACCTCGCTTCATTCCACCCACACTCTTACACACCTTTTAGCGCCTTCACCATGACGAAATTTTACCTTTATTCGTTCAGCCATCAGGTGATTTTATTCAACTTGACACCGTGTATCCTCAGACTTATATACTGTATATATATATATATATATATATATATATCAGCAGCAGCCGTTGAGGTCCACTGCAGGACCTGGCTATCCCTACCGAAGCAGGGATGATACAGCCAATGTATCTCTACCAGTGGCTTAGGCTGTCTGGTAGAGACTGTATGTAGGGTGAGAAGTGCTTGTGAGTGTAATTGTAGTGTTGTAGTGGCTTGGGATGTGTGTGTAGTCTGTGAACCAAGTGTAATCGGCCCGCCTTAAGCCGAGTGGGTGCAAGCATACTAGTATGCGATACCGGTTCAACCACAGCACCCCTTGTGTCCGCCAAAGTAGCAAGTGGCTAGGTGAACGCTTCCCAAAGTTTTTACAACTCTGGCGGGAGGCGAACCCGCGCTCACCAGCGTGCGAAACGCACACTCTACCACTGTACCACAGAGGCTCCATATATATATATATATATATATATATATATATATATATATATATATATATTATAGTTAATTCTTGATATTTCCAGAGATTTTGATATATAGATATATATATATATATATATATATATATATATATATATATATATATATATATATATATATTATAGTTAATTCTTGATATTTTCAGAGATTTTGTTAACTCTGGAACCATTTGTAGTGACTGGGTAGTAAACAGGTGTCCATTAACCCACCATTCACAGTCTCATTTATTTCCCTTAAGGTGAATAAATCGTTTGAAGGTAGCAAGAATATTTGTAAAATACGTCACAGAACTGAATGGATTAAGGGATGATCAGGAACCCCCCCCCCCACCCTGCCTCCTTTCAGACACCCTGCCTTAACGCCTTAAGCAGCACCAGGTCTTGTATATCATATTATTGTTGCTGCAGATGATTTCAAGTAGTGTTAAGGTGAGGAACACCGCCTACCCCGCCTCCCTCCAGACACTACTGTACTTTGAACCTGTGCGGTATATTATACTTTGTTACCTTCAGACACTACTGTACTTTGAACCTGTGCAGTATATTATACTTTGTTACCGTCAGACACTACTGTACTTTGAACCTGTGCAGTATATTACTTTGAACCTGTGCGGTATATTATACTTTGTTACCTTCAGACACTTGTATTCAGCCTGGGAGATGGCCATCGTAGTGAAGTGATTGATACAATCTTTACTGTATATCACCAGAAGTGCGATGACTTGTGTATTATTTTTTCTTGCTTTCGTCAGGCGACAGTGCGCTGCGGTTGTGCCTCTCGTGCAACGCTAGAATCCTTTGGAGGTTTTTCAGCGCCGCCAAGTGCGCAGCGCGTTATTCTGTCCTCACTGGTTGAGGAATACGATGGCCTGCAGTATCCTTGTGCCTTACACCACGAGGGAGTTAATTTGGATTAGGCCTAATTTATTTTTGATGAGGAAATAAATGATAGTTGTGGTATTGATGTGAATGTGATTGAAAGCGTGATAAGCACTTTGAGATGGTTTAGCTATGTGGAAAGGATGAAAATAACCGTTGGAGTGTATGTAAGTGAAATGGAAGGGGAGGGGGAGGCAAAGGATGAGATGTAGGGATGGGATGGAGAGATATACTCGTACTGTATGCGAGAGTGGGTGAGTTGGAGGGAGGGCAGCCAAATGGTAGAGGACAGGGCGAAGTAGAAGCATTGTTTGTGGCCACCCCTTACGGGATTCCTGCGTCTGGCTGTAGGTAAATTAATAGATAGGTTTGGGTACTAGTGTTAATACTGGCACCATTAACCTTGTTATGGGCCATTAACCTTGCTATGGTCGCCTCAGCATCTTGTTATTGTATTCTTTGTAACACCAGACTATTTACAAATGAGTCCTAAGAACGTGTGTGTTAATTAAGAGGATATAAAAGTTAACTGTGGTAAACGTGTAGTTTTTTATGGCACCATTAACAATGTCATTGTCGGGACAGTTGTAATATTCTATTCCATCTAATGCGTGACAATTGGAGTCAACTGAGAGTAAGTGTACATCCTAAATTGTTAATACTGTCACCCAAACTCTGTCACGGTCTTGTCAGCTCTTATATTATACTTTGACTGACACAAGACGCTGTTCGTCAGCGAAGGGCTAATGATACGAGCCTGAAACTGTTAATTAAGAGGTAATTAAAAGTTAAATGAGGTAGACTTGGGTAGTTCTTTTAAGTCGCCCTTATTAATAAAAGAAGCCCTGGATGGCCCTGATGGAAAATCGATTGGACCCGGATGGCCCACTGAAGCGAGGGAAAAAAAAAAAAAAAAAAAAAAGTTAATCTCTCACCTTTTTTCTTAGCTTCTTCCCTCACCTCTTTTCCTCTCGCACCTCTCTCTTCATTGTACCTTCCTTCATTTTTTGTCTTCGTTCCCTCATAGTCTCTGTTCTTTTCCTCCGTCTTTCCGAGTCATCTAGCTGAACACTACTGTTTTTCCTTTCTCACCTCTTGATTCACCAACCATGTTTCTTCTGTTCCTACGTATGCATTCTTACTTTCCTCCATGTCCATTTTCTTTTTTTGCTCCTCCTCTCCTCTCTTCTTCCATCCCCCCTTCACCTCTTCCCCCTCCTCCCTGCTGATCTTCTCTCGGTGATTTACCTCTTCATCTGTACCTCCATGTTCCTTGCTCTTTTCCACTGTCCACCTTGTTCTCTTCTTTCACCCCTTGCTCCTTCCTCCACCCCTTCCTCTCTTCCTCCACTCTGTTACCCCTTCCTCTTTTCCTCCTTGTTCCTTCTCATCCTCCTTAGACCCATTTAAACCGATGTAGATAATAATTGCACTGATCCATTGCCTTTATTATGTAGTTTATAATTTATAACAGTTTGTATTTAAATATATGCCTGAAAAGAAAAGATGAATATATTGTCTAGGTAAGATAATGTTAATAGTAAAGCTATAAAACATGTGTTGATAACTGAACGGTAACGAATTGGAGTCATCACCGTTACCTGATCTGTTACTGAATTATTCCTCTGTAACCCGTTTATGTACCTGGCACCCGATTCCCTCTGTTATTTGTTATGTGATTATTAGTAAGAGTGACGGTACAGTGTTGTGCTTTATTTGTGAGTGGTAATTGAGCGCACAGAGAGAGAGAGAAAAATTAAGGGTGGAAACTGAGGCCAGTGATGAGTTGCAAACCTCATTACCAGTGGGTCAGGGTCAGCAGTTGTACCTAATATGAGAGAGAGAGAGAGAGAGAGAGAGAGAGAGAGAATAATTAAGAGTGGTAACTGAGGCCAGTGATGAGTTGCAAACCTCATTACCAGTGGGTCACGGTCAGCAGTTTTCCTTGATATGAGAGAGAGAGAGAGAGTCAACCTAACCCAGCACGATGTCGTTTTAACGGGTAATTCGTGTCACCTCCAGACTTTATGCAGCTCAGGAGAGGCTGTTTGAACTGGTGGATTAGATATGCTCATCTTTAACCCCTGAAGTACGAGAGGCTTTTTGGAAGTGGAATAAGTCGTCTAGCGGCAGCAAGAAAAACTTGTGTGACCATCATACTGAAAGGTTGATAGAAGCGGTTGGTTTGTTGATACGGGGGAGGAGGGGGAGGAGCAGGACAGATAGAGTGAAAAAAATAAAGTGTAAAGAGTTCGAAAGTTAAGGAAGGAGATCTGAGTGGCAGAAAGGGGAGAAGAGGATTCATATTAATATAAATGGTAGAAGGCATAGTGGTGCTGATAAAAGGAAGAGGAGAGAGTGAGGCTAGAGTATAAAAATAAAAGAAAGGAAAAGTAAGGATAAAGGGTGTTTGTAAAAAGCGAAAAGGGAGATAAGGAAAATTAGGTTGGCAGAAAAGAGACAGAGGAATGTTATTAATAAATGTGTAAGAAGGGATAGGATTGATGATAAAAGGAAGAAGGGAGAATAAGAGAAGATTATAGAAGTAATAGAAGAGTAATGGAAGGAGGAAGAGTGTTTGTGTCGAGTCAGGAGAGAGATAAGCAAGAAGAATGTGTTGACAGAAATCGGAGAAAAGGGATGATATTAACAAAACGTAAGAGGCATTGATCTTGTTGGCAAAGGCAAGAGAAGTTTATAGAAAGACAAGGAGATAGACGGAAGAAGAAAATGTGTTGGCAGGAAGCGGAGAAGAGGGATGATATTAATAACTGGTTAAGAAGCGATAGGGTTGTTGATAAAGGGGAGAGGAGAGGAGGGGATGAATGTGCTGGTATAAAGGACTGTGTGGGTAGAAGGGATTAGCAGAGGAGTGGCAAGATGATGAGAGGGTGGAAGGGACAAGAGAAGAGAGGGAGGAGAGGGTGATGGAGATACAGGGAAACACACACACACACACACACACACACACACACACACACACACAGATAGCTAGAGAGAGGGAGGGGGGGAGTGGTGACGCTGAGACAAACCTAAAGGTAATAAAAGGGAGATAGGTATATAAGTGATAATAAAGATAAGAGATAAGCTCCATTGCTGCATTAAAAAGAGGATAAACTGAAGTGTGTCATCATCATAAAATATTTACTGCATTAGATTAGGCTTCATTAATTGTACTATAAACGATGCTTATAATCCCTTCACTACAGTGACGCATTTAGGTTTTATTGTCAGTGCCTCTGCTTTGGTAATGAAAAGAGCACTGGGGAATATCTTGAACTACTGCACAAAGATGAGTTTTTTGAAAACTTTATCAAATCGTAAGGCTTTAGACTAATAATGATAATAATAGCAACCACAAAATTAATAATAATAATAATAATAATAATAATAATAATAATGTGGTAGGTGGGGGCGCTCACCATCCACTCACTCGATGTAGCGCTGCTGTCGGGTGTCTGCCCTTTCCTCTCCACCATCCTTCTTTCCTTCCATCCTCTTCTGTCTTCCTTTCCTTCATTCTTTCCTTGTCCTTCTGCCTACGGGTAACTTTACACTCCCTCTTCTGTCTTTCTTTCCTTCCTTCTTTCCTCTTCCTTCTGCCTGTGGGTGACTCTACATGAGTGACAAGCCAGATGGTTTCCTGTACACCAGGAAACCATTTACTAAACTGGGTGGTAACCATATAACCAAATTTGGGCGCCTGGTGGTTTGGTGGGTAATTATTGCGCTCCAGTCGGATTGAGCCGGTGAAGGTTTATATCCAAGAGATGGTTGGGACTGATTGCTCATGTAATGCCACTTACGGATGAGTGCGGCTGGTCACCCTTATCTTAAATTTTGGGACCAACTGCCTAGCCCCGGGCTCCTACGCTCCTCATGGGGCGGTGTAGGATTGGATGATGGATGGATGGATAATAATAATAATAATAATAATAATAATAATAATAACAACAATGAGTCGTCAGCACCGTAAAGGAATTATTGCGTCAACATTTGCCCATACCTGATAAATTACTGTTGGTAAATTGTATTGGCTGTGTATGTTGTATGATTGTCCATTACCTGCAGAATACTGCCCAATACTTGTTCCTTCTCCTGAAGTAAGCTTCCTCACCGTCTGCTCCTTCCACTGCCAATACATCCTTACAACTTTATGATAAGTAATACAACTCATTAAGTGTTTTATCATACCTAGACATTCACCCTCGTACGATACCTTCCAGCACCTCTTCCCTACTAGTTTATATACAGTACTCATGTGGCACTTTAGTATTGTAATGTATGGTATTTACAGTATTTCATATTAACCCGTTGACTATGCAAAGTTTTTTCTTTGACGAATAAAATCGTCCTTTGTAAGCAGGTATTTTTGTTTTTTAATACAATGATGATGCATGGTAGTTAACATTTTTGGTGCCTTGGATTTCCGGTGAGTATAGTACAAACGTTTGTCGGCAGCCTAAATATAATGCACAGTAACGCTGGCAAAGGATAAAAGGGATATGATTAACATATATGAGAATATTAAAGTGTGATGTACAAAATGTCAAGAATACATGGTAACAAATGTGGGTCGGTTGAATTCTGTAAAGTGTTTGGTTTGTAATGGTGTGGGATTTACAGTGGTGTTTGAACCCTTTTATTACAATAACGTATTTGTAATGTGGAAGGTATTAAGAATATATGGAGTGGAGGGGAAATTGTTGAGTGCTGTGAAGAGTATGTACGAGGGAGCTAGGGCTACGGTGCGAGTGGATGGTGAGCTGAGTGAGTTCTTTGATCTCAGTGTGGGACTGAAACAGGGGTGTGTGATGTCTCCATGGCTGTTTAATATATATATGGATGGGGTTGTAAAGGAGGTGCAAGGTAGGGCAGTGGATGTGGGGCTGGCCCTAATGAATGAGGGTGAGATTTGGAAGCTTCCGGTGTTGCTGTTTGCTGATGATACAGTATTGTTGAGTGAAGATGAATGGGAGTTGCAAGGTTTGGTGAATGAATTTGGGACAGTGTGTAGGAGGAGGAAGCTGAAAGTTAATGTAAACAAAAGTAAAGTTATGGTGTTTGAGAGGAATGAAGTCACAGAGTGTGCAGTGAGGTTGGATGGTGAGGATATGGAGAATGTGAGTGCATTCAAGTACTTGGGTAGTGTGATGAGTAAGGATGGAACTTTGGGGGATGAAGTACGTGAAAGGGTACAGCAGGGAAGAAAGGTTGTTGGTACACTGAAAGCAGTGATGAGAAATAGGGAGGTGAGTATGGAAGTTAAGAAGTCACTGCATGATGGTATTGTGATCCCTGCCCTGACGTATGGAAGCGAGGCGTGGACCTTGCAAGAGGGGAACAAGTCAAGAGTGAGAGCAGTGGAAATGAGTTACTTGAGAGGAGCATGTGGAGTGACGTGGAGGGACAGGTTGACGAATGAAGAAGTGAAGGAACGTTGTGGGGTAGATGTGGATGTGGTTGAAAAGATTAGGAGAAATACACTGAGGTGGTTTGGACATGTGGAGAGAATGGAGAATGAAAGACTGACTAAGAGGGTGTATGTAGGTGAGGTGGAGGGAGGGAGAGGGAGGGGTAGACCGAGGATGAGGTGGAGGGATGGAGTTGAGAGGTATATGAGGGAGGTGGGGGGTGAGTTGGGGGGAGGGGAGTCAAATGGTGGGTGACAGAGTGACTTGGAGGCGTTTTGTCTGCGGCCACCCTTTGCGGGATTAGGGCGTCGGGCTATAGATAGATAGATAGATAGATAGTATTTTATATTTTATTCCTGCTATCGCCACACCGTTGTCTTCACCCTAGGATACTTTTCGAACAGGAGGGGCTGAATATGCCCTTATTGGCCCCTTAAGTATGAGATATATATCCTTGGTTGAATAAAAATGGTTTAGAAGTAGCAGTAATTCAGCAGTAAAATACGTCACCGGGTTGAAGGGGTTAATGTGAATGGGAGATTAGAGGTAAACAGTTCTCTTGACCATTTCAGTACTATGATGTATTTTTCAACCTGGGTACCTGCAGACGGTTTTACTCGACCTAAAAGTTCTCTCGTACCGAAAGTATCATTAGATAATTTCTAACTCCGGCACAATGGAAGGTCACTGCTTGTAAATAAGACTGCTTGGAGGCAGCGAGAATAAAATATACATGGTGTCGTCGGGTGGAAGGGTTAGTGTTTGTTAATGGTTTGGGATTTAATGGTTTTGAGAAAGAGAAAAGGGGGGGGGGATAGCGACAGTAAATGTGTCATGCTTCTTTGTTTTGATGTCAGGGTGTTTGTTGTTTCTTTGTTGTGATGTCAGGGTGTTTGTGTTGCCTCTGTTTTGATGTCACGGAGTTCGTGTTGCTTCTTTGTTTTGATGTCACGGTGTTTGTGTTGTGTTTCTCTTTTGTGGTGTCACGTGTTTATATTGTTTCTTTGTTGTGGTGGCGGGGTGTTTGTGTTTTGTTTCTTTGTTTTGATGTCAGAGTGCTTATGTTTTGTTTCTTTTTTGTGATGTCAGTGTGTTTGTTTTGTTTCTTTGTTGTGATGTCTTGGTGTATATGTTCTGTTTCTTTGTTGTGATGTCAGGGTGTTTATTTTGTTTCTTTGTTGTGATGTCAGTGTGTTTGTTTTGTTTCTTTGTTGTGATGTCTGGGTGCATATGTTCTGTTTCTTTGTTGTGATGTCAGGGTGTTTATTTTGTTTCTTTGTTGTGATGTCAGGGTGTTTATGTTATTTCTTTGTTGTGATGTCTGGGTTTTTGTTGTTTCATTGTTGTGTTGCAAGGTTGTTTATGTTTTGTTTCTTTGTCTTGATGCCAGGGTGTTTGTTTTGTTTCTTTGTTTTGATGTCAGTGTGTTTGCTGTTTTCATGTTTTCTGTTGGTGTGGTGTTTATTGTGTTATCCACCTGAGGGCCTGGTATGAGTTGCACGCAATATACCAGTGAGCTGAAGTCTTTTCCCATCTTGTGTGTGTGTGTGTGTGTGTGTGTGTGTGTGTGTGTGTGTGTGTGAGAGAGAGAGAGAGAGAGAGAGAGAGAAAGAAAGAAAGTTGGGCTAGGGTGGTGGAGGTGGGGGGAAGCGAGAGAGAGGGGTAATGGCATTCAACAGGTTGTGTGGTGCGGTGAAAACTTGTAAAGGAGAGGGTGGATGGGGTGAATGGCCAGGGGAGAGGGGGAGTGAGGGGAGAATATGGATGGAAGGAAGTGTGAGTGAAAGGGGAGAGAAAATTTGCGAGGTGATGTTGAGGGAAGAGGAATAATGAGAGGTGATTGGTGAGGGGAGAGGAGTGAGATATAAATATAAGGAAGTGTGGGTTGGGAAGGACGTTTGAGAGTTGAAGAATATGAACAACAAGAGAGGTATTGTGAGGGAGAGGAGGGGTGAGAGTGGTGACTAATGAGTGGAAAAGGCGAAACATAATGGAGAGGGGTGAGTGAGGGAAGAGGAAGTGTTTGAGAGGGAAAAGCTTGAGGGGAGAGAAGCAAATTTCGATATTTTGCAACACAACCTTCATCAGTATCATCTGTACAATTAAAGAACAGGACAGGACCCAGAACTGAACCCTGTGGTACTCCGCTTGTGACATTCATCCAGTGTGATTCTTTCCCATTAAGTACAACTCACGCTTTGTGTTTCGTATTTTCAGTCAATTTTTGTACACTGCCTCTCATACCAGAGATTCTTAAGGTTCTCAAGAAGACTTTTATGGGGAAATTTACCAAATGCCTTGTGGAAACTTAGTTTACATCAGTAGATTTAGTTTCATCGTACACATCGAAAATAGCACCGATTAGCTGAGAGAGTAGAGAGAGAGAGAGAGAGAGAATTGTAGGGAGAAAGTTTGAGAAAGTAAGTAAAGTGAGATGCCTTCCAAATCCCCCACAGTTTCCCGCCTCACTCTCCCACCTCCACCATTCCCTCATTCCCTCCATTCCCTCTTCCATTCCTTCATTCCCTCTTCCATTCCCTCATTCCCTCTTCCATTCCCTCATTCCCTCTTCCATTCACTCATTCCCTCTTCCATTCCCTCATTCCCTCTTCCATTCCCTCATTCCCTCTTCCATTCACTCATTCCCTCTTCCATTCCCTCATTCCCTCTTCCATTCACTCATTCCCTCTTCCATTCCCTCATTCCCTCTTCCATTCACTCATTCCCTCTTCCATTCCCTCATTCCCTCTTCCATTCCCTCATTCCCTCTTCCATTCCCTCATTCCCTCTCTATCCCACCTCCTCCATTCACCCACTTCCACCCCCCACTGCGCTCATTCCCTATCCCATTCCCTTTATTCCCACGCACATTTTTCACGTTCCCTCTCCTACCCAACTCTCACTCATTTCCACCCCCTTACTTCTCGTTTCCCTTCCCTTCCCATTCTTTCCCACTCCCCTCCTCACTTATTCCCACTCCCATTTTTCTAATTTCCATTCCCATGCCCTCATTTCTAGTCCCACTTCTTCTCATTCCCTCCTCCATCCCTACTCATTCCCACCCCCATTCCCTCATTACAAATCTCCCATTTCTTCGTTCACACTCCCATTGCCACCCCCATCACCTATTTAAGGAAGCAGCATTTTCTTCCCTGCTGTTGCCCTTTCCTTTATCATTATTTCAGGCCCCCTTTCCTCCCTCTCTATTCTCTCTCATCCATCGTTCTCCCTTTCATTTTTTCCCTCTTCTTTCTGTTTGCATCTTCCCCCTTCCTTCCACTTCGTTGTTAGTTTCCTGTTTGCTCTTCATTTTATTGTCTTCTTTCCGTTGTTTTCCTTCTTTCATTGACCCCTTTCTTCTTTTCGTTTATTGTGTACCGCCGTCTCCATATTTTGTTTGTCACTCTCAATCATCAGTTTTTCCTAATATTTATACCTTCGTCTTTCTGTATATCTTTTTTCCACTTCGAGTCTTCCTCCTCTTTTTTCTGTTCAATTAATTTCTCTCTCTCTCTCTCTCTCTCTCTCTCTCTCTCTCTCTCTCTCTCTCTCTCTCTCTTTGTCATTCTCCCATCTTTGTACACATCCTTTCTTCCTACCCCTCCTTCCTCCGTCTCTTCTCATACTCCTCTCTCTGACTGGCTGTCTTTCCCTCTCTCTCCCCCTTTATTTCTCTCTCCCCTCTCCATACATATCCCCTTCTTCTCCCTCCTTTTCTTTATCCTCTCTCCTCTCCCTCGCCGTCTCTTTCTCCTCTTTCTCATTTTCCCTTCCGCCTTACCTATCCCTAATATCTCTGCCCTCTCCTCGCCTCTCCCATCCCTTTATTTCCCCTCCCTCTTCACCTTTCCTCTCTTTTACCATATTCTTTTCCTCCATCCCCTTCGCCTCTTTGTATCTCTCCTCATTCCCATCCCTCGTCTCCCTTTCCACCTTTGCTCTCAGTACTTCTATGCCTTTCCTTGCCTCACTTCTCCCCTCTCCCTTTGCATCTGTCTCGCCCCTCTTCTCTTCTTACATCTTGTCTGTCCTCCCCTCCCCCACCCTTGTGTTTTCCCTTCTTCCCCACCTTTTATCTCTTCCTCCTACTTTTCTCCCTTCTCACTTCTCTCTGTGTTTGTACTTCCTCCCCTCCCTTTTCTGTCCTCCACTTCTCGTTCCTGTGTATATCTCTTTTTTCCCCTTCTCTGTCCCCACACTCCTTCGCCCATTCTTCTCTCCTTTATCTCTGGCCTGTCTCGACCTGCCCTTCCCCTTTCTTTCCCCTTATCCCATGTTGGTAAAAATTACTGCCTGGGTATCTCTCCATTGATCTGACGACGAGGGGAGTGGGTGTCACCGGCTGAGGGGAGGGAGGGAAGAGAATGTGGGACTGGAGCAATGGAGTGGGGAAGGGAAGAGATTGGATTGGAGAAGGGGAAGGGAAGGAAAGGGGTGAGATTGGAAGATAGAGAAATAACGAGATGAGAGAATAGGTAGCGGGAAAAGCGGGATGTAAAGGAAAGTAAACAGCAACATACCTAACAGTCCTTTCGGGTCTGTTTGTTACAAAGAAGACTATGCCTGTGTTACCTAATTCTGTGAGCAGAAGACAAAGTTAAAACAAGAATTATAGGGACTTGAAGGATTGAGGTAAGAGAAATGCAAAGAGGGGAGGGAAGGAGGGAGGGAGGAATCAAGGCTTGAATTCCTTGAATAAAAATCATTTCCTCCAACAGTTCAGCTAAAAAGACCAAAAAGAAGCTACATTGCCTGGACTTAATGCATGTAAGGGACTGCAGATCATAGGTGGAGGAGGAGACGGACTAAGGAAGATTGTCCCAGAGTTGACCAGGTGGAACTGGGTTTGATGAGTGAGTGATGAGGTGAATGCTATACCGAATGTGGCTGTGAATAGTCACGAAATTGGTATGATTATGTATTGGAAAGATGGCTTTGGGTGTAGGTGTGATTGTGGATAAGAGTTTGGGTGTGGTGCAGGCGTGGGTGTATGCGTGGGTAAGGTTCTGGGTGTGGGTGTGGGTGTCGATGTAAACGAATGTGTAGGTTTGGATGAGGGAGTGGATGTGGGTGTGGTATGGGTGTGGTGTGGATGTGGGTGTGGTGTGGATGTGGGAGTGGGTGTGGATGTGGGTGTAGGTGTGGTGTAGGCGTCGGTGTGGACGAATATGTAGATGTGGATTTGGAGTGGGTATGGGCGTGGCGAGGGTCTGGGGTGGGGGAGGGGGAGGTAAAGGGGAAGAGGCGGGGAAGAAAGGTAGGGGGGAGTTGGGAGACAAGATTTATTGCCAGTTACCATCCATTCTTTTTGGCCATTACCTGCGGGATGGAAGTGGTAGTGTTTTCTTATCACATTCTCTTCTGTATTCGTCCCCCGTCACACCTCAGATATTTTGTTACATTTGGTTTACCCTTTATTGCCATTTAATTGTTTTTATTTTATTACCAGGTATCTATATAATATTTTCTGTCTCCCTTCCCCTTTCTTCCTTTATAATCCTCCCTTCCCATTCACCTTTCTTCCTTTATAATCCACCCTTCCCATTCACCTTTCCCATTTTGACACCCTTCCCCCCTTTACCTCCCCCCCCTTTTCCCCCTCCCCTAGTTTTGCACCCCAGCCCTCCTGCCTTCTCCCACCCCCAGTCGTGGCTCGTCTTGTAAAACCAGGCAATGTATTTTTTCGACCCATACATCATAGCTGACATAATGCACCCCCCTCCCATCATACCGCTCCTCCCCCCTCTCTCTCTCTCTCTCTCTCTCTCTTACCATCTTCTTTCTCGCTGCTTTCACGTCTGCTCCTCTTCTATCCATTTTATTCTCCTCCTCCTCCTCCTCCTCCTCCTGTCACAGGTAGTTATTGGGCATCGTTTATAACCTCTTGCCAATGGGAGAATCTCTCCGTACCTGAATCATACCGTCACCGGTAAAAAGAGAAAGACATTATCTTTCTGTAAGGGTTAATTCATACAGATATTACATACTAAAACTTGGCTATTGCCCTACATAGCGTTTATGTATGGATTCAGGGTTTGACAAATGTGCTTACCGCCTTATCAGATGCATCTAATATCAAGGATTATCCATGTCGACAGTTTGACATCAGTTGTCACACAATTCATGTGTTGTAATATTAACTTGTGCTTTACATTAGAGTCATTGGTGCCAGGCAAAAAACTTTGAAACAAAAATAAATGCCACAGATTTCATTTCTGTAAAATGTAAGACTGTCCAAGTTAATTTCGTACTCGGATTAAATGTGAACACTTAACTCGTTATATACTTTGTATTATAGATTTATTGACGTTTTCAATGTATGTGTAGAAAATGGATCTCTCAAATGTAAAGTTTGTTTTAATTCCCAGAAAGTTTATGTGCTGAAGTGAAGCTCATGCCAGACAGTAATCATGAAAGGATGGCATAATATAATTAAAAAGGCTTACGGTAGTTGTAAACATATTTATGATAATTTTTTTCTTACCAAAAGTCTTATGCCTCCAACATCTTTGTGCTAAAACCAAACTCTTAATATACTCAAGCAGTAGTGGATGGCAGGCAAAATTTGAAAGATACAGGCTTACCACACCCCATGAACCCGGTGTCGTCTTGTTTAATGTTTTCTTATGGTGCTATGTGATGGCTTGTTTCCAGTTTAAGAGAACATCCTCTGCCCTCTTAGTGAATGGGGTAATTAACACTGCCTAACCCCCAGATTGGAAGGTCTCTCGCAGGCTGAATAAAAACCAGTGACTATACCTCATACCAATTAATCTGGCCAGGCATGTATGGCAACACTGTTTCTGCCGAGATTATGATTGGCTGGAGGTGTTTGTTCGATTTCGTTGTTGCTAACACTGATACTCTTTTATTATCAGATGTGATACTGAGTTTGTCGACAATACAGTCATCAAAAGCAATACGAAATCCGTTATATGCTTATCAACAACGAATTTTTCGTAGGAAGATAGAGATATGAATCAACAAAGTATTTTAACAGTCCAAGTCAAGGTCAGCATTCGAACAATTCCTTTAAATCTCTGACACTCCGTAATATAACAGAAAATTAAGGAAACCTGCTTCATCTAAGCGTTGGTATAACACACATTTAAATTTTAAGATCAGTCCGCACCCTTAAATCGTGCCACAACTCTGAATAATTAAAAATTCTAATGAAAAGACGAGTTCTGCGGGGAGGGAGGTTTGAAATAATCGCGAAAAATCAAAGTAAGCTAAAGGAAAACTATTTCATTGTATATTCTCTATTATCACAGTGCGGACTGATCGTAAAATTTAAATGTGTTATACCAACGCTTAGATTAAGTAGGTTTCCTTAATTTTCTGTTATATTACGGAGTGTCAGAGATTTAAAGGAATTGTTCGAATGCTGACCTTGACATGGACTGTTAAAATACTTCGTTGACTCATACCTCTATCTTCCTACGAAAAATTCGTTGTTGATAAGTATATAACGGATTTCGTATTGCTTTTGACGATTGTATTGTCGACAAACTCAGTATCACATCTGATAATAAAAAGAGTATCAGTGTTAGCAACAACGAAATCGAACAAACACCTCCAGCCAATCAGAATCTCGGCAGGAACAATGTTGCCATACATGCCTGGCCAGATTAATTGGTATGTGGTATAGAACAAAAACATAGCATTGAAAATGTCATCATGTTGAAGAAGTTAAATGTATTGATTGTGTAAACAAAAAAAAAAAAGAATGTTTATATAATTAGAGTAAATGACAACTGGCATTAACTTGGCTTTATTTTATCCTTTTATATTTTTTATTATTATACGCCGGGCAATTTTATTCAACTGAAGGAAAGCTATTGCGATCAGAGGATGTAGAAACTGTTGCAAGGAATTCTCATTTATGTGGGTCATGTCATGAAGCCTTATACCACAACACTGTCACATCATGCACCTCACTTTTACAACACATACCTCATGCACCTCACTCTCACAATACACATACTCACCTCATGCACCTTACTTTCACAACATACATACTTACCTCATGCACCTCACTCTCACCACACACTCACCTCATGCACCTCACTCTTACAACACACATACCCGTACTCACCTCATGCACCTCACTCTCACAACGCACATAATCACCTCATGCATCTCATTTTCACAACCCACTTACTTATTTCATACACCTCACTGTCACAACACACAGGCAGTCCTTGAACATAACCACAGCAGAAATTGCTGGGAGCGTCCGGTTTAAATGGCTCGTTTCGTACAGTCCACCTGCTTCACGTCTAAATAAGCCTGGGACAACAACAATAACCGTAATAACAGCAATATTTCTTTCTGTCGACTTTAGTGTTGCATTTTCCCAAACGTCTAGGGATTTTATTCAACTGCAAGAACTCCAGCATCAGCGAGTGAGGCCAGTGAGGGCGAGAGGCAGCTGCTAATTGGACTGAAATGGTCATGTGATGGCCGCAATAAAATACCTGAGTGTGTGGGACAGAGGGTTACTGGAAATTGTTTGCAACACCGAGACTAAGTTACATAAAAGCTGTTTAAAAATGTTTCATGGTGATGTGGTTTTAGCGGGACTGGAATGGTTACTGATGTACAAAAAATTAATAATAATAATAATAATAATAATAATAACAGTAATAATGTTGGTGATGACTGATACATAGCAAGCGAAATAGGTAACAATATCTTCTTACGGGTTGATGGATACATCGTAAAAGATTAGAAATATCAGGGACACGCAGTAGCCAAGGTTGGATTTTTTATTCTTGTTATTTCCAGACACATTTGCTGATCTTCGCAGAGACTTTTGGAAATGGAGATATTAACTAACTCCTTCGTCATTCCTTCAGTACAGGTCATTCTTAAGTTGTATAAAGTAATCTGGAGTAAAAATAAAGTAAATAAGAGAAAAATATGTCCGTACTAAATTAGGCTTTGTCATCTGAAAAAAATAAGTTTATATTTTTAATTTTATGGACTTCGTTTATTCACCAGTACAAAATAAACTGCATACGAAACTTATATTTCCCAGACTTTCAAAGCAAAAAGAGCCCGAGAGAAACAAAATTATAAAGCAATAAGTTACAAACAGTTGACAGTATCGGCCCCGTACGACGGCAATAAACGCGGAATTCGAGGTAAACCATTTTGTTCTTGCGATTTTTTAATTTTTTGGTGTAGCATTACAATTGAACACGCGATTGTCAATTTGTTTCATCAGTTCCCAACACGGATGCCAATGAATTTATTTGTATGTCATCGGTGGTGCTGGGGTAGTGGGGGTGGGGGGGTGGGGAGAGGGGGATTGAGCGTAGTTAGGGAGGGGATGGGAGTTGGTGTGGCAGGATGGGTGAGGCAGGGTAGGAATGAGACGGGCGGCCAAAAAGTGTTATAAGGCAGGGTGAGGTTGAGGTAAGGTAGAGTGGAGTGAGTCAGGGTAAGGGTGAGTAGAAAGGGTGTGATGAGGCAGGGTAGGGGAGTAGAAAGGGTGTGATGAGGCAGGGTAGGGGAGTAGAAAGGGCGTGTTGAGGCAGCGTAGGGGAGTAGAAAGAGTGTGGTGAGGCAGCGTAGGGGAGTAGAAAGAGAGTGGTGAGACAGGGTAGAGGAGTAGAAAGAGTGTGGTGAGGCAGGGTATGGGAGGAGAAAGGGTGTGGTGAGGCAGGGTAGGGGAGGAGAAAGAGTGTGGTGAGTTAGGGTAGGAGAGTAGAAAGGGTGTGGTGAGGCAGGGTAGGGAGTGGAAAGGGTGTGGTGAGGCTGGGTATGAGAGTGGAAAGGGTGTGGTGAGTCAGGGTAGGGGAGGAGAAAAGGTGTGGTGATGCAGGGTAGGGGAGTAGAAAGGGTGCGGTGAGGCAGGGTAGGGGAATAGAAAGGGTGCGGTGAGGCAGGGTAGGCGAGTAGAAAGGGTGCGGTGAGGCAGGGTAGGCGAGTAGAAGGGGAGGGGTGAGGCAAGGTAGGGGAGTAGAGAGGGTGTGGTGAGGCAAGGTAGGGGAGTAGAGAGGGTGTGGTGAGGCAGGGTAGGGGAGTAGAGAGGGTGTGGTGAGGCAGGGTAGGGGAGTAGAGAGGATGTGGTGAGGCAGGGTAGGGGAGTAGAAAGAGTGTGGTGAGGCAGGGCAGGGGAGTAGAAAGGGTGTGGTGAGGCAGGGTAGGGGAGTAGAAGGGGTGTGGTGAGGCAGGGTAGGGGAGTAGAGAGGGTGTGGTGAGGCAGGGTAGGGTGGTAGAAAGGGTGGAGGATGAGAGGGAGTATTTACAGGGAGGAAGGGAGGGGGGTCCGAGGGGGGAGGGTAAGTGAGGGTAACATTCACTGTCAGCGTCATATACCCAAAGGAGGATGGAATTGTTGCGTGTGGATGGTGAATGTCAGAGGTGCACACTGGAGGCTTATACAGTAGCTGGCAGAGAGAGAGAGAGAATTATCTGACATAACATCTTTTATTAGTTTTCTTTAATGATACTGATATTATGATTATTGTTTCAAATGCTTTTCGTCCTTTTCTTTGGTTTTAGGAGAGAGAGAGGGGGGGGGGTTAGTGGCTTAATCAGAAGATATAGGGAATATCGAGTTCACACACACACACACACACACACACACACACACACACACACACACATTCTCTCTCTCTCTCTCTTTCTCTCTCTCTCCCTAAACACGTAGACCAAAGCCACATGTAATAAATCAAGTACTAGAGTACTGTTAGACTTAAGCTTTGTGGCCAGCCCAGTACTGTCATCAGGTGTATCGCTCCCTGGACAAATGCTGCACACCCGACACACGACAGCCCATACAACCTCCTTTACCTCTTCACTGTCTTGATATATATTTTTGTTTTATTCTTGTTGTTATTTGATTTTTACCTCCTTAAGTGACATCGTTCCACAGAGTTTTCAGTTTTGTAGGTAATGGTGAACAGAAAAAAATAACTGGGCTCAATTGTGTGTGTGTGTGTGTGTGTGTGTGTGTGTGTGTGTGTGTGTGTGTGTGTGTGTGTGTGTCCAGGAAGTAGTACTGCATTTAGTTTTTTTATGTAGTTGTTTATTTTCCGTCTACGTATCTAATTTACCTCGTTTTCTTCTAAGTGGAGTTGTTTTATTGAGAAGGAGTTTTTACTTGTGAGCAAGAGTTTCTTCTCATTTTTCTTGTACATACTGTATTCTTTCGTTTGGTTTTAAGTGCCTCGTTTGTATCTCCTCTAATTGTGTATTTTCTTCTCCAGGTAAGTTGGAGTAATCACGGGAAGGCAGGAGCTTAGCACTGTGAGTACATTGACGTCATTGGCATTGTGTGTGTGTGTGTGTGTGTATATATATATATATATATATATATATATATATATATATATATATATATATATATATAATATTCCTTCTGCCTGTGGGTGACTCTACACTGAGTGACAAGCCGTATGATTTCCTGTACACCAAGAAATCATGTACCAAATTTTGGCGCCTGGTGGTTTAGTGGGTAATTACGCGCTCCAATGGGATTGAGCTGGTGAAGGTTTATGTCCAAGGGATGGTTGGGGTTTATTGCTTCCTTAATGCCACTCAGGGATGAGTGAGGCTGGTCACTCATCTTAAATGTCAGGACCAACTGCCTTGCCCCGGGCTCCTACTCTCCTCATGGGGCAACGTGGGATTTGATTATATATATATATATATATATATATATATATATATATATATATATATATATATATATATATATATATATATATATACACACACACACACACACACACACACACACACACACACACACCTTTCCCTCTGTCCCTCCTCCCTCTGTGCAGATTATCCTCAAACTTTTATGCTGGATTTAATCCCATGTTCCGGAAAGTATCGCTATCCCTTTTACCGCAGCACCAGCCATGCTTTCTGACTATTCTTCCGCCGACTTGCAGAGAGAGAGAGAGAGAGGCAGTCATTGAGGTTTCATGTAGTTCTATTTTTAGCTTATTTTCCCCTCTCTCTCTCTCTCTCTCTCTCTCTCTCTCTCTCTCTCTCTCTCTCTCTCTCCCTCCCTCCCTCCCTCCCTCCCTCCCTCCCTCCCTCTTTGCAATTCAGTCATATTTATTCTTTCTGTCTACATTATTTAAAAATGCTTATCATAAAACGTTTCACAAGTCGTCTTGGTGTTTCAAATTCGTCGCCTTGTTGCTCCAAGTCATTTCGATAGTGTTCCAAAAATCTTCGTCTCGGTGAATCAAATGTGGTCGTCATGGTAGTGGTCGTCACGGTGTTTCAGAAGTCGTCGTGTTTCAAAAAGTCGTGCCGTTTGTACCCAGTCGCGTATCGCAAGTCGTGGTGTTGCCATTCCATAAAGTGTGCCGTTTGTGTCCATCGGTGCTGCAGGTTTGTGCTGGGTCTTTGGGTACGAATGTTGGTGGGTTCGATGCTGGAGGCGGGGCTCTTGGCTGGACCAAGTTGTGGACCAGGTGGTGTTGGTGGAAAGGTGGGAGTTTAGTGGGGAAGGGGTGGACAGTGGGTAGGGATGGGGGTGGGTATGTGGATAATAGGGATTGAGGGGTATGGAGAAGGATTTTGCAGTCTGGGAATGAGTGGGTATGGTGAAGGATTTTGCAGTCTGGGAATGTGTGGGTATGGTGAAGGATTTTGCAGTCTGGGAATGTGTGGGTATGGTGAAGAGAGAGAGAGAGAGGTGGAGGGATATTGTTAATACTGTGTGTCGTGTGTATAACCTGATTAAATAAAACAGTTGTGGAAGCGGCAGTGGTGGTGGTGTGCGAGGGTGAGTCAGTGTAGCAGTGACAGTACAGGGCAGGAAAGAGGGAAAGGGGGAGAGGATGAAGGAAGACAGGACGGGAAGGAGTAAATGAGGGAAGAGGAAGACAGGAAGGTGAAATGGTCAGAGGAAGGAAGAGTATAAGACAGTTTAGTAGAGACGGAACAGGGAAGGAAAGCAGGAAATAGATGGAGGGAAGGTTAAGGGGTGAAGGAATGAGGGAGGAAGGAAGGTCGGGAGAGTGAGGAGAGAGGATGGATGGAAGGGTGGTAAAAGAGGAATGGAAGGAGGATAACAGAAGAAGGGAGTTATCAGGGAGAGGAAGGGAGGGAGGATAAAAAATAAGGACGAAAGAAGTGAAGGATGGTGGGAGGGTAAGAATAATGGAAGGAAGGAAACGAATGAGGAAGTTTAAGGGAATGATGGTAGAAAGAAAACACAATTAAGGGACGAACGAACGCGAAAAAGAGGGAACAATCGAACGAATTAACGACCGACGAACGAAAGTGGGAAGGAAGGAAGGAAAAGGAAAGCCAAGGAAAGAAAAATTGCGTTGGAAAAGGGTTCGATTAGGAGAATGGAAGAGGGAAGGAAATAGTTTTACGAAAAAGGTAGGTAATAGAAGAAGGAAGTAAAAGAAAAAAAAAACAGAAGGGGAATGGTGGAAGAATGAAGAAGGAAAAACACAGAAGAAAGAATATGGATGGATCAAATGGGGGAAAACAAGAAGGGTAACAGTTTCAGGAACGAATAAGAGATAACAGAAGACAGAAAGGGAGAAAGACAAAGAAAGAAATGTTGATGGACAAGGAGAGAAAAGACGCAGATGATGGACTAAAGACGGAAGAAGAGGAGGGAAAGAAGAGAGAACGAAAAAAATACGGATGCATGAAAAAAAAAAAAAAAAAAGGGAGTTAAAAAAGCAGTACAGTAGATAACGAAGAGAGATGAGGACATTTTGACTGAGGGAAAAAAAAAAAAAGATGGGGGATTTATGGATGACTGAAATAAAGATGAATCAAGCGAATGTAAAGATGAAAGTAAACAGTAAGAGTGACAGAGTGGAGACCGATATAGACAGAGTGAGTGGGATAGACGTTTAGGTTGGGTGCGTGAGTTGTTACTGTGTCAGCGTGAGGGTCAGAGTGAATTTTACCCGTGAGAATGTCCGGTATGAGCGTGTACGACTAAATTTAGCTCGAGTGAGGCCTGTGTGAGCGAATAAAGTGCATGTAAGGTGTTTTCATGATTTTTTTTTTTTTCTGTCGTTGTCCAGCTTGTCAGGTTTGGTATGTGTGTTAGTGTGGGAGATTGATGGCAGTTTGGTCCTGTGTGTGCTTTGTGCGTGTAGGAATGTGTGTGTGTGTGTGTGTGTGTGTGTGTGTGTGTGTGTGTGTGTGCGCGCGCGCGTGCGTGCGTGCGTCCTTGCCTACGTGCGTCCGTGAGAGAGAGGGGGGGGGGAGTAATCTGGTACAGGTGAAAGTCACTCAGGTGTAGGCAAGGCAGGCACACAGGCAGTCATGCAGGGACTAGGCAAGGAAAATAGGTAAGTAGGAAGGCAGGTACCAGATGCAACTTGACAGCTGATATTTACAGTACTGTGGTATTCCTTACAAAAAAGCAATCAACATAGCTACCACATGCAACTCGACACCTGATGTTTGCAGTACAGTGGTATTCCTTAAACCAGCTGTTTTATAATGCAGTAGTTTGAACAGGGAGGTATTGTATCCAGATAAATTTAATGCGACAGGTGGTACGCATTCGGTTTTAACACACACACACACACACACACACACACACACACACACACACACACACACACACACACACACACACGGTTTTGTGTGCAAAGTTATCATTATGAACTTTCGTATCAAAGTTGTCCTAATCCCTGTGAGCCCTCTTTGAACATTTCTTATGGGAGGGAGGGAGAAGGAGGGACGTACCCTGGTTTAAGACTTACTGCCAGGGTTTCTTTCTACCTCAACGTCTTTAATAGTTTTAATATACGCAAGAGATCTGTTCTTGCACTGTTGTGTGTGTGTGTGTGTGTGTGTGTGTGTGTGTGTGTGTGTGTGTGTGTGTTTTAACCGTACTTAATTTTTTTTCCATATCCTTTCGTCTGTCACCCATTCCACATTCCGCATCACCATCTCCACATCCACCTTATCTCTTCACATCCCAACATTCTCATCTCTGACACTCCTCTTCACCTTCTCTCAGTCTCCACCAGCCTCTGTCCCCTCTCTTCCCCGTTTTTGCTCACTCCTATTCCTCCTCTTCACCTTTTCCCTCTGTTTCTCTCCACCAGTCACAATCTCCCTCCTTCCCCTTTTCCTCTCACTCGTTTTCTTCCTTTTAGCTCCACTTTCCCATTTTCACCGTCTCCCTCTCCCACACCTTCTCCCTTCTCTCCTCTTTCTCATCCCTCTGTCCTCCTTTTTTCCCCTCACCCTCCTCCTTACGTCCCCTCGTTTCTTCCCACTCAACTCTTCCAGTAAAGTGTAATGTGATTTAGGAAGAGAGTGATGTAAGCCTCTTAGACTCATTACCCTGCCATTCCCCCCAACCCCACTAGTCCCCAGCCACTTGCCTCATCACTCCAGGGTTACATCAGTGGGTGTCTTGTTGGGTGGTTTATTGAATGGTTTATTTGGCAGGTTTTTAAATGCATTGTTCTCTTCTTTGCTTGTTGGATGGGTTGGGAAATAGGCTGTTCTTTTCTTGGCTTGTTAGATGGCATGTTGTAGTGATGGAAGTTAGATACCTTGTTGAATGGCTTATTAAGTTGTTTATCACCTGGTTCGTTCTGTTGCTGGATTGTTTATGTGGCTTATTATATAGCTTGTTCCCATCCAGGCTTTAGAGTAATGGCTTCTTAGTTGGCTTTTCTTGCGGGCTTCTTATGTGACATTTTAGATTGCATGTTGATATCGACTGGAAGAGGAGTAGGAGTGTATACAGTTTTATGTAATGTGGGGTAACTGCTTAGATAGCTAAGTGGGGTGGGGAAGGTGGTGGGAATGGATATGAATGGAATCGGTAAGGATAAACGGCATTGAGACACCACCACCACCACCACATCACAAACTTCCACCAACCACCACATGCCTGATTAGGTCACCAGTTGTTCTCATTCGTTACCCCCACCTCCATATCATCAAAATCGCCACGGCTAAGCGCTTATCATCACATCTGTCAACGCTTCAAACATTTACCAATTCGTCACCATCGCCACCATGAACTACTTCTACCGTGAATTTCACTCGCATCACCACTAAGCACATTTACCAAGACTTGCAATATGGTCACCGTCACCATCATAATATCTACCAAATCGTCACTACGAAACATCTTTTCCTTTGCTTGTACCATCACCATTATTGGCTTCAGCATCACCACAACCCATTTCTATCACTACTTCTGCTAGAATATCACCACAACTGTTATTATCTGCATTAGTATCACCACTCACACCTATCCCCACTTATCACCATCTGAGCCATCATCATCCTGATATCAATATATTAGTACACAAATTCTACCCTTCCCCTCAGCATAATACGCACCACCACTACCCTAACACCTACCACAATACATACCGCCACTACCCAACCACCGCAATCCTGCCACCTAACACACTACTTTTACCTTTGGATTTTCCAGTTACCACCTGCCACCACTATCCTAACACCTACCATGTTACACTGATGACCGCCATTCTGAAACATTCCACCACTGTCGTAATACCCACCACCTAATCCTGCCAGAACAGCCCTGACATCTGCCACCTAACACCTAAGACCATTGTCCTACCACCCAGCACTTAAACTTAGCGCTACTGTCCTAACACCCACCACCGCAACCCACTGTCACCACTGTTCACCACCATCTCAACCATTCTCCTGAGATTAGAATATTAATATGCAAATCCTTACCCATAAAACATACGAAGCAAAAATGTTCAAACTTCATTGTATTTTGGTGAGCAGTTAACAATATGTAATTCAGTATTCAGGACAAGCGTTTCTTTCAGTTCGAAGATTCCCGTCGTAGTGAAGGAGATGGAGACAATCTTCATTAATCTCCCCCGCAGTGGAAGGTCTTCTAAATATAATTGTTTGGGCATGGCAAGAATACAATAAAAATGACATTCTGTGTTCAGAAGGGTGAACTACTTCGCTCCGATGACGGATTTTATAATTTAGTATTGCTGCCACCAGATTTTTTTTTTCTCAACTTTAAGGAGACGTTTCCAATTGAAGGGGTTAAATTAAACATTAACTACATTCACCTCTTGTCTAGTAGAGCCCTGTCCAAGATTAAATTAAATCGTCAAGAGATAACAAGAATGAAGAAATCACGTCCGCTGAATTATGGAATTAAAATCCAAAGTCGGCACTTCTTTCACGAGTAATTTAATTTTCAACCTCCTCGCCCCTCCTCACCCTAAGGAAAGTGATTATATTAGCGTAGAATATCCGGCAAACTTGTGGCCCAGTTGGGGTTTGTGTAAGAAGGATCACAGGACGGGGAGGCAAAGTTGGTTAGGCTGTGGTTGTGTGGGGTAAACGGGGTTGAAAAAGATGGAGGACAGTAGTTAAATCTTTCGGTCTGGTGACGTACTTTTTCAATTATTTTTTGATGACTACAGATTACCACATCTTTGCACCAAAGTGTAAAAAGTTACTCCGTTTTATTCTTTGCTCTAAACACTCTTCAGCTTGGCACCATTGCTTTATTAATTTCTTCACAAATTCGCATCAAACTTGGCACAATTGTTCCTTAGGTTATTAGCCCCAGGCACCATCTTCATTGTTTAATTTAGTCCTTCTAAGTGGATGTATTGGGTCAAACGTCAATTATGCAAACAGACAAATTTGAGATCTTATGTTTTTGTACGTCCATTAATCATCAGTGCAATTTGCACAGAAGCATGTCAGCGCAAATATGTGGAAGTCATCTTGCATTCCCATGGCAATGTTGACAATAGCAGTTTTGTTTTGTTCAGCTTTAGTGAGGCTTTTCCAGCTGCAGGGGTTAGCTGTAGCCATCTTAAGTTTAAGTTACTTAGTACAGGAGTTCTTAACCGGGGGTTTGTATACTCCTTGGGGATATGGGGACAAAACCTGGGGGTATGGGACTCGTTCTCTCAGTAAGTTAAGATATATAATTTGCCGTTTTTCCACAAGGAGATAAATAACATTAAATCCTAATGATTTGCTTTCCTGATCTGTTATTAGTTATCCACATGTAAAGTTAAACCAAGGTGTTGGCATCTTTTAAAGTCATACTGGCACCTGATGGGACTGGTGATGATTTCGACAGTCTGGCGAAGGGGGTATGGGGACATCCTGGGCAGTCCACTGGGGGTCTGGACAAGGAAAAAGGTTAAGATCCCTTGACTTAGTACTTGATGTCTTTCATCCATCACCCGAACCTTGTTTTGTCCACAGAAACGTAGTGGCCAGAGGCTAGGCTACTCAGTTTCGGCATTTACAGCGGTGGAGACCAACCTAACTCGGCCCTGAAGGGCATTACCGTATGTGAGCAGTAAGTCCCACTCCTCCCTGGGATGTAAACCCTTACGGCCCTCATCCGGGTGGAACGTCTTACCCACCAGACCACCAGGAGTTATTTCGTTGTATGGTTACCACCCAACAATAATCACTAGACCACCGGAAGTTACTTTGTTCTATAGTTGCCACCCAGCAACCATATGGCTTTTGTCACTGAGTGCAGACTCACCTTGAGACAGCACAACATCCGGTTTTTGGTGGTACCAAGAATAAACTAAACATACATTGTTAGTTCACTGAAAGAGATGGGATGTGGACTGGAAAGAGAGAGAGGTGGGATTCAGGACATGGGGAGGAGTGGAAAAGGAATAAAAATTAAGGATTAAGGGGTAGAAGAATGGTTAGGAATAGTATATGCAGTTACAAAGAGTAGACAAAGTATATAGTAATTGACAATTGGTTAGTAATAGGGAAAGAATTGGAAAACAATAGAAGCAGAGTAAGTGATAGAAAGCAATAGGGGAGTGGTTGGAAAAGGTAGGGAGAGTATAGGGTGTGGCAGGTAATAAAGTACAGGTTAGAATAAGGGATGAGTTAAGATCACTTCTCCTAAAGGAATCCCCGATATGGTAAGCTTCATAACAGCGGTGTGAAGGTCACGAATGTTTCCACGGTAACCGATGTAGTAATGCTGATGTTAATGGTGCGTGCGGTCATAAATATCACCTCCCTAATGACTGTGGAAGCAGCAGCATAAGAGTGAAGGTTTCATTGGTCAGCATCTTAGCAACCACTAGCGGCTGTGGAAGTGGACTTTATAAAGGCACAGGGGAAGATTTAGAAAGGTCCATGGGAAGGGAAAGGCTTGAAGACCCAAGTGACAAGGGGGAAAAAGAAAGAGAAAAAGAAGATTAGGAAGCAGTAAAGGAGAAGAAGAAAGGAAAAAGGAAGATAGGAAGGACCAGGGAGAAGAAGAAGGTGGTTAGGTCAAGGGAGAAGGGAGAAAGATGGAGGAAAAGAAAGTAGAAAGTCTCAAAAGAAGGAAAAGAGAAAAAGATAGGAAGGCCGTGGGAAAAAACTGAAATAAAAAGAAAACAAAGACGTAAGGGAAAAGGAAAACAAGACGGAAGGAAGGCCCAAAGAAAGTGAAGGAATTGAAAAGGAAACCAGGAAGGCCCAAGGGGTGAGAAGAAAGGAAAATCAGCAGACCCTAGAGAGAAGCAGGAAAAGAAGATAGTGGGAAGACGCAAGGGAAAAGAAAAGAAAGAGCAGAATGAAAGTAGGAGCGCCGAAGAGAAAAGGAGGAAATGAAAGTAGGGAGGCCCAAGGAAGAGAGAAAGTATATAGATAGATAGATAGATAGATGTAAGGAAGAAAAAGAGAAACTGAGAGGAGAGAAAGAAGATTGGGGAAAATAGTGATGAGGAAGACTGGAGGGTAAATGTGGAGACGGGTTGGAGAAAGATTTAAAATGGAGGAATAGAATCAGGAGGAAGGAGAATTGATAAGAATGGTCAGAAGAAGGAGAAAAGAACTGAAAGTAAATGATACCGAGAAGGAGAGGAAGAGAAGTGAGAAGAATTAAGTTAAATGGGAGGAGGAAGACGAAAGATATTTGAAAAGAGTGAGTAGGATAGAAGTTAGGACACAGAAAAAGAAAATGATAGGGAAGAGAGAGAAGATGAGAAAAGGTAGATAGAAAGAGAGAGAGTTTAGATGCAGAATGAATGAAATTCGAGAGAGAGAGAGAGAGAGAGAGAGAGAGAGAGAGAGAGAGAAAACGGTATCGAAGAAAAGGAGGGGATAGAATGAAGTTGGGAAGAATAGGAGAAGTTAATATTAGGGGATGAAAGACTAGAAATAAGTAAGGGATTGAGAGAGGAAGAGAAGAGGATGTCGTGATTAATGAAAATGGAGATGCGAGATAATAATGATGATAGCAGATAAGACTGGAGATCACGGGAAATATTTAGACATTAGTGTGATGAGATGTGTATTTGGGGACACAGAGGTCAGCCAGTGAGTAGCTGGGTCTAAGTGGGCGAATGATTGGATGGGTTAGTGGGTGGAAATAGATGGGTTAATGGGTTAAATGGGTCTGTTGGGAGGGGTGGGATCGGTAGTTACTGCTGAATCTTAATGGTAAAGTCATTGGGCGGAAGTGGGTTGGTTACTCGATATAAATGATAAAGCAGTGGTGATGATGAAGATGGGGAGGGGCAAGTGGTGTGGAAATTAGCATGCTCGTGAATCTAAATAGGTGAAACAGTGGATGTAAGTGAGTTAGTGGGTGAAACAGTGGCAGAAACTAAATAGGTGAAACAGTGGGTGAAAGTATGTGGGTTAGTGGTTGAAATAAAATGTGGTGGTGGTGGTGGTGGTACTGGGTAAATCAGCGAGTAGATTGATCTAAATGGGTGGGTTGTTGGGTGAGTGAGATTCAGTGAGTAATGGATTGACGTGGGTGGATCAGGAGAGAGAGAGAGAGAGAGAGAGAGAGAGAGGAATAAGCGTAAAAAGGAGGTGGGAGTAGAAAAGTGATTAAGAGGTTGGAGGAATGGAAAACAGTTACAAAGGAATTAGTTGGAAGAGGAGAAGATAAATAGGTAATAATATAAGAATGGCAAGCAATAAGGCAATGCAATAAATATAGTAGGGTAAAGATAAAACTGATAAGGCACTGCAGGGGAGGAGGAAAGCTGATTGGAGGATTATGCTTTTGTTAACCCAGTCCTACCGAGGATGTCTTTTCGTTTCAGTCATTCCACATCAAGACGATTTTAGTTAATTTGTGAGGGTTACGGCCCTGAAGGAGTTAATGAAGATTGTATGTAACTTCTTCCCTTCTAATGGTCGTGTTCTTAATGGTTATGGAGATTTCGTAGCGCATGTCTCCTGGCGTTTTATTCTGCATATTACACCTCTATATCGTCATGTGTGTTATTGATGGAAATATTCTATACAAAAACACCATTAATAGCACAAAAAAAATGCCAAGGTGTAATAAGCTCTTTAACTCGATAAGGAGGATATGCTTATGCTGCTTATAATACGAACCGTAAAGGTTCTGTAGACGAATACAGATCGTCTGGGGATAGTTAAAAAAAAAAAAAATGTCCTCGGGCTGAAGGGTTAAAAGGATAAAGCAGTAAAGCAGAACAGTAAGCATGTTGAGGTAAAGGTAAAGACTGATAAGGTATTTGAGGGGCGAAAATTCTAATTTGACGACGATTTTTACAAGCAGGTAGATGGGTAGGAAGGTAGGCAACTTGAGAGGCGTAAGGTGTACAGGTAGAAGGTTGGGAGGGAGGTAGCAGGAGGAGAGGCAAGTAGGGAGGAAGACAAATAAGTAGCAGGCAGGGCGGTTGACAGCAGGTATAGAGGCAGGCTGATGATAGGTAGAAAGCGAGAAGACAAGGAGTCATAGCTAGGTAGGTGTGTTGGTAGGGAGACGAGAGTAATGCAGGCAGAGAGATAGGCTAGGTAGGAAGGGGGGATAGGTAAGAGGCAAATAGAGGTAAGAAGGAGGCAGGATTAGGAGCACTGTAGGGGGGAGACTTGAAAGTTTGATGGCAGGGAGGCAGAGAGGTAGGTGGGAGGGAGGAGGTAGATAGGTACGAGGGAGGCCGAGTGTAGGTAGGAAGTGCAGAGAGGTAGGCGAAAGGCAGGCAGGCAGAGAGATAGTAGGTGGGGAGGAGGGAAACGGAGAGGTTGGTAGGGAGGAGGGAGACAGAGGAAGGTAAGAGGTAGGCAGGCAGGGGGGTTAGGTAGGTAGAAGGGAGACAACGAGAATGGAAGAGGTAATAAAAAGCATCCTGGCTCTCTCCCCGCTGCCAAACAAACGAGGAAACTTTGAAAAGAAACCCCAGTTGTCCCAGACCACCACCACCACCACAGCAACAACAACAACAGCTCACTCAAGCACCACCACCACCACATCAACAACTCACTCTTATCACCACCACCACCACAACAAATCACTGTAGCACCACCACCACCACGGCAACAGCTCATTCAGGCACGACCACCACAAGAATAACTCACTCTATCAACACCACCACCACCACCACAACAACAACAAATCACCAGCAGCAGCACCACCACCACCACCACCACCACAACCACAACAACAACAACAAAAGATCACTCTAGCTTCACCAGCACCACCACCACTACCACCACCACCACCACTACCACCACCACCACCACTACCACCACCACCACCACCACCACCACAACAACAACAACAACAACAACAACAACACACTACCACCACCATCACCACCACCACTTATACAATAATCACTCATTCTAGCACACCCTTTCAGAGCACCACAACCACTAGCACCATCTCTCTCTCTAGATAGATAGATAGATGACAGAGAGATAGATATAGATACCTTTGTATGGGTAATGAAGTGAGGAGTAGTGTATGTTTGTTTTAAAGTCATATTTTCTCTCCTTGGCCATCCAGTGTCCTTTCCTTTATTTTTCAGTTCATTCCGTATCGTGGCGTCTTTTATTTGTTATTGTTTTTTGACCCACAGACTATAATATTAAGTGTGGTAAAGATCTCTCGTATTGAAGGGGTTTATGAAGGCTATATATGATCCCTTGTATCCAGAAGTCTCTCCTAAGCTGAATAAAATCGTCCGGAAATGACAAGAATATAAGGAAAGTACAACCACGTCATTTTATGTTTTTGTGACCTACAGACAATTTTATTCAGCTTAGGAAATTATTTTTGTATACTGATGGGGTTTGAAAGACTCTCCAGAAACCCCTTTGTTCGATGACGTCTTTATTTTTGTGTTGTTAACTCCAGACGATTGTATTCAGCTTAGGAGTCATTTCTCGAACTGATGGGGTTAATAGTTCATTGGTAATAGGGACAGGGGTTTTATGAGTTTACAGTGAGCAGAGTGGATGGTTATTGTGCTGTTACTAATTTATTTTTCCTTTTCTCTTTACTCTATATTAGCCTCTGATTCTTTCGTTGTATTTCATTTTTTACTGTTTCTCTTTTCTTTCGTCTCCATTTTCTTTAGTCTTTCTCTGTTTTTTGCCCTCCGGTGTTGCTTTGTTTCTGTTTTAATTAAGGAAGCCAGGTAAGTTGGCCATGACAGTGTTGCCACCGTCTCTCTCTCTCTCTCTCTCTCTCTCTCTCTCTCTCTCTCTCTCTCTCTCTCTCTCTCTCTCTCTCGTGTCATTAATCATCTCCATTTTTCTATTTCTCTCTTTCATTCATTTTTCTCTTCTTTCCTCGCACTGTTCTGTACTCTCTTCCTTTCACTTTCCTCTCTTTTCCTTCCCTCTTTTTTTCTCACTTGTCCCTTTCCTCCTCCCCTCTGTTAATTCTGTCTTTGTCTCCCTCCGTCCTTCTTTTCTCTTTCCTTCTTTCTTTATTCTTCTTCCTTCCTTCGCTTTTTTTTTCTTCCTGTCTTTTCTCTTTATTATTCTTCCATCCTACTCCCATTCTTCTTCTTCCTTCCTTCTCTCTTTCTTCTTCCTTCCTTCCTTCTTCTTCCTCACTCTCCTCGCATTTGTCCTTGGTCATTTTACCTTCTTTCCCTCCTTTCTCACAGTGTCCTCCCAGCTTTCCTTTCTCCCATACTGTCTGTTGTCTTATTTCTCTGTTCTTTCTCCCCTCTTCTCCCTCCTCTCTTAACTGTTTGTCCCTTCTCTGTCCTTCTCCCTTTCTCCCTCTTTTCCTCATTGTTTCCTCTCTGCTCATTCTCTTCCCTCCTCCTCCTCCTAGTTCCCTACTTATCCGCCTATCCCTCCAGACGTTTTCCTCTGTTATTGCTTTCAACTTTTCATCCTCCTTCTTTTCTTCTTTAGTTATCCACCCTCGTTCTTTCTTCCATGTTTTCCATTTTACTTGACTCACTTCTTTCCCTCCCTCCTCCTCCTCCTCCTCCTCCTCCTTCCCAGCATCATCATCATCGTCGTCGTCGTCTCATATCCTTCTCATACCTCTTATTTTGTTGCGTTCCATTCCCCCCTCCCCCTTGGACGTTACTAGCTTTCTTTTGTATCCTTTTCCTCCCTTCCCCACCCCCCTTCCCTCCCTCCTTCACTTCTTCCTTCCCTCCCTCCTTCACTTCTTCCTTCCCTCCCTCCCTCCCCACCTCTTCCCTCCTTCCCCAAATCCCCTCCCTTCGTCCCATCCTTCCCCGCTTCTTCACTTCTCCTCTTGCCATCCCCACCTCTCCCCTCCCTCACCTCTTTCCTTCCTCCTTAACTCCCTTCCTCCCTCACTCCTCCACCTCTCCTCTCCCCATTCCTTGATCTTCCTTCATTTCAAAATTCCTTCACATTTCTTTCTCTATTTTTCCACATGGCCCACATTTTATTTAATTACCTCAGCTCCTTCCTTTATAATTTCGTAATTTATCATTTATTTTTAATTTTCCGTCTTTTTAGTTATTTTTTCCTTCTGGTCCTGGTCCTTCCTTCTTCCCCATTTACTCCTCGGTGTGCCTTTCCTCTTGTCACTCTATCATCATCATTCCCTCCTTTTTTCTCTCTTTCCATTGGTCCCTGTTTTCACTCTTTTCATCCTCTTTCCTTCTCCACCTTTTTCATCTGTTTCGCCTATTTGTGTTCTCACTATATCATCCTTCTTCTCTCTCCACCTCCTTCTTCTCCTCCTCCTCCGTTCGACATCCCTTCTTCCGTATTTTCACTCGTAATCTCTCTCGGTGTTCCTTTTTTTTTTTTCCTGAACTTTTATTCATTTATTTTTTTACCGCTTGGCTCCTCAACCATTAATCCAATATTTAATCCTTCTTTCCCTCTCTCTAATTTTTTCTTCTCTTTTCCATTCTCCCCTCCACCTTTCTCCTCCATTCTCCCCTCCACCTTTCTCCTCCATTCTCCCCTCCACCTTTCTCCTCCATTCTCCCCTCCACCTTTCTCCTCCATTCTCCCCTCCACCTTTCTCCTCCATTCTCCCCTCCACCTTTCTCCTCCATTCTCCCCTCCACCTTTCTCCTCCATTCTCCCCTCCACCTTTCTTCTCCATTCTCCCCTCCACCTTTCTCCTCCATTCTCCCCTCCACCTTTCTCCTCCATTCTCCCCTCCACCTTTCTCCTCCATTCTCCCCTCCACCTTTCTTCTCCATTCTCCCCTCCACCTTTCTCCTCCATTCTCCCCTCCACCTTTCTCCTCCATTCTCCCCTCCACCTTTCTCTTCCATTCTCCCCTCCACCTTTCTCCTCCATTCTCCCCTTCACCTTCTCCATTCTCTCCTTCTCCTACCATCTCAGCTTCTTTCTCTCCAGGCTCGTAATTTTTCCACCACTTCATCCCCACTCCTCCCTCCCATCCTCCTGCCATCCCCCTTTTTCTTTCCTTTTCTCCTCCCTGTCTTTCCCCCTCCAGCTCCCCAACTGTTTTCCTTTCCCACCATGCCTTTCTCTTCTCATTCTCCGTTTCTTACTCTCTCGCTCCTTCCCTCTCAGTACCCCACCCTCATCTTCACCCATCCCTCTCCCCCTTTCCATACCGAAATCCCGATCCCCCTCCCCCTCCCCTTTCCCCTCTCCCTCTCCTTTCCCCTCTCCCTCTCCCTCTTCTTTCCCCTCCTTCTTCCCTTCCCTTCCCCTTCTCTTTCTTCCCAGCCTCCCCTCCCTTGTCCTCTCCTCTTTCCCTTACTTTTTTACCCGCCTCATCTCCCCGTCTCCCTCTCTCTACCCCCCCCCCCTTCACCTCTCACAAACAAAACTTTATACTAATTATTCTCCCGGTTCTCCTTTCATAACTGTGTGTGTGTGTGTGTGTGTGTGTGTGTGTGAGAGAGAGAGAGAGAGAGAGAGTGAAATGAATGGAAATAAGAGGCAAGGGACGGGAGGCAACTTAGGTGAAAGTGAGAGTGAGAGGGGCAAGTGAGTTTGGCGAGTGGTGTGTAAATGAAGGTAAAGTGAGAGGAGAAAATAAGGGTGTTGGGAGGACGAGGGGGAGATGGAACAGTAGGAGGAGGAAGAAGGAAGGACGAAAGGGAAATGGGAAGATGAGAAGGAGGTAGAAGAAAAAGAAAGGGGTGAGGGGGTAGTGAGGAAAAGATGCTAGGAAGGAAGAGGAAAGAAAAAGAAGAGAGAGAAGAGGGAGGAAGAGAGAGACTTGACACAGAGAAGAGGGCAAGAGAAGAGGGAGAGGAAGAAGTAAGGACAGAAAAGGTAGGAAGTTTTTGAGGGATGAACAGAAGAGAATTAAAAACACTAAGAAAATGGGGGAAGGATGGAAGGAAAAAAAGGAGGATAATTTGAAGGAAGTTAGGAAGGATAGACAGGGAGAGGGAGGAGGAAGAGGTAAGGAGGAAAGAAACACCGGAGAGAGAGGAGGGAGGAAGGGAGAGGAGGGAGATAGTGATAAATGGAGAAGGGATAGAGTGAAAGGAACACAGAAAGGAATGGGAATAAAGAACGAAGGAAGGAGGAGAGGTGATAGGCAGATCAGGGAATTGAGAGGAGAAAAGAAGTGAAAGGAAAAGGATAGACAGGAAGGAAGAGAGGAATGAAAGACGAGAAGTAAGAGCCTGGGGAATGAAATATATGGGAAGGACGAAGGAGAGAAAGGGAAATAACAGAGACGAGGAAAAGAGGGGAAATGTTGCGAGGTAAAGAATAATGAAGGAGAAGAATGAGGAACCAAGGGAGAAAAAGAAGAAGAAAGGGGCAATAGGGAGAAGGAAAAAGAAAGCAGATAAAAGAGAGGAGGATAGGAGGGAAGGAAAGGAGAGGAAGGAGGAGGGTGAACAGAAAATAAGATACTGAGTGGAGATATTATGATGCAGTATCGTGAGGGACGAGGCAGGTGATAAGGATGGAAGAGAAGGGAGGAAAGTGAGTCATGATGGACGAGAAAGGAAGAAGGAAAAAATGACAGGAGAGGAAGAAGGAAGGGAATAGAAGAGTGAGAACGGACGAGGACGGGAAGACTGAGGAGGGAAGAGGAAAGGAAGATAAGATTAACGAGGGAAGAGGAATTTAAAAAGGTTACGGAGGGAGGAGGAAAGGGTGAGATGAGGAGGGAGGAAGAGACGGAGGAGAGGTAAACAAAGATGAGGGAAGAAGAAACTAAGCAGGGAAGAAAATATAATGAAAGGAGAAAAAGAGGACGGAAGAGGGAGAAAGGGAGGACAAGATGAAAGAGAACAGGGAGATGAAAGAGTGTGGAAGAAAGGTAGAGAATGTGGAAGGAAAAAAAACTATGAATATGGAAGACGGAGGAACAGAAGAGCGAAGGAAAGATGGGAGAGAATAATCGAAAAGCAAAATGAAAGACTTGAGGACTCAGTGACGAGAAAGAAGACTCAGAGGAGGAGGAGGAGGAGGGAAAGAGGAAGAAAGAAGGGGATGTCAAGAGGAAGAGTGGAATAGTGAGTGAATAGAGCTTAACAAGAGGAGAGTATGAGAATATGAATATGGGCAAATTACAAGCGTGGATTAGAGACAGACTCTTCCGAAGTGGAGGTGGAGAGAGAGTAGGGAATAGCAAAAAAAAAAAAAAAAGAAAAAGAAAAAGCAGAAAAAAAAGAAAAAAGAATGGAAAGTGAAAACATAAAAGATGATAGGTAAAAAAAAAAATAGAAGAAAAGGGAGCTATTTACGGATGTGGATAGGATGAATAAAAAGGAGAGAGGACAAGGAGTTAAGAAGAAAAAGTAAAGGAGGCGAGAAGTGAAAGATGAGAAATATTTGGAAGGAGGGAGGGAGAGAGAGATGGAATAGATGGTGTGAGAGGAGTAAGGGGATTTTTGAGAGATATAAGGAGAAAGAGACGTAAAAGGTGGAGAGACAGTGTTGGAGGCACAGAGGACAGGTTTAACCCTTTAAGTCCGATGACGTAGTTTTTTATTTATTCTTGGTACTTCCAAACCATTTTATTTTGGTTAGGGGAGACGCTTAGAACTGGAGGGGGTTAAGAACTTTCATTAAACTCGTTTGACTATAAATAGTCCTTCCTTATTTTAATATAGTCGACTGGTGACAGTGCAGTTATAATGAAAAATACATCATCGGATTCAAGAGGTTTAGGAAGGAACGAGGGGGGGAGGATAGGGAGTGGGAGGTTAGGACTTAACGAAATGAGAAATCAGGCACACCCTTCGTTAACCCGTTCACTAAGAGGGACTATCTCTAATTAAAGAAAATCGTCTGGAAGTATTAAAATCTTATGACAAGGGGCGTCATTGTACTGATGGGGATAAGAGTGAAAGCCGTTGTTGGTCGGCAAAAGTTACCGTATTTCACTTTGTCTTCATTTCACGTTTTCGCTATTTGTCTTTTTTCTTTTTTCCTCTCAATCCTCCTTTCCCCGTTTATTTTCACATTCAGTTTTTTCTCCTCCTCACCCCCTTTTCCCCTTCTGCACTTTTCTCCCCTCCCCTCCCCCATTGGTTTTGTTGTGTGTGCTGCCTCAGTGGACTTTCATTTTTTTTTTTTTTTTTTTAATAGTTTTGTCAGCCACAGTTGTTCCAAGTTTTCTGCCCCAACAAGTGAATATAGACATTTTTGTGTCTGCTGTTGATGGGTGAGCGGGTTTCTGGTTTCACTTAGTCTGGTCCTGCCAGCTTTTGCCTGTGCCTGGGGAGGAGGATTATGGTATCCTATTCAGCTTTATCTGTGAAGGCTTGATTGTAGGATTTGTATTTGGATAAGGTCTTATGAATGGTTGATTTTGGGGATTTATAGTAATGTTTGGTGGTTAATTTTAAGGTTTATTCTCTCCGACAAGGATATTATGTTTTCACCCCTGTTTGTTTGTGTTTTTGTCTGTTAGCAGGATTGCTCAAAAACTAAAAGTGAGATTTGGACCAAATTTGGTGGGTAGATGACCCATGTCCCAGGGAACAATCGATTAACTTTTGGGACCGATCCTGATCTTATAACAGATTCTGGATCGGGAAAACATTTTTTGTGCAACCCTAGTCAGAGATGAGAAAACCTAGCCCATTATGGAGAGTGGTTTGGAAATTGCATCGCCCTTGTCGGAGAGATGCGCTCCACTGAGTGCCCCACCAGTATTAAAGTTGTTTTTGTAACTGTTAAAGTCATGATTATGCATAATTGTGTGTGTGTGTGTGTGTGTGTGTGTGTGTGTGTGTGTGTGTGTGTGTGTGTGTGTGTGTGTGTGTGTGTGTCCAACTTTAGGCAAAGACTTCACCCCCTGTTCCCTGTGGCCCAGTAGTCCTTCTATGAACTTCACATCCATATGTCACCACTTCGGGACCAACACCTACCATCGGTATTGAATTCATGCTAGGGCTGTCTGATACACGACTGGAGGTGTTTTTACGATATTTCGGCGGCTTTGCTCATACTTTTCCGGGAAGCTTTGTTTTGAGGAGTTTGTTTTATTGTGAGACGAGCTGTTGGTGGTTGCCTTCTTGTTGACCGATTCGTGGGGAGTTGTTCTCGCTGTTAGCTGATTTTGTGGATAATTTGTATATTTCATGTTGGCTGAAGTTTTGGATACTCCCAGGATGTGGACTACTGAGCGAGATATTGTACTGTACTGTAGTTAAATAAAGGCATTGCTTGTTGTACTTCATATTGTTACTATTTTTATGGACATTGTCATACTCTGGATTTCTGAAGGCAGCAGTGAAATACAGGATGTGGCTGTTGTTATTGTGAACATTGTCAGTCAGTGTTAGTGTTGTAATAGCTGCAATAAATTTTGTACTTCTTAATGGCGCTGTTTTTGTAGACAGTCGTAGGCTGTGGTAGTTAGGTAGGAGCTGCGGTGGCTTGGTTGGCATTAGTCTTGTGGTGCGTGTACCATAAGCCTAAGGTTCGGATCTAAACCCTGGCGGGCATTTAGAGTGGATTCCGGTGGTATGGCGTCTTATATCCTTGCATGTGTTCCCACCTTGTTGGTTCTACACATTGTGGCACACACAAACATCGCCATTACAACATTTCAACTTTCACATGCGTCCTGCAGACACACCTTCTCCATTCGTACTTCACCAGCATGGGAAAGGGTCGCTTCTTGCCATCACCCTCCCGCTGAGAAGGTCCGGTCCTTCAGTGGACCAAGTACAGACTGATACACATGAAGATACAGGTACAGATAGAGATAATCAAATACCGGCAGTGATTGTCGTACTTATTAAAGTTGCTGTTTTGTGAATATTCTCAGGTTGTGGTAGACAGGTTATGGCTGTAATTGTGGTACTTGTTGCTGTTTTTGTGGACATTCCTGGCTGTGGTTGACGGAGTAAACCGGATAAATGTGGATACGTTCCGGAGGACCGCAGGTTTTAGAATTCTTTGCCAGGAGGTTTTGGCCTGCAGGTAACCTAGTCCTGCTTCCATCTATTCTCTCTTTCCCTGCTTCAGACCCTCCTCTCTCTCGGTCTCCTCTTTCTTACCATCCTTCCGTTTTTCATCATTCTCCTTTCGTATAACCTTGTATCCCGTCTCATTCTCTTCTTCCTCATGCTTGCGCTTTGCTTCATTCACGTGTGTTTCCATGGTTAATCTCTGTCCTTCACATCCTTTCTTCCTTCCTTTCTTCTTTCCTTCCTTCCGTATTCTTCCTTCTCTCTCTCTGTAAGTGTATTTCCTTACCTCCGAGTTACTTTAAAAAGGTATCACCTCAGTTGACCTTCCTCTTAACACACACACACACACACACACACACACACACACACACACACACACACACACACACACACACACACACACACACACACACACACACACACACACACACACACAGGCAAAAACATTATCGCTCCGCCTTCTAAAATATGGCGATAATAATCAGACTTACGTGACCCAGTATGACAGTGGTGTCCAACCTGTGGGGCGCGCTCCCCTAGGGGGGCACGAAGGGCTGCCTTGGGGGGGGGGGCGCGAAGGCTTGATATAGAGGGTAAATATATTTAAAACTATGAATTATAATGGAACTCAGTAATTTCCAAATATGGACAAAATATTTCAGATATAGATAAGAAATCTAGTTATCTGAATATATAAACAATTTCAGAGATTAAGAATCTATGATATTTATTGACATGTGCCAACTATGCCAGTAAAATACAGTATTTGAGGAAGGGGGGCGCAGGGAACGTGTCATTCAGTCAGGGGAGCGAGTTTTAGAAAAGGTTAGAAACCACTTCAGTATGGGATGGACCTCGTGCCTTATCGATCAGTGAACAATGTCTTTAACCAGCTGACCACCATGTAGGGTTGCTTGTGGTTGATGACCGCAACCGCAGTGGCAGCTGTGATGGGAAGCTTTCATTAATTATGTTAGTTCTGACATCCTCCCGTCACCACCGAGTGTGATGGGAAATTCTCAGAAATAAGAATGGATTTTGTGTTGTTGCACCCCTCATATGAGAGCGTGTCCGCCTCGCCCACGTAGGTCAGTGTTATTGTGCAACCCTGAATAATCCTGTTATTAAAGTGTGTTGGTTTTTGTGAGGTATATGGGATTTATAAAATAATGAAGTATTACTCGGGCCAACACGTAAATGTGCCTCTGGCAGTACGTGCAGCAAATGTACGAACTCCAGCATGACCACCTTTATAGGGAACTCTGTTGGTCTAAATTGTTACTGCATTTATGTACGGTATATACGGTATGTATTAGAGGGACATACAGGTAAAATCAAAATTATTGTTTTAGACTGTTTTCAGTATCCGGAGAAAAATAACAGTGCATACAAAGGTTGAGGTAATAAAATGGTGAAGGAAAGTGATCTGGCGAATGGAAGTTATAAAGAATTGAGTCACAGAGAATCACCGCTGCTGCACAAAGGCAAGAAAAATGTAAAAAAAAACACAGAGGACAAAGAAACATGATTAACGAACGACCTCTGGCCAGAGTTTTAATGGATTGCCATAGAAGTGAATAAATAAAATACCAGATAAAATAGCACGGAGGGACTTTGAAGTGAATAATACCAGATAAAATACCACGGCGGGGCATTGAAGTGAATAATACCAGATAAAATACCACGGACGGGCTTTGAAGTGAATAAATATAATACCAGATAAAATACCGGACTCCAACTTACCAACAATATCCCCTGGTAAAGGTTTTTTCGCTTTGTCTCCAACACCCGTATATTTTCTCTCTTTGCCTCCCTCCATCCCATTTTCTCCTCCACCCTTTCCTTTTCACAGTCCCCCCTCTGTTCCCCCGTGTAGTGTGAGGGAGCTATGGTATTGGGAAGAGGATCAGAATTCTCTCTCTCTCTCTCTCTCTCTCTCTCTCTCTCTCATCAGCATTTTACTTACTAAATCTTTTTTCCTATTTTGCAGTTCTTTCCCCATCCCTTTTGTCCTTAGTCAGCTTTCCTTAATGCTTATGTGATCTTTCTTACTTTCCTATCCGATTTCCACTTCATTATTTTTTTCTCTTCCCATTTTATGTTTCTACCCCTTCCTTTCTCACCTCCCTCCCTTCTTTCCTATCTTCCTCCCTTTTTTTCCTTCCTTCCTTTCCATTTCTGACTCATTCTCTCCCCTTCTTTTCCTGTTTCTTCCTCTTCCCCTTTTTTCTAAATCTACCCCGTCCTTTCTAACCTCCATCCCTCATTTCCGACCTTCCTTCCATTTTTCCTTCCTTTCTCATTGTTAACATGTGCTCTCCACATTTCTTCTTCTCCCTCCCTCCCTCCCTCTCTTTCTCCTTCCCATGCATTTTCTCCCCATCCTTTCCTCCTCACATATTCTCTTCATTTCCCCCCAGCAGCATGGTATTGGTAACAGGTCTCTCTCTCTCTCTCTCTCTCTCTCTCTCTGACATGCCATAGGAGTGTATCTTGATGTATGTATATTCAGTTCTATGTCCGTCTTTATTTATTCGTTCCCTCTCTCCTTTTCCTTATTGGGTGTAGCTGCCTTCCTTCCCCTCCTTTCTTCGTTATTCGGTTTGCGTCCTTTATTAAGTTCTGTTGTCTTTCATCCTGTTTTCATCCTGATTTGGTCTTTCTGCATCGGTTTTCTTTCTTTCTTCTCCCGCAAGCTCCTTATAATCTCTGCCTCCCACCTCGCCTTTCCCTCACCTTTCTTTTGCTCATCACTCCCATTTTCTCTTCCTCACCTTTTCCTCTCCACATCCTGTCCAGTTCCCAGCAGCTGAAAGGTATTGGTAATAGAATCCGATCCCTTCACTCTGTCCCTTTGATCCCCCTAACCCTCTGTAGCTCACAACCTTGATACTTCATTTTTCCATTTCCTGTCCTTTCTTGCTTATCTTCATTATTTCATTCTTATTCCTTCCTTCCTTCTTTCCTTCCTTCCTTCCTTCCTTTTTTCCTTCCTTCCTTCCTTTTTTCCTTCCCTTCTTCATTCGTTCGTTCGTTCGTTCATTCATTCATTCATAATATTGTTCCCTCTTAACTCCCCGCTTTTCTTCCCGATTTGATTTCCTGTTCCTCGCTGTTTCCCCTTCCACCTTTCCTTCGTCGGTCTCTACACTTCTTCGTTATTTCCCCTTCCTCCTTTCCTTCGTCGGTTCCTGCGTTTCTTTTATCCTCATTCCTTCATTTCATCTTTGTCTTACCCTCTTATTCTGTTATTTTTTCTGTTCCCTCTCCGTCCTTCTTTTTATCTGTCCTTCCTTTCCTACCTTTTCTGTCTGTTTTTGTTACTTTTTCCCCCACCCTAATCAGCTTTGTTTAATCCTTCATCCCATTGTGCCTGCCAGCGTCCACCTACATCCACTGTGTCCATCTACACCCACTGTATCCACCTACATCCACTATGTCCATCTACACCCACTGTATCCACCCACACCCACTTTCCACCTTCTCCCTTTATATCCACTTCACACCCACCATATCCACCGACTCCCACTGTGTCCACTTACACACCCACTATATCCACCTACGCCCACTGTATCCACTTACACACCCACTATCCACCTACACCCACTAGACCCATCTCCACCTATACCCACTATGTCCACCTACACCCATTATATCCACCTACACCCATTATATCCACCTACACCCACTATACCCACCTACACCCACTATACCCACCTACACCCATTATATCCACCTACACCCACTATACTCACCTACACTCAGCATATCCACCTACTCCAACTATACCCGCCTACACCCACCATATCCACCTACACCCAACATACCCACCTACACCCACCATATCCACCTGCACCCACTATATCCACCTACACCCACTATATCCACCTACACCCACTATATCCACCTACACCCACTATATCCACCTTCACCCACTTTACCCACCTACACCCACAATACCCACCTACACCGACTATACCCACCTACACCCACACACACCTACACCCACACTATGGACACCCACTATACCCACCTACACCCACACTGTGTACACCCGCTATACACACCTACACCCACCATACCCATCTACACCCACTGTATCCACCTACACCCACAATATCCACCTACACCAACTATATCCAGCTACACCCACTATACACTCCAACACCCACTATCCCACCTACACCCACTATATAATCGTACACTTACACCCTCTGCAACCACTTACACCCACCTACACCCACGTACACCCAGCTAACCCAACATAATGCCCTATTCAACGACCCTTCTGATTGCCTCTCTATCCTTCTTAATTCCCTCATCTTTCACCGGCTTGGAGAGAGAGAGAGAGAGAGAGAGAGAGAGATTTTGCATTTAGAAGAGAGAAAGCAGGAGATGAAAAGAGAGAGAATAAAAGTGAAGACGGGCGAGGAGAAGAGAGTTAGGTAGAATAGGGGAAAAATGAAGGAAGCGAGCAAATGGAAAAAAGTGAGGTGTAAATAGATTGAGAGAAAATTAGAAGGAAGTAAAAAATAAAATGATGAAAACTGAAAAGAAGAAAAACATTAAAAACGGAACGAATATTGTGGGAGGAAGGAAGAGAGATTGAGAGAAAAAAATAGGACGAGATGATAAAGCAAAGGAAAATGTAAATGGAAGGAGAGTAAGAGGGGAATGGAGGGAGAGGAGGAGATTAAAGGAGGAAATAAAGAAAAAAGTAAACAAGATAACTGAGGAAACGATTGATATTAACGAAGAAGATAAAAAGGTAGAGCGTGAAATAAGAGAAAAATGAAAGAGCAAGGGAGGAAAGGAAAACGCCTGAGGGAGAGATGAATGGAGAAGACCCTGATTGGATAACTCAATTTAGGATCCGGAAGCGGCGCATTGAGCATAACAGGCTGGGGGAGAGAGATGGGGGAGTGCAAGAGTGAGAAAGGAAGAAAGAAATGAAAAGAGGTTGAGGGTAAGGGAGTGAGGAAGAGAAGAAAGGGGGAGAGAGCTAGAGGAATGGATAGAGAAGGGGAGTAAGTGACGATGGAATAGAGAAGGGGAATGAAAATGGAAGAGAGAGTCAGGGAGGGAGAGGCAGGCAAGGAGAAAGGAGGATGGAGAGAAGGGAAAGAGAAAAGGAGGGAGAGGTTAGAGGGAAGAAAGGTACACAGGAAAATGGAGACGGAGGAAAGAAACAGAATGAGGGAATGTGGAACAGAGGAAGAAAGGACGGAAAAGATCGAAAGCAGGAGGAAGACAATGGGAAAGAAAAATACTGAGAAAAAAAATGTGAAAAAGAGAGAAAGGGAACGATAGAGAAAGGGGGAGGAAGGGAGAGAAAGAAAGTAAAAGAATGTTGGTAAGGGAGAAAGTGAGAGAAAAATATAGGGAGAAAAGTACACAGGGAGCAAGGAGGGAGGCTGGCAGGGAGACAGGGAGAAGAGGAAGAGGAGATGAAGGGAGAGAAACACAGGTAGAGGTAGCAAGGCACGCAGACAGATAGGAGGATGTGGAACAAAAGGAGAGGTAGACTGGGACTGTGGGACACACGCGCACACACACACACACACACACACACACACACACACACACACACACACACATTACCAGAGGGCCACAAGTTAGCTATTACCTGTTGCACGAGCTGCCTCCTCTCTCTCTCTCTCTCTCGCTTCCTTCTCATTGTGTGTGTGTGTGTGTGTGTGTGTGTGTGAAACTTGGCATTTAGGCTATTGCCTCCGCCAACGGAAGTTTTTTTTTCTTTATGCAGGGAAGAAGGAACCAAAGGCCAGGAGCCCACAAACCGTTCCTTCCAAGAAAAAATAAATAAATAAATAAATAAGCCAAATTCAGGATCCATTCATTTCGAGATGCCTGGACACACTACGTTTAAAAGACTGGAGATCATAGGAAGTAGGAAATACAGACAGAGGGAGAGAGTTCCAGAGTTGACCAGTTGCATAAATGAAGGATTGGAAATAACGGTTAACTTTTGCATTAGAGAGTTGGATTGAAAAGGGATGAGAGTTTGTTGCTAGAGGGGTGCTACGCACCCGTCGTAGAGGTGGAGGGATGCAAGCAGACAGTTCAGAGGAGCAGTGACCATTGAAGTAGCGATAGAAAAGAGATAAAGATGCAACTGTGCGACGAAGAGACAGAGGTTGGAGGGAGCCAGTAAGAGGAGGAGAGTTGATGAGACGAAAAGCCTTTGACTCCACCCTACTTAGAAGAGCTGTATGTGGGGAGCCTCCACACACATGAGAGTTGTACTCTACACATGGGTGAATAAGGCCCGTGTATAAAGCCAACAACTGTGAAGGGGTAAAGAAGGCACGGAGTCGGCGTAGCACACCCAGTCTCTTGGAAGCAGATTTTACAAGAGATGTAATATAATCTTCCCAAGATAAGTCCCGAGTGAACGAAACCCCAAGCATGTTCGAGGATGATGCAGGATTGAGCTGGATATTATTAAACATTAGTGGGTACTCCCATGGAAGATTTTGTCGGGTTGATAGGTGTAAGAACTGAGTCTTTGATGCATTAAAAACAAGATTATTTTTACCCCAGTCAGAGATACGAGCCAAGTCAGACGTTAGGTGTGCCCTAGCCTCATCCCTTGTTTGTTGAAGTAACTGCGGAGATGCACGTTACAGGAACCGAATGGAACGGTGAAGGGTGGAATCATCAGCGTACAAGTGGATGGGGTTAGATGTACAGCTTAGAAGGTCATTGATGAATACGAGGAAGAGAGTTGGTGGTAGGATAGACCCCTGAGGAACACCACTGTTGATAGATCTAGGAGAAGAACGATGGCCGTCTACAACAGCAGCTATAGAATGACCAGAAAGGAAGGTATAGATGAAGGTACAGAGAGGAGGATAAAAACCGCAAGAGGGCAGTTTGGAAATTAAAGATTTATGCCAGACTCGATCGAAAACCATTGAGATGTCAAGTGCAGTGGCAAAGTTTTCGCCAAAGTCTGGAAAGGAGGATGACCAGGAGTCTGAAAGGTAGGTGAGAAGATCGCCAGTGGAGCATCGCTAACGGAGCCCATACTGACGATCAAAAAGAAGGTTGTGACAGGAAAGATGCTTTAAAATTTTTCTGTTAAGAATAGACTCGAAAACTTTTGAGACACAGGATGATAAAGCAATTGGACGATAGTTAGAGGGTTGGGAATGGTCACCCTTCTTTTGGACTGGCTGAATGAGAGCAAACTTCCAGCCAGAAGGAAAGGTACAAGTTGATAGACAAAGGTGAAAGAGTTTACTAAGGCAGGGTGTAAGCACAGAAGTACAGTTCTTGAGGACAACAGGAGGGACTCCATCAGGCCTGTATGCCATATTAGTATTGAGGCCTGTGATGGCAGAAAATACATAAGCTGAAGAAATTTTAATGTTGGCCATGAGGAAGTCAGGAGAGGGAAGTGATGGAGGAACAGCACCGGAATCATCTATGGTGGAGTTGGAGGAGAAAGTTAGAGTGAAGAGATCTGCTTTATCAGTAGAAGAATTAGCTACAGAGCCATCAGAGTAGAGTAGAGGAGGGAAGGACGGTGAGGTAAAGTTGTTAGAAAGGTTTTTGGCAAGGTGCCAGAAGGAGCGGGAAGAATTTGAGTTGGAGATTTGAGAGCATTTAGTGCGGATGATACTATTTTTAGCAGAGCGAAGAACAGCTTTAGCAGGATTCCGTGCAGAAACATAAGAAGATGTGATTCAAGGGTGGGTTGGCTCTGGTACCTTTTATAGGCCCTCTCCTTGTGGACAGCATTAGAACAAGCGTGATTAAACCAAAGCTTTCTTGCATTAATCAAAGGATATGAGAACTGATTGTATGCTTCCATACCCGAGAGAATAACCTCCGTAATGTGGAAGGCACACTGAGATCGCTCCCGGCCATGGAAGCAATAATCATTCCGGGGAAAATCAAAGAATATTGTCTGAGGGCCTCCCAATCCGCAACTCCAAAGTGCCACAATCAACGTTTCTTTGGGGGGTCCACAGGCTGTACCGGAGCAATAGGACAGGTCAAGGTAATAAGGTTGTGATCGGAGGAGCCCAACGGAGAACTTCTATTTAAACGCAAGCACAAAGGATTTAATTCGTATGGAAAAGGTTGTATCATTGTGTATGTGGCAACTGTAATAAGGTGAGAGTCTAATTAAACCTTTAGTTTATTATGTGTTTTTACTGCGTTGATGGTGTATTGCGATATCGATTTACTTTTTGTGCAGTATTGCGTGCATATATTGTGACAAAAATGATTGAAGTTTTTATGCGTTTGATACGTGAATGTAACAGTAAATTACGGGAATTTTGCCATATTGCGAGCGTAGGTATCTTGTCCTTCAGGCATCCACAATGATGCCCAGGTGGTCAGTGCTGAACAAGTTTTCGTGGTGGGTGGATGTATTTGTTTGCGTGGTGATACTTGCATGGAAGTAACCGGTTTCATCCCTTGTACTGACTTGAAAATTGCCATAAAAGTTCCAGACGTCCACTGTTGGCAGCGGATATGAGGAAATGGTGTGATAATCTTTAGGGAATACATGTCAAAGCGCTCAACTCGCCGTCAGGGACGGAGCCTGGGATGATCACTTGAGGTGGGTTGTCGTTGATCTCGTTGACTTGGGAACTTCTCAGTTGTTTTCATTTTTTTTTTTAATTATATATATTATATCCTTGAACTTTTTGTGTGCTGTGTACTACCTTTCAACATGGATAAAGTTTTCATCAGTACCCTAATTGACAAAGTAGCCTACTAAGTTGGGAGATGTTAGAAAATCCAGCCATTGAGATTACGGTCCTTAAATGCTGGGGTAGATTAACCTGTCCATTAATTAATGAATCTGTTATCAACAGTGATGTAAACATTAGATGGTTCGGTATTTTGAATGTAAAATTAAAGTCATGGTTACACTGACACTTACTCCGGTAGTTAAAACAGCGGCATGCATTGGCTGCAGCTGTATTCCTTGTACTTGACTGTTGTGTCAGGTGATGATCCACGCAACTGTGCTACATATTATTTGCGGTAACACCCACTCTAGTGAACCCATTTTATTATGTCCAGTAAACGTATATTTTTGATGTTGATATGATATAATGTCTAATAACATTACTTAACTCTCTCTCTCTCTCTCTCTCTCTCTCTCTCTCACACACACACACACACACACACACACACACACACACTAGCAGGGGTACCCGGCGTTGCCCGGGCCAAAAAAGGCGAAAACTCGAATCGTATTTATTCTAAATCAGTCATTTTTCTACTCCAGAAAGACCATGTACCTCTTATGCTTTTGAAGAGGGTTATAAGAGGTCCAGAAACCTTCTATTTTTCATTTTTCGCAGACTAACGCACAGTATTTGTGCACACTCGTTTACTATTACCGGTGATCTTAGATGGCCTTGGAGGTGCACCTCACATAGCCTGTGTCCGAACTGGAGGTCATGTGAGTCTCCATGCCAAAAATTGGGCTGCTGGGTCCAGTCGTTCGAGTGTGTATTACCGGTGACCTCAGATGACCTCTGACCAATGACCCCAAATGACCTCGGAGGTCAACCTCACATAGCTTAAGTACGAACTGGAGGTCATATGAGTCTCGGCATTTCCCGGACCAGAAAGGCGAACTCTTCCGGTGACCTCAAATGACCCAGATCTGAAGTTTGACCCCCCTAAAACTATCCTTGGGTCACCCTGATTCAGAATATATATGGGTCTGGGAGTCTCTGGCTCTTGGTTTTGGCGTGATTGAAGGACAAACAAACTTACTAGCGGCGCTGGTCTTTTTACTGTATAGGCTATATGGATATATACTGAAGTGATGAAGAGATTCCAGATACCAAGACTAAAGCGGGGTAATACATTGTGTATTGCATGCTGGGGTTTGAAAAAGAATGAAAATACCAAGTGATGAGTTTCCGAAATTTGCGATCGTTAGACAATATCGTGTATCGGAGTGAAGTTAGGCGAGGTTGTTACGGGCAGAGTAATGAGTGCAAAGGGCGATGCGTTAGCCATTCCGTAAACACATAACCTTTAGTGACATTGTTAGCTCTCAGTAATTGAGTTTGCCCTGTTACACAGTACGGTGCCAGCAAAACGGCAGTGTGTGGGGTGGGGACAGGGAGGGGGATGTGTGTGTGTGTGTGTGTGTGTGTGTGTGTGTGTGTGTGTGTGTGTGTGAGAGAGAGAGAGAGAGAGAGAGAGAGAGAGAAAGGGACTCTTGTGTGTATGTGTGTGGGAGGGAGTGTGTGTGTATATATGTTTGTGTACGGAGGGTGTGGGGGAGAGGGTGGAGGATCATGTTTGTGGATGCTGATATAAATGATCGGTCAAGAACCATTGACATAACTATATAAAGGTACCGTAAAGGTGTATTTTGAGGATCGTTTAGGGTTTAATGGATGAGGTGTATATATAGAAAGGTAGAGGATAGGGAGAGAGGGGAGTGGGTTCGAGTGATTGACCATAGATTAGCTGGGAATGTGAGAGTAAAATGTATGATAAATGAAGGGTTCTTTAGTGTTTAATGACATGGATTGTGAAAGAGGGCTGACCTATTGATTTAGAATAATTTCAGACGAAAGATATTGGCTTCAAATAACTGAGAGAGAAAGATATCTGCCAAAAAACTGATGGAGGAGAATAATGGTTCACAGTAACTGAAAGAGTGAGATACCGGTACTGACTTCAAACCAAAGCTCTCTCACCATAACTTAGCCCAGATTTTCGTCCTTTTTTTTTTTTTTTTTTTTTTCCCACGTACCTTTGTAACAGAAAATACTATGGCTCTGCACCCATTCCATAGCTGATCTTCGTGACTATAGTTCACTCATTTTATCTTGTCCTAGATTTTCGTCCATTTGCAGGTTATTTTACCTAGTTCAGTGGCAGAATGATTAAGACAATACTACGACTCAGTATCATTTCCGTAACACTTCTTCATGACTAGCATTCTAGCGCCATATTCTAGTGTTTATCTTTTGTTACAATTCAGCACTCAAGATAGAGAGGTGGCAGTTTAAGGCATTGTTAAAATGAACATAGTGTAGAATTAAAAAGTAGTGTCAGTCTCTTATTACAACTCTGTATCACAGATAAAGAATTGGTTATGTTAGGCCAGGTTAGTAAAAAAGAAGCACCCTGTAATACTGAACCCCTGTTCTATGAAGGTCGTTCTGGCTGAAGAATTGTAATGTATTGCAGTAACAGTTTTAAACTTCGAGGGAGTCTTATGGAAGTGGAGTAGAAATAAGTAATTTAAGTTCGAAAATTAAGTCAGATTAACAAGTGTATAATGAAATGAATACCAGCCGTTTATATGGAATGGTGTTTTCATTGTGCTAAGGATTTTTTTCTTTTTTCAGAGAGAATCGGTAGGCGTTTATAGAGCTGAAATGTCTTTCATCTTATTGCAATGATTGAATTCGGATATTTAATATTTGCTAATGACAGACGGTTTTATCCAGCTGAGACAATACATGCACATCTGAAGTGTTGTTGTTTTTGTTGTGTTGCTGCTGTTGCAACCCCAGGCTTAGTTCGTTGTGAACCCAGCGGATCGCAGGAAACCTCGGATTTCTGCCGGTCACTCCCAGTGGTCTTTTGTTGACGTTATGTTGCCACAGTTCGGTGCGTGTGGTGTCAAGTGTGGTGTGGTGTGGGGCCTGCATTGGAATGTGGGCAGAATCAATTGTTTATGGGTTTTATTCTGATGGGTGAAAATTCATCTAAGCCCATCGCTGGGATGGTTGATTTTATGTAACGATATTTCATTCTTGCTATTAACTGACGGTTCATTCAGTAGTGGGAATTGATGCGTGTTTGAAGAGGTAAGTGAAGCCTCAGCAGAGACAAAAATCTAACCCCTTCATTACGACGACGCCATTTGTTAGTTCTTTGCTGCCTTCTGACGATTGTGTTCAGCACTAAAGGTCTCTTCTGTGTCGAGAAAAAACCGTCTGTTCAGTACGGTAACTGTTAAACCCACCAGGACGAAGACGCTTTTGTATTGTACTGTTCTGGCTGGCACTAAGTGCTTATATTCAGCATGACTGTAGTCAGCGTAGTGAAGTATTAGAAACAGTGTTCATCAGGAAGTAGAGCAGGTATAGCGACTTCAGTATTTGCGTTATGCTACCAACACAGTATTTTACATAACGAGGCAGAGCTCTCGTAATGAAGGTGTCACTGAAGTACGAAAAGTCTCCCTTAAACTGAGTAAAATCGTCTGGAGTTAACATGAACAAAACCTACCTGACGTCATCATGGTGAAGGGAAGAGAGCGAAGGGGAAGCAAGTCCCTAATTTTATAATGAAAACTTATGAAGCACCTGACGAAGATAGAACGTGCCTGACTTGTACCGTACATATCGTACGTGGCTGCAGTCTGTAAAGTGGGATGCCTGCTAATCAGATGTACTTTGCACATGAATGTAGACCTTACCTGGCTTCACAGTATCGCACCTGCCTTCACTCTGATGTAAGATGCAGGCTAATTAAGTGGAGTACTTATACCCATCCCATAAATGATCGGCAGAAATTGAGAGTTAGCCTACACCTTCTTCCTTCAGTCCAGTGGCATTTTTTATTTCATTCTTCCTATAACCAAACAGTTTTATTTAGCCCGAGAGATTTTTTGAACTGGAGGAGTTAAATAGAACGTTCAGAAATTTCCCGATGCTAAGGACGTCATGGTGGTGAAAGATTTAATGATGAGGCCATAAGCTTTGGAAGACCAGTCAGGAGGATATAACATGAATTTTATAAAGAACAGTATGGTATAAGAAATGCAGTGGATAATCTCTCTTGTGTAAAAATGTGAGGCTTTTGTTTCGATGGAGTAAAACAAAGCCAGAGTGTTTTCCTCCCGCTCGTTGGATATACTTTTGATTATGATAGCTTATGTAAAAAAAATCATTTGTATTCGTCATTTTGTACGCTAGTGAATGTATAGGTCGCAAAAAAAGTGTATGCGTTTGTCTGTTTTTGGTTTGTCATTAACTGTTTCGGCGGTGTAGGTTTGCTGTTGGTGATTAGTGTTGCAGTGCGTAATGATCTTTTCTGTATTGTACCCTTTCCTCTTCCCTCCCTCCACCTAAACTCACTTTCCACCACTCGTCTCGCTCCATCCCTGAGTTCCGTCGTTCCCCTTCCACTATAACTTCTCTTTCCTCCTCCCTTTCTGTTTTCTTCCTCCTCCCTCCCTCTCCCCTTGCCTGTCTTCCTTCTCACTCTTTCCCTACCGCCCTCAACACTTATCTTGATTCTTAATCCCTCTGTCTCTCTGCGCTTCCCTGCCACCTCCTCCCACTTCTCTTTAGCATCTTCCCTTCCCTTGCCATTTCTTCTCCCTTCCCCCTTCCATCTTCTTTCCCACATCTTTTTTACCTCTTCTTCTTTCATTTTCCCCTCCCCCTCTCCTTCTCCCATCCTGCTTTCTCTCGCCTACCCCATTCATTTTTACTTCTTCCACTTTCTACCTTCACCTCCTTCTCCCCCTTCACCCCTCTCCCTCCTCACCCGTCACCCCTCCATAGTTTATACGTATTGTGTCTAATATTTTTTCTCTTGTGGCCTATTGTCAGTTGTTTTTAGTAGTGCGTTTCAGGTGTGTGTGTGTGTGTGTGTGTGTGTGTGTGTGTGTGTGTGTGTGTGTAAAATGAATATATAAATGAGAGGTGTCTGTGTGTGCATTCGTCCGTGTGTGCGTGCTTGTTTTCAGTCAGTTATTGCCTGGCATTGTTGTCTATATTTTTTTCATTTTTTTTTTTTTTTTACCACAGTTCAGAACAATACATCCAGCACCCCCCCCCCCCCCGTGGAGAGAGAGAGAGAGAGAGAGAGAGAGAGAGAGAGAGAGAGAGATTGATGATGAAACGACGTAAAATTGAATATCCGTCGAAGCATCTTGAACCATGTAAATATAATAGAGATCACAAACTGACTAATGAAGAGAACGGAGAGGCGAGAAGATACAAGTGTAAGATTAACTGTTTCAGATGGCAGTGTGAGTGTGTGACCTTGTGATGCTGACCTTTGACCTATTATCTCATACTGTATAGCCACATTCACACCCTTCATAACCGGATAAACTTGATGCTTGAGACTTATATATTTTGCTTCGAAGAACTGTTTGGATCTTTCATTCAGTCCTGTATTGTACCTTAACGAGCACTAGGGACCGGGGTAGGTTATCTTGTCGAAGTTCATGACAAAGGTTATCATCACACGTCCCTTAGCGAGAGTAGATAGAAAGAGCTTTAGGGATGGAGAAGGAAAAATGAGGTAGAAGCGGATAATGGAAAGAGAAGAAGCGGAAAAAGGGAAGAGGAGGAAAGGAGAATAAGGGAAAAGACAAGAAGGAGGAGGCTGAATATGGTGTGAAGGAGATATTAAACGTGAGAGAGAGGAAGAGACGAGAATATGGAGAGAGGCAGAATAAGGAAGCGAGAAATAGCAAAGGAGAACGAAAAGAGGAAGAGGTAGGGAATAGCTAGTAAGAGAGAGAGGGAGGGGGAGGATAATATGGAGAGAGAGGGGAAGGAGATGGAGGAGAAGAGGTATAAGGAGAATTAGAAGAAAAGGAAATCGAGAAGAGAGTACAATAGAGAAATGGAGAATAATAAAGGAGGGAGGGAAAATAAGAAAGAAGAGAAAACAGAAAGGGGACTAAGAAGGATGAGAGAATTGAGAGGCCTTCCAAGACTTTCATAACTTTGTGCCGTGTGCGTGTGAAGCGAAGACGGTGGGGGGGGGGAGAGAGAGAGATTTACATAGTTACACAAACACAAACCTTGTATACCTGACCTGGGTAATCCGGCCCTATAATTAACACAATAACCTGCTCTCTGATAAAGACTTCATGAACAGGCTGTCAGAGCAGAAGGCTCTTCCTCACCCTCTAGCAGTAAAGTAGGTTGAAGGAACTCCTTGAAACAATAAAATACCTGACGAAAATATTAAATGAAGACACAAGTCTAACGAAAAACTATAATGTAATTAAACGGAGCATTCTCTCTCTCTCTCTCTCTCTCTCTCTCTCTCTCTCTCTCTCTCTCTCTCTCTCTCTCTCTGTCAGTTCGGTAGCTATGTTGATAATGGACAGCCAATGAGGAAGTATTTGTTTACCAATATATCTGTTGTATCTTCCTGTATGCCAGTAGTTGTATCTGTTCGTCCATTTATGGGTCTTTCTGTCTGTCTGTCTCTGTCTGTACCCCTTTCTCTGCGATATGTTTTTACATATTACTCTTTAACAGTCTATTATATGCTATACGTATAAGTTTAAAGTCGCCCTAGTTTGCTTCAGTATCCTAGAAGACGACTGAGGTGAATTTTTCAGAATAAATCGCAAATGAAGGTGTTGCAAAATCGTCAAAACCGCTTAGATTATGGCCAGAAGTTATGAATGAGATGGTTGTTTATAGTATTTCCTTCTCACATACTGCTGTCATACACTTCGCATCCAAATCGCAGTGAATATTAAAATGAAAATCACGAAAGTCAAAGCGATTTCTGATATTGGTAAACTAATATCGCGATTTTTTTTTATCCTCCTTATTGATAATGATTCATAATAATTGCGGACCAAAATCCCCATCTGTCCTCAGACGTGTGTCCCAGAGCCATTCCTGTCGTCATACTCCAGGGGCACCACTGTCAGAACTGGTACTAACACACCCCGAAGACGTCCTTTTAAAATTTGATACTTGCCTTCTTTTGATTTTATTTGGCTCAGGAGAGACTTACCCGGTAATTAAAGGGGTGAGATACAGCCTTCAGTATCCCCTTCATTACTTGGGTACACTATTATATTTTTAAAAATCATCTTGAGGTAGGAAAAATAAAAAGGAAATGACGTCCTCGGAGTGAATGTGCTGACCTGTTAAACCCGGTGATGTATTTTTTTCTTGTTACCTTCAGACGATGTTACTCAGGAGGAGATACAAGTTTTTTTCTAATGCAGTCGTCAGGCGGATGCAAGAACTGATTTAAAAGGCCATCCTCGGGCTGAGTGGGTTAATGTAATGAAGAGGGTGTTTGTGTCGTGAGGTGAAGCCAGGTTTACAGGACTTGAAAATTGTGTGAAGGAATGTGTGCCGTATATCACCTGGCATCCTGATGATATTTCTCCCACATCCTTACCTTCCCTTTCCTTGTTTCCAGATCCCACTTCAACTCAGTCTTAGGTGGGAAAGAAAGTTAGGTTAATTATGATGATGATAATGGTGATGATGATGATACTGTTCATTGCGGTTAGGTAAGGGAATACAGAATAGGAACAGCGGTGCACACGATGATTTAGAATTGAAGTCCTCATTATAGTTTGCTGCAGTAGCCGGGTCCATACTTGCCACTGCACGGCTCCCAGTCTACGCTTTTTTTCCGTTTGTGTGTGTGTGTGTGTGTGTGTGTGTGTGTGTGTGTGTGTGTGTGTGTGTGTGTGTGTGTGGTTTCATTTGATCCGGCTGTAGTTTGGGCCTGACAAATTGGAGCGGAAAAGTTTGTGTATGTATGTAGGCTTGTGTATGTGCGTGTGTGCGCGTGCCTGCAGTTGATTGCTCTTGCAGTGGGTTTGGCAATACCGGCAGGAGAAATATAAAAAAAGAATTTAAACTGCGCGTGGATGGATGGGAAGGGTTTGTGTGGTATGTGTTTGGCAACACTGACCACAGTCTTTTGTGTAGGGGATTGGCAACGCTGGTACGCCAGGATACCGCTGCCCAGATGAAAAAAGAAATGTATTCCTGTTCTGGTTGGACACACTGGTTCCCCGATTTTGGTAACACTGGTTGGGTGGTTGTGGTTGATAAAGGAAGGTTTTGTGTATGTGTGGTTGTGGTTGATACAGGAAGTTTGTGTGTGTGTATATGTGTGTGTGTGTGTGTGTGTTAGGGGGGGGGAGAACGAAATATGGAAAAGGAGGGAGCAAAAGAATATACAAAATATAGAAGTAAAAGGATGAAGTATGTAAGGAGATATCACAGGAAAACAGTTGCACTCGTTTTGTTAACTCAGCAGTTGACGGACTGTTCTACCCTCCGTGTTTTACAAGAGTAGTGTGATGATAGTGTTGGTTGATTTGCCTGTATGATGCTGCTGGGAATATGAAAAACTTGAATGAGGAATGGATGTAGGTGAAGCCTGTTTTCACTGGCACTCTTTATAATTCTGCTTTTGTGTTGACTTTGATTTTTCTCGCGATCTTTCCAATCCTGTTTGTTAGTTTAAATAGGATCAGTCCCGTCAGTTAAAGTTTAATTTAATTCTTACTGCCATCATATGATTTTTTTTAGACTAAGTTAGCATCGTTGTTATGAAGGAGATATTGAGATCTTCATCTAATACCTCCAGGTTCAGAAGTCTCCCCTGACGTCAATAAAATAGTATGGAGGCAGCAGAAATATAATAGAAACTACTTTATTATCATGAAATGGTTTATGATGTTGTTGCTGTTTATAACAAACAAACACGTGGCAGTTTATTTTAACACTAGCACATTACATAGTTAATTCTTAGAACAGCTGATTGCACTGGCGTTCAATCTACAGCATTTAACAAAACATATCCCCTTCAGTATCGCATTGCAGAAACAATTATCCTTACAGCAACAGTACATAACTCATCTTGCTTACATCACGGACTCCCTTACCTGTACGAAGAGCCATCTGGACACTTTTTACTTTAGATTGGCTTGAAATTGCCATCCCTTCATCCAGAGTGCTGAGATGTAATGAAAGAATAACTCTAGAATATGATGCTGTTACGAAGAAGTGCTGTGCATAGGCACCATCATTTTATGCCACTAAACTAAGTGAAATATACTGCAAAAGAACAAAATTGTGGACTAAGTTAAGGTGAAAACTGGATGAATGATTTAGTGAAGGCAGTATTTCACCTCTCCAGTTTTAAGTGTCTATCCTGCTATGAACAAGATAAATAATTGTAAGTGTAAAATAAACCTGACGTCAGCTGACTGCATGGGTTAAAGCAGGCATCGGTAAGTGAGGCCTGCAACACCGGATGCCAGGACATAACGCAACATCGAAGACACACAGCTGGAATCATAAGTCAGGGCACCATTGCTCATGGGCCTAGCAGACTCCCAGGCACCTCTCACCAATTTATAGCTTCATAGGCCTTTTGTACGTTATAAGTCTTGTGTCATCATTAAAAACCTTGTCAGTTAAAAAAACAAAACAAAAAGCATAAAGCCTAAGCACCATACAAGAGAATACTTTTCCAAGCAGCAAGTCGTTAAATTCGTTGTCCCGAAAGTGTTGTTTGAGAGTCTACTAAAGCAGCGAAAGTGTTACTTTGTGTTACTGTATAACTCCAGATTTTTTCATAATTACCACGACCAGGGAGATTATTTATTGGTTCGCTTTGTCTGTTTGTCTGTCTTCTGTTAGCAAGAGTTTTGAAAAATTACTGGTTGAAGTTTTATCAGATTTGAAATAATGTGTGAGGGCCATCAGAAAAATAAGTGATTTAAATCTGAATAAAAAAGTTAGTGAAAAATATGACAGGGAGAATGATGTTGCCTTGGTGCAGGTATACGCTTACTGATTGCTTGTTTGTGTTGGTATGAAAAATTGGGTGGGATTTTAGTGATGTAATTACTGCCTCTCTCTGTTTGACGAACCTCGTGCTTTGGAAAATGTGAAAACTAATATTAACATCATTGCATCAACAACTTTGACACTGATACCTTCATATCCACCAGAGATGAAAACAGCCACCACGGCCTCACTGTTGATACAATAATGAACATCAAGAGTTATGAATGAAATTAGTAATAAAAAACACACGAACTGCAAAAACAAGAAATACAACTGAGCAAATACAACCACATTAACAGCAACAGTGTTTAAAGCACAAGTGCACATCCAGCTCACCCACAGTCCACCTTGAACACACACACACACACACACACACACACACACACACACACACACACACACACACACACACACACACACACACACACACACACACACACACACACACACACACACACACACACACACACACACACACACACACACACACACACACACACACACACACACACACACACACACACACACACACACACACACACACACACACACACACACACACACACACACACACACACACACACACACACACACACACACACACACACACACACACACACACACACACACACACACACACACACACACACACACACACACACACACACACACACACACACACACACACACACACACACACACACACACACACACACACACACACACACACACACACACACACACACACACACACACACACACACACACACACACACACACACACACACACACACACACACACACACACACACACACACACACACACACACACACACACACACACACACACACACACACACACACACACACACACACACACACACACACACACACACACACACACACACACACACACACACACACACACACACACACACACACACACACACACACACACACACACACACACACACACACACACACACACACACACACACACACACACACACACACACACACACACACACACACACACACACACACACACACACACACACACACACACACACACACACACACACACACACACACACACACACACACACACACTTTTCCAGCATCACATCCGTCACTACAGCACAACACACACTTACTTTCACACAAATACTACCCATCACGCCTGACAGGACACTTTCACACACTTGGCTTACACTACAACGCAGTCACTAACAACAACATCGTTCACCCAGCACAAAACATTTTCACACGTTACCTTTAACACACACACACACACACACACACACACACACACACACTTTGACAAAACACTGTCCCTCATGAACTTATTTTTCTCTAACACAGAACAGCCTATGCCACAACACCGCAATATATTCACTAACGCACCACCACATTTTACACTCATTCTCACGCACACCAAGCCTCTCACACTCAGTTTCACGCGACACCATCCTTTACTCATTTTGCAACAGACTTTGAAACAAATTATTTCACACCATATTATATTTACACTGAGAACACTCATTTTCTCTCAACACACTCATTTTCATCACACACCTTTCAGTCACACAACACACTCGCTCTTACACACCATTGTTCTCTCACGCCACAGCAAGCACACTATCACATATACCATTCACTCACACAACACACTCACGTACCGCAACACCGTCCTTCACAAACTTACTCTCATAACATAATCCACTTACCATACAAAATGCTCACTTTCACCTAACACAGTCATCTGACACAGAACACTCTTTGTGAACAATCTCATAACCTCACACTCACGCGATACCATAGTTTCATATCAAAACATACTCATTTAACACAGTCCTGCGTTGACACATATTCCCGAATACTATTCTCACATTACAACACCCTCAGTAAACAATCCTTCGTAGATTCACTTTCCAAAAATACTTCTCACTCACAACAAATTGTCATGGAGCATCATTTGTCACACACTTTCACAGTACAATCCACTCACACCTGACGTCTCACTTTCCCCAGGACCAACACATTCATTCCCACTACCACACACTCACTTTCCTTTGCATCACAACACAATCTTTTTCTCACGTTTATACACCACCCAGTCACACGCACTCACTATCACTCAGCACAGGAGGTCGGTAATACACGACGCTCTTACTCCTGTCCTGTACTTATACTCACACCAATACATCCCATAAATCTTTCCATACCACTTGTATTTGTTATTTGAACGCTGTGGTGAAATATAATACATGCTAAGTTTGATATCGCCTTTCCCACGTCACTGCCTCCCTTACTGCTTGCCTCCTCTTCATTCTTCTTGCTTCCCTCATGTTTTCAAGTTTGCTTCTCTCCTTGTTACTCTTCCTCCCTACTTTGCTTTTATCTCATCCTTCTTGCTTTCGTCTTCTCTCTTCATTCTTGCTCCCGTCCTTTTCTCTTCCTTCTTGCTCGCTTCTTCGTCTCTGCTTCTCGTCTCTTCATTCTTGTTTCCCTCTTCTTCATTCTTCCTTCTTGCTCCCACTCCTCTTCCTTCTTACGCCATGCCTTGTCTCTCTTCCTGCTTGTTCCCCTCCTCTTCTCTCATCCTTCTTGTTCCCCTCCTCTTCTCTCATCCTTCTTGTTTTCCTACTTTTCTCCCTTACTTTTTGTTCCCCTTGTCTTCTCTCTTCCTTCTTGCTCCCCTCCTCTTCTCTTTTCCTTCGTGTCCCCTTCCTCCTATCACGTCCTTCTTGCTCCCTGCTTCATTCCACCTCCGTCCCCTGTCCACTCCGCTCCACTCTCCATCCCCGCTCCCTTCGCTTCTTTCCTCCTCCTCGTTCTTTCTTTCTCCGTCTCTTTTCCCCTTCTCACTGTCTTCCCACTTTGCTGCTTTCCTTTCATTTCACCCCGCTACACCTCTCTTATCTCCTCGTCCCAGCTCATTTAGTCTTTCCCATTCCTCTCTTTCGCCACATTCTTCTTTTACTCCTGACTCCACCCTACTCATCCTTCTCACATCACTGCATTTCCCCTTCCCACTCTTCAGTTTTTCTCTACCCCTCTTCACTTCCCTTTTCCTCGTCCTTCACCTCTCCTCTCCTTCCCCTCTATTCTCTCGCCCCATTCTACACCCATCCACTCCATTCTACTACTCACTTCCCCACTCACTCCATCCACTTCACTGTTCCTCCCCTCACTCCACTCTTCACTTCTCACCTTTTCGTTGTTGTCTCCCCTTTCCACTTTTCTGCTCCTTCCCTCCCCATTGTGCTCCACACCAGTCATCCTCCTCCTCCATTCCACTCTACCCCATTCCCATTCTTTTTTTCTCTCTTTACCCACCCCATTGCTCTCCTCCGCATCCCTCTGGACCCCACTCTCTTCCTCCTGCCAGTCCCACGACCCCCCACTGTGAGTGTGCGGGCTTTAGGCAGTGAGGCGTGTTATTTCATCTCCCACGTCTCATACCATTCAGTTACACCCCACCACTGAACCCATTACACAAATATTTACTCTCTCATATGCATTTACCATTTTCAGAATTGCAACTACAGTATATCTTTCACTGTAATGACGTCTTTATTGTACTTTGCTCTTGCTGTTAGTGTAGGATGTTATTTTTAGGGAGATCACGTTGCAGAGCGGTTAGAAACATTCCTCAGTAACCTACTGAGTACAGTGTCTTTATCTTACTCTTGCAACTGCCAGACGTTTTAATTGAACGTACGATAGGCCCCTTGTGCAAGAGTTGATGTTTTTGTCAGTGAGAGCTCTAATATGTGTTAGAACTTCGTGGTATAAAGACCTAACTTTTGATCCCGCGGGTTTCGTTTTTTAATTTGTTCTTGCCCCTTCCTGACGATTTTATTAAACTTACGACTGAGTTTTCGAACCGGGGTTAAATGTAACTCGTAAACCCTGTAAATAAGAGACGCCTTTCCTAAATTGAACAAAATTGTGTGGCAACAGCAAGAATAAACCAACAAGGACGTCACCCGGATCCATTGTTATTAAAAAATTCGAAACGAGTAATTTCCTAACCAGAATCGTTTACTAAGCATGTCATATATCTATATATATATATATATATATATATATATATATATATATATATATATATATATATATATATATATAGTGTTGACTGCAGTGGGGGAGTTGTTGAAGGAGGGGGGCTTGGAGTGGCAGGAGGGGTGGTGATGGAGAGACATGGAGGCATTTTTGTCAATGTTACCATGGATGAACTTAAGGACAGTGTACAAGGCGAGAGAGAGGGGGAGCGAGGGGGGGGGCTTACGGCGATCGAACGAAGAGATTAGTAAAAAGAGAAAGACTGGAGAAAAGAATGACAGACAGATAGGAAGGTAGGCATAAACATTGATGATGTAAAGAGAAAGAGAGGAAGATGAAAAGAGTGGAAGAGGAGAAAAATAGGGAAGAGAAAGAAAGGAAGAAGATGAAAAATGCAATATTTAACCATACTTCCCTTGCATGTTTGGTATGCGTTGAGTAGTGGTGTCTCAGTCACTGCTCCCAGTAATTATATTTTTTACATTCAAGTCGTATTTGTAGAACTTATATCGTTACTTCCATTTCCGTTGTAGCCTTTAACTAAAGCGTTATTAGCATATCGTTTTAATATGATTTAAACCAGAGTGAAACTTTTTTTTACTCCATACCGTGATTGGTCTACCAGACTGTGTAAAGGACTCTCCTGCAAGTTGATGCACGGATACAGTTAATCCCCGTTTAGCTGTGGGTAATTAAACAGAGTGAAGAATTTAGTAACATGCGTGAGATTTTGGCTGTTTGTTCATAGATTTCATTATCGGTGTTACATGACTGCTGGTGAACGATATTTCTAACCCAGGCGTCGTCGTCCAGCGTGATTCAGCCGTAAACTGTAGGTAAAATGCTTCAGGAGTCTTGGTAATTAAATTTGCAGTCACGAATGGATGGTTGTTGTATATTTCACTCTGTACCTCATTTTGTCATTCAGCTAATAACTGAAAAATACTGAAACCGGGTAAATAATGACTTCAGTCATCATCTTGACCGCTTTTCCAACCCCAGGATGGAGTAAAGGAAATAATACTTTATTTTTAAAAAATCCTTCCTTGGTATTGGAACTTGTTATTGTAATGACAGTTACAGTGTGGTTTTCGACACACTTATACATTCCTTCCTTCTCATTCACTTACATCCCCACCACATACTATCCTATGCTATCTTAACCTGTCCTGTCCTGTCTTCTCTTGTCCTATAAACTGTCCTCTCGTTTTATTCATTCCCATCCTGTCAGCCTATCCTATCACGTCCTTGAACTCATACTAATTCCTCTCTTCATTCCTCCTTCTCCTCCTCCTCCTGCCATTCCATTTCAGTCAGTCAACTACCCTCTTTCCCTCCCGCTACCCACACCGCCTTGTGTTGTGTGTGTGTCTAGAGCTGCTGACACCACTCGTACATAATGCTGAATTAGTTGACGCCTCTCGTGCCACCTGCTTCCCCTGAAACATTCTCTCTCTCTCTCTCTCTCTCTCTCTCTCTCTCTCTCTCTCTCTCTCATTAACTTTCATGTTCTCATTTTCGCATATAATTATTTTATTCCTCACTTCTGCTTACGTTTTCTCATTTTTTCAGGCCTTCCCTTCCTTCCACACTTTGATTCTCACCAACTCACTCCTCACTCTCACCCACACTCACTCGCTCACCAACTCACATCCTCACTCTCACCCACTCTCACTCGCTCACCAACTCACATCCTCACTCTCACTCACACTCACTCGCTCACCGACTCACTTCCTCACTTTCACCCATACTCTCACTCGCTCACGAACTCACTTCCTCACTTTCACCAACACTTTCACTGGCTCACTAACTTACTTCCTCACTTTAACCCTTACTCTCACAAGCTCACTTCCAGCCACAGTCAGTAAGATCACGTCAGAATGCATTAGTGTTGGTTTTCGCCAGACGTCTATATTAAGGTTAAAGAAGACATATCGTTGTCAGTGAGTTAAAAGAAATTCCAGTGACTTTCATTACGGTAACGTCTTAAACATTATTCTTGCTACTGTCAGATACATTTATTCAGTTAAGGAAAAACGTCTTACTGAAGGGGTTATTAAGTCTGATTATAATGTGTGTGTGTGTGTGTGTGTGTGTGTGTGTGAGAGAGAGAGAGAGAGAGAGAGAGGGGGGGGGGGATTGGAGGAAGAGGAAATAGTTGTATGAACAAGGGGACAGAAGAAAAGAAAGCCTGAAAGGAGGTATAGTCATGGAGGAAGGACAAAGATATCATTATGAGGAAGTCATGCATTTTTAAGAGAGAGAGAGAGAGAGAGAGAGAGAGAGATTTGGGAAGACGGAGGTAAGTTGGTAAGGAAGTTTAAGGAGAAATTTGTGGAGATGATGAAGAGAACAGTAGAGAGAAGAAAAGGCGATGGGAGAACTTGGAAGACAAAAGAGAAAATTAGAGTAAGGTAGAGAAAAGTGAGAGGAAGAAAAGATGAGGTTGAGGAGAAATATAAAGCAAAATCCATGGCAAGGATGGGGTGGTAATACAGTATGTTGTAAAAAACGCCATTGTACTGAAGGATGACACCGGTGAAATAGTCAAAATTACCAGAGGATGAGAGGAACATTAGCGAAATAGGGTAAGAGGAGAGAGAGAAGGAAGGAGATGGAGGTAAAGGAGAGAGAAGGGAGAGGTAAGGGAAAGAAAGAGGTGAGAGAGAAACTTAGAGTGGCAGAAGAGGTAATGAAAATATAAGGGATGAGAGAAAAATGAGTGGGAAGGAAAGAGGAGACAGAAAAAGAGAGAAGTGGTAGGGGAAGGTGGACGTAGAAAGGAATGAGGAGTAGAAGGACGAGAGAGAGAGAGTTGGCTGAAGGGTGTGTACTTGTGTGACAAGTGATAGGTGTGTGTGTGTGTGTGTGTGTGTGTGTGTGTGTGTGTGTGTGTGTGTGTGTGTGTTAATCAGTGAAGGTTGTGAGTGCGTGTAAGTGACAAGTGAGAGAGAGAGAGTGAGAGGCGGTGACGAAAATATACCAGGTATCAATTTCCACACCGAGGAGGTAGACGGTGGAGGGAGGGAGTAGAGAGATGGGAAACGGGGGAATTGGGAAGGGGAGGAGGAGAGGGAAGAAGTTAGAGGTGACTAAGGAAGGAGATGGGTAAAAGAGAATAGGGAAAGAGGGATACAGGCTAGAGTGGGGAAGGGAAGGAAAGGTGTAGGGAAGGAGGCAAGGAGTACAGAGACGGACTGGGGAGAAATGGTAGAGATTAAGAGGTTGGTAAATGTAGAGAACGTACATAACAAGACTGGGGTAGAGAAGGAGGGAGGAGGTATAGAGTGGGAGGGAGGAGGAGAGAGAAGATGGCAGGAGATGATAGGGGAGGGGTGAGAATGGAGGTAAAGGGAGGGGGGAAGGAGAAAGGGTGCGGACTGAGGGTTTTTTTGTGGAGGTAGGGGTGTTGTGCTCAACGTCATGACAATAACATCCGCTCCATTACCACGACTCGCAAGGACTGGGGGGGGGGGGTGCGGATAGACGGAGAGGAGGAGGCATGTAGGTAATAACAGGAAGGAGGGAGGAAGGAGAAGCGGAAAAGGTAGAGGGAGAAAAGAAAGGAACGGCTTATTGAGGTTGGAAGGGAAGAAAGGGCACAAGTGGACAGGTAGTAGGATTTACTGATTAGACTGTTGCTTGCATCATTAAACCTGAGATTGTAAAGATGAAAACAAATCCCCATTTTTTTACATTAAGAAAAAAAAAGGAGAGGAGGGGGAGTGTGACCTTTGTACCTCGTTGCTGCTTGGGTAATATGAAGTGAAAAGCAGTGTAACCATTTCCTATCGTCACAGATGTTTTGAAATCGAACGCCGTAAATAAGGGATTTGCTGAGACATTCACACCCTCACTTTTAAACCAGCCATTCATTAGTTTCTGTACCGGAAATGATGTTTGTGTTATTGCAAGCACTTCATACACAAACATGCACCGGATAAAATATATCTTGGCGCAGATAGGGACGGCCAAGTACATCCTTCCGTTTCTGCGCCTCTGTTATTATGCACCGAGCACTCTAGGTCCGTTTTGGAATGCTCCAAACACTGCTTTATCCTTCTGATTGCTTTTCATTGCTTTTCATTGCCTTCATTCCCAGCAGTTCATTCCTTTGGTTGATCGATCCATCCAGAGACACGGAATAATCTTGGAATGTGCTTTACAGATAAAGAAACGGGGCTAAATATGAATCACTAAGTTACAGAAACTAGTAAAAAATTAAGCAGGTGATTCTCTCTCTCTCTCTCTCTCTCTCTCTCTCTCTCTCTCTCTGTTATATATATATATATATATAGCAGAGAGAGAGAGAGAGAGAGAGTGGTTTGGCAGGAAGGTATACCGATATATAATTGAGGGTGGTATCGGTAACAAGGTGGGTGAGGGAGTGACGGAAGGGAGGCATGTCGGAAAAGTGGAGGAGGGGCAGAAGTTAGGATAAAAGGGGCGTTTTTGAGGAAAATTGAATAGCAAGGAGAGGGATGGAAGCGAGGGAGAGGGATTGATGTAAATAAAAATGATAGGAGGAGAGAAGAGAGGAAAGGAGAGCAATTGAGTGGACTAAAAAAAATAGGAGGGGGAGGAAGGGGGGGAAAAGGAAGTTGGATAAAAGAGAGGGAGGGGGAGAAAAGGAAGGTAGGAAATTGAATGTAAAGGGCAAAGAGGAGGAGGACTGTTACAAATTTTCCAACCCACATGTATTTCGTAAGACTTCTTTCCCATTTCAGTTTTACATCGATTTTCTTCAGTGACGTACAGCATAGGTCGGTAATTTTGTTGACAGTTTTGTGGCATAATTCTACGGGGGAGTTTACCCGTATTTGACCTACAGTTTCACTAAAGCAGAGTCCAGAAGCTAGAATATTATATCGTTTGGTGGCTAAAAGAATAAAAAATAAGCGTCATAATCATATTTTAACCCGTTTACCTTAAGTTGATGAAAACCGTTTGGTGGCAGTATGAAAATGAAATGTTCTGTTCAGAAGTTTATCATATTAGATGGAATAATGGAGTCGGGTTAGATCCCCTGCAGTAGGAGTGGTGGTATCGAAGCCGAATAGTTGTGTAAGACCAAAAATACACAAGATATCATAATGTTGCTTTTGTTGATGTAGCACCAAGCTCATTTGAAACATGAACCTGGTGGACTGCAGGCTTAACTTGCCCTTCACCTGCAGTCCACCATCCTGCTCTCGGGGGACAGACAAGTATTTGAGTGACGTTTAAACCAGGTAGTTGAGTCGCCCCGGTCAAATGGATGCCACCACGTGAAGGCGATCCTCTGTCACCAATCAGTGTACTTGACATTAAACAGAAGTCTCATGTCTTTGCCCTGCAGTAACGAAACACCAGTTGACGTCATTCATTTTACTAGCGCTGGCGAAGGGAGAACAGATTGTGTGTGTGTGTGTGTGTGTGTGTGTGTGTGTGTGTGTGTGTGTGATGTTTTAGTCAGTGTTTTTATTACATGTGTTTGCATGTTTTCAACTGTTGGCTTTACACAAGAGTGAGAGGAGGGACAGGGAAAAAATTAGGACGATGGACACACACACACACACACACACACACACACACACACACACACACACACACACACACACACACACACACACACACACACACACACACACACACACACACACACACACACACACACACACACACACACACACACACACACACACACACACACACACACACACACACACACACACACACACACACACACACACACACACACACACACACACACACACACACACACACACACACACACACACACACACACACACACACACACACACACACACACACACAGGGGAGGAGGAGGAAGAATAAGGAAAGAGGATAATAGGAATACAGTAATAGAGCTGGATATGAGAGAGAGAGAGAGAGAGAGAGAGAGAGATTATATAGCAACAGGTGTGTGCAGGTATCGGCAATATCCAGGTGCCACTGTAATTAAGCTGATTTGTATTGCTCTTGTGGTTATTAATGCTTTTATTACCTCCACTCATGCCCGTAATGACACGCTTAATTGCCGTCACACCTGTTTATTGAGGGTAATGTGTCTGATTGATTATTACCCATTTCAGTTCGAAGACACCATTTGTATTTTGATCTTGCTACTCCAGACGGTTATATTCGGTTTAGGAAGGATCTCATGTAGTGGAGGGATTGGTGGGAGCTCTGTGTAACCCCCTCCAAAGGGAAAAATGTGTCCTAAAGTTAATGAAATCGTCTGAAGGTAACAAGGATAAAATATTAAAATGCGTAATGTCAGGGGAGTACAGTAGTTAATGATGGTGGTTTTGTGTGATTTTTTTTTTCTTTGTTTCTTGGTAGTAATGGTGAAGGTTAGGATGATGATTTGGCATTGATGGTGGTGGTGGCGACTAATAATGATAGTTAAGTGAATGAGATTGATTTATTATATCATTTACGCGTAATTCATTGACATCACTATTAATGAAACATACCTACAGCTTTACTGAAGCGTCATTACTGGTGTGGTAATGACAGTTAGCTTAGAATAATGATATAGGTTAAAATAAGTGTGAAAAACCCGACCGGGAATATACGAGTAGGTATTAAGTAAGATAATCAAATTATGTCAGGTTCACCGCCTGCCATGTTCACTATTAGAGTAAGTTGTTGAATAGACCCGATCTGTCGGTTCGAAGAGACCCATCAACCTAATGTAAGCAACCGCCTTGCGGGACCATCCTGTCCATTGAACCGATGTTCACTTGTGGTAGACAGCACCTCGTTACAGCGAGGAGTTGGGAAAAGTGTTGAGGTTTGCTTCCTGGATGAACACCGCCTTTGCGTTTCTCCGCCCATTTAACAGGGGCACCATAGTAGGCCCCCTATCACCCCATTATTCTTATCGACAAGGAGTGCATGTTTTTACCCCAATTTGTTGGTTGGTTTGTTAGTTTGTCTGTTAGCAGGATAACCCAAAAACTACCAGAGAGATTTGGACGAAATTTGGTGGGTCGATAGCCCATGTCCCAGGGACCAGTCGATTAACTTTTGGGACCGAGCCGGATCTTATTACAGATTCTGGATCCGGAAATATCTTTTTGTGAAACCCTGATCAGTGATGAGAAAACCGAACCCATTATGAGGCGTGGTTTGGAAATTACGTTGCCCTTGTCGGAGAGATGCGCTCCACTGAGTGACCCTCTTGTTTGATTGTACGGTTACCATCCACCGTTGTAAATGGTTTGCTAGGTTAAAGGGTACCATTAGGCATGCCACTCATTGTACAGCACCTGAATTGGAAAGAAAATAAAAGAACGGGAGGGTTGGAAGATACAGGAAGAGAGATGAGGACAGACACAGAAAAAGAATGACATAAGTAAAGGAAGAATAAGGCAGTCTAACATCAGGTGAATGGGTGGTGATCGCCACCACTTGCCATCAACACTATACCTTTTTATCTGTATACAAGTATATATGTATGAATATATATATATGTACACACACTCGAAAAAGTATGGTTATACCTTCTGCGCGATACAAACTGGCACCACGAATGAAACGTTTGGTAACAGCCTTCCTCCAACCCTACCCAGACAGCTGGATTGTACAGTATGAAACTCATCGGACCCTCCTGTAACGATACTTCTTTATGTGTGTGTACATATGTATATATACGGTACATGTACTGTATACACACACACATAGATAGTAAGATAGATAAATATAAACAGATATACTGGATAATCCGTATATGGGGCTGCACTAAAAGCTCACCTTGCGGTATCTTGCGTGCGACGGAGAGAGAGAGAGAGAGAGAGAGAGAGAGAGAGAGAGATTACAAACAAAGAAGGGAGAGAAGACAAGGGTAAAGAGACGACCGAGAAGAGCGAACGTACCGTATAATAAAGACACGGTCTTAAGGACAGAGAGAGAGAGAGAGAGAGAGAGAGAGAGAGAGAGAGAGAGAGAGACAGCCGTAACTACAAACAAAGAAGGGGATAGAAGACAAGCGTAAAGAGAAGACCGAGAAGAGCGAACGTACCAAAAATAAAAGACACGGGCTTAACCCTAAAACGCTTACGTCGGGTTAATTTCCCTGTTCGGCGATTTATTTATTTGCTTTTTTGTTATGATAAGAGCTTTGGAGCTGTCCTTCCCTATACCTTCAATCCACCCTACCCCCTACCCACATAGGTAGTGGTGTGGTTTCATCTCGCATTTATCACCATGATATTTGGGTTTAACGTGTTTTTTACCCGACAAAAGCATTTGTGTTACATTTTTTTGTGTTTTCCTTTTTTTCCAGGTGTATAATTAGTTTCTGATTAAATCAAAGAGACTAAAGGGTGAAAACAATCTAAAAGAGTCTAAATTGATTAAAAAAAAAAAAAAAGGTGTTTCACTGGTATAATGTGGATTAAGTGTTTTTTACCCGACAAAAGCATTGGTGTTAATTTTTTTTTTTTTTTTTTTTTTTTTTCAGGTGTATAATTAGTGTATGATTATATCAGAGACTAAAGTGTACAGAGACTAAAATAGACTAAACTGAAAGAAAATGTCGAAAAAAAAAAAAATTCTCCCGGCGAAAGCAGTACTGTGAGAATAATAACGTAAGCATTCTAGGGTTAAGAAGGAGAGAGAGAGAGAGAGAGAGAGAGATTGCTGCCTCTCCTCCACCTGATTACAAAGATTGAGGGGGAACGGAAGGCTGCCGGAGGTAAGTTGGTGTCATAGGTAAGTAACAGGTGTGATAGTCTCTCTCTCTCTCTCTCTCTCTCTCTCTCGCTCGCTCGCTCGCTCGCTCGCGCGCGCATGTGTATTCCCTTCCGTCTTTCCCGTCTGTCCAGACCTTTCTTATCAAAATCTCTTCCTCTTCTCCGTCCTTCCCTTTCATCTTTTTCTCTGCTCTCTCTCTCTCTCTCTCTCTCTCTCTCTCTCTCTCTCTCTCTCTCTGTCTCTCTCTGTCTCTCTCTCTCTCTCTCTCTCTCTCTGTCTCTCTCTGTCTCTCTCTCTCTCTCTCTGTTCTTTTTATTTTATCTCCGTTCTTTCCTCTTCCTTTTTCCATTCAACAGATTCCTCTCATCTTTTCTACACCCGTTTGATTTGCTTCTGCCCTCATTATACGATATTCGTATCCTTCACCTTACCTATCTCCTACTTCGTTATCCTGCTTCTATTCACCTTTTCCTCTTCTTAGCCTGCTCGCACTGCCATCTCTTTTCCCCGCTTCTTCTCATCTCCCATCCCTCCATATCCATCTGCCATCCTTCCTTATCCATCTCCCGTTCCCTTTCCTCCCCTTCTCCCTTTCCCTTTTGAGAGAAGTTTCCTCCTCCTTCTCCTCCTCCTCCTCCTCCTCCTCCTCCTCCTCCTCCTCCTCTTTTCACTTTTCATCCACCCTTTCTCTTGGCCCTCTTTCCCACGTTCTTTCTTGCGTTGATTGTTTCTTTTCCCCCTACTTTCTCTCCCCTTTCAGCGCTCTCTTTTCCCCTACCCTTTTCTCCACCCTCGCTCTCTACCCTTCCTCAATCCATTGACCATCACATCTACCATTTCTCCACCCTTTCTCTACTCTCTCTGTCTCCCCCTCTGTCTACCCCTTTCTCTACCCCCTATGTCCACCCCTTTCTCTGCCACCCGTCTCTGTTCGTTCTCTCCCTTTCTCCACCCTCAACCCCACCATATCTTCCATTTTTTCTCTGTCTCCTCTCCACCATCTCTATTTCTCCACCCTTTTACCTCATCGGTTTTCCTCCCCTTTTGCGTCTCTGTCTCTCTCCCTCCCCGTCCCCTTTGTGGTTGGCTAACAAGCTGGTAGAATAATAATAAATATGTTTTCAACCAACCTCACTCCAGCCACGCTTTCGTCCTCACCCTGCTTTCTCCCCTGTTCTCTTTCCTCTCCTCTCTTCCCTGTTATTTTCTTTCACCTCTCCTGTCTTCTATCCTTCTCCCTCCCATATCCTGTCATCTCCTCCGTCCTCCTCCCATCCCAATTCCTTCTCGAGTCCGTATCCTTCTCTCCCCCATCCTCCTCCTCGTTTCATCCCACCCTTAATCCATTCTGCTCGCTTCCCAATTCTCCTATATCGCCATCTCTTTTCCATCCTCAACTCACCTTCTCTTACATCCTGATCCTTTCCACATCATTTTGTCTTTCCTCACTTTCATCCCTAGCCCACCTTCACCCCCATGCCGCTTCCTTCCCTTTCCCCATCATTCTTCCTTCCCTTTCTCTTTTCATTCACATCCCCCTTCATCCTCAGTCCACTTTGATCCCAGTGCTACTGTCTTCCCCATCCTGCTCTCTTCCTTATTTATCCCTCTCTGTTACATGCTGTCTTTTCTATGCTTCTTTATCCCCGCACTCTTTACCCCTCCCTCATTCATCCCCAGCCCACTTGCAAGACACCCTCAACCTGTTCTGATCCCCATTTCACCTTCATCCAGACCGGTAATCACATACCTCTTCCCCATTTTCCGCATTCCTTAGTCTTCCCCACACCCTTCCCACCCCTTTTCCTCATCCCATGCACAACCAAGAATCATTTCTCTTCCCCTCTCTCCCTCTTCCAGCTCTTCCTAATCCATACTCCTCCCCACCTCTTTCACCCATCCTTCTCCCCAGTCTGCCTCATACACACACTTCCTCAGCTTTCTCCATCCCGCCTCTTCCTCATCAGCCTTCTTCCTCAACTCAACCCCAACCCTTCCCCATCTTGCCCACGCCAGTACCCAGCCCCATGAGGTATTGATTTATGGGGGTGAGAAAACACGCCGAGGGTTGCCATGGAAACCACCAACCCCTTGCCAACTCTCGCCAGGCAGCAATAACAGTGATAAAAACATTTGCTGCAATAAAGACAAAAACAGAGCAGCTCTGTCGAACAGTAATAGTAAAAAGACAGCTTTGGTTCTCTCTCTCTCTCTCTCTCTCTCTCTCTCTTTCTCTCTCTCTCTCTCTCTCTCCAGCCTTCACTTTGTTAACCCTCCACCCTTCCGCTCACCTTCTCTTCATCCCCCGTCTCCTCTCTCTGTTCACCTTCCTTTTTCTTTCCCTCCTCTCACTTCACAGTTCCCTCCTACTCTCCATGCCCTTGCCCATTCCCTTCATCTCTCCCATTTTCTTTCCCTTTCCCCCGTCTCTCCTTTCCCTTCTGCCCTTTCCTCCCTGTTGTGATGGTGGTAGTGATGAATTGCATTAATATTGGAAGCAAAATAAATCTGTTCTTTCTTTGGCCGTAATAATGGAAAATATAAATAGAATGACCAGCGCTTGGGAGTGAGGCCGGGATTAGGGATAGTTAAAGGACTGGGATTTGGGGTAGGTTGAGGGCTGAGATAAGGGGTGAATTAGGGTCTGGGATTAAGGATGAGTTAAGGGCAGGGATTTGGGGTGAATTAAAGAATGGGATTAGTGGTGAGTTAAGAGCTGGAGTTAGGGGTGAGCTAAAGGCTGGGGAGCAGATGTACTAACGCGTCCCCGTAAGGTCACCGTCTAAAGGCACCGCTGCTACGATCCCCGTACGATGGTTGGCGTTTTGCAACGTACTAACATTTCTCCCACCATCGTATGGTGACCGTAAGGCTATGGGAGAGGGAAAGCTCGCTGTGTTTGGGGGAATTTTTCCCCACTCAGCTGCTTATCTCTTTAGCCAATCACAGCGCTGGATGCGTCTCTGCCTAGAAGCTTCAGCTAATCATCGTGATTGGAGACACTGACTCTTAGCTGATGAGAACTCAGAAACAAAACAGGGGACATGTCCTCCAACTCTGGAATGAAATCTATGAAATCTATGTAATTTTGTGAAGTGCCGAGTGAGCAGAAAACATTACTCATTATTACTGAATAACACTTGCCTGCACAACTTTTGCTGCGTGCTGTGCAGCAGTACCGGGTACTTTACATTACTATCACCATACAATATTGTACACTATATTCCTTTCACTGTATTGTAGAATTGAATTATATTCTAATGTTACAGCTATACAACACTGCTACGACATTAATCTGCGTTGTACATGACACTGGTGTACACTACTGTACATTATATGAGAAACAAAAGACCACGCTAGGAAAATTAATTTGTTATTTTTGTTATTTGTTTAACAGTAATCTATCCTGTCCTAACAGTTTCAAATAACGTAACCCTACTAAACCGAAGCTGACTGAACAACCTAACCTTACCTAACTGAACAACCTAACAACATAACCTCATCAAACAACCTAACCTTACCTGACTGAAGAACCTAACCTAACCTAACCTCACCAAACAACCTAACCTAACCTCACCAAACAATCTAACCTTAACTCACCAAACAACCTAACCTTACTTGACTGAACAACCTAACCTAACCTAATCTCACCAAACAACCTAACCTAACCTCACCAAACAACCTAACCTAACCTCACCAAACAACTTAACCTTACCTCACCAAACAACCTAACCTTACCTCACCAAACAACCTAACCTAACCTCACCAAACAACCTAACCTAATCTCACCAAACAACTTAACCTTACCTCACCAAACAACCTAACCTTACCTGACTGAACAACCTAACCTAACGTAATCTCACCAAACAATCTAACCTTACCTTATCAAACAACCTAACCTTACCTCATTAAACAACCTAACCTTACCTCATTAAACAACCTAACCTTACCTGACTGAACAACCCAACCTAACTTCACCAAACAACCTAACCTTACCTCACCAGACAACGTAACCATACCTGCCTGAACAACCTAACCTAACCTAACCAAACACCTAACCTTACCCAACCAAATAACCTAACCTTACCTCACCAAACAACCTAACCTTACCTAACCAAACAATCTAACCATGCCTCACGAAACAACCTGTCCTTGCCTCACCAAACAACTCAACCTTGCCTCACCAAACAACCTGAGTGAGTGACCTAACCCAACTGATCAACCTAAACTAACCTAACTGAACAACCCAATGCAACTCTGAAGTCAAATGACAGTCTCACATAACATTACCTAACTGAACAGCGTAGGCAAAGCTAATTGAACACATTCATTTTAACCTGACCTTACAAGCTAAATTTATCTAAACAAATTTAACCTTAACCTTGGCCAGAGGAACCCAGATTATTCTTGGTCATTCCCCACTTTTCGTAGAAAGTCAGATGATTCCTCTCTCTCAAGGTTGAGATGGAATCCCTCCCTTGCGAGTTATTTTAAATAACTATTGACTCTAGACTTACAATTAAATGTAATGATGTGAAATTTAGTGGTCTTAGGGTAATTTTTAGTATGTTCTCGGAATGTAGAGATTTTGGTATTTTTAAGTAGCTTGACAGCGTTTGAGGACCCAAATATTGTCTTAACTCTTAATAGGCGCAATTCAAAAACCATTTGTCATATATTATATCTGTAACCAACACATATAAAAGTTTTTTTTTTTTTTGTTTTTTTTTCTGCCCCTTTGGAAAGTCCTGATTTCCCGTACCCCCTCCTCCTAACTTAAACTGGGATAACTTAACCCAACGCAAACCTAAGCTTAAATTAGCCTAACCAACCTTAATCTAAGCCAACCTTTCCATAACCCATTCCATCGATGAACCCATTCTATCGAGGCAGTTGCTACAGCTGATGTTTTGCCAAAAGAACCCATTGTCTTAAAGAAGGGCAAATGTGTACTTTTCATAAATAAAGGGCCATACTAACCTAACCTAACCTTATACTTATCTAACCTTACCTGTCGTGAAATTATTTAAAGAGGGGGATTTTACTCTATAGGGCTTGACCTAGGCTATTAGTCTGTTCTCCTAGGGGCTCTTGTCCTGACGGAGTGCACTACTGTACAACACGATAGTGTACTACTAAACAGTTCTACACCTTACAGTGTACACTGTTACACACTAACATTACTGTGTACAACACCAAAACACGCCATAATTTTGCACAACACTACAGCATACTTTAATACTGTGCAACAGTAATGTTCACTAAAGTACTACACTACACTGATGTACATTAAAATACCGCACAACATTAATGTACACAGTATAATACAGTAGAACGCAAATGAACACATACTGTACGGCATTAATTTACACTACTATACAGTACACTTCACTGTATATTGTTGAGTAGCACGCCTATAAACTATCCAGCAGTGTGAAAAGATTCGCATACATATGAGCGAATGTTTAATTAAGTTTATTACTGGGTTGCTGAAAGATGCGATGGTCGCTAATGGGGGTAAGGTGGGTAACACCGCGTCCCTTTAGGTCTCCCAAAGCGTTTAGTAATTGCCAACATGCAGCGCCGCTCCCTTTTACCCCGCCCTTAGCGAGTTACGGGACCGCAACTGCGTTAGTACATCCCGCCTTGGGATTAGGGGTGAGTTAAGGGCTGGGGTTAGGGGTGAATTAAGGGCTGGGTTTAGGAGCGAGTTAAGGGCTGGGATTAGGAGCGAGTTAAGGGCTGGGATTAGGGGTGAGTTAAGGGCTGGGATTAGGGGTGAGTTAAGGGCTGGGGTTAGGGGTTAAGGGCTGGGATTAAAGGCGAGTTAAGGGCTGGGATTAGGGGTTAAGAGCTGAGATTTGGGGTGAGTTAGGGGCTGGGATTAGGGGCGAGTTAAGGGCTGGGATTAGGGGCGAGTTAAGGGCTGGGATTAGGGGTGGGTTAAAGGCTGGGATTAGAGGTAAGTTAAGGGGTGAGATAAGGGATGAGTTAAGGACTAAATAGGGACTGGGAGTAGGGATCATTTTACCTCTTCAGTCCAGTGACATACTTTAAAATTAATTCTTGCTATTTCTAAACTTTTATTCAAGTTCGAGAGAGTCTTGTAGACCGTGGGATAAAGAGAACTGTTTTTAGTCACTCCTGCATTGAATAAAACTGTGTTGAGGATGCAGGAATTAAATGAAGAATACGATATTGGAGTGATGAGGTTGAGCGTTGGGACTGTGGGGTATTTAATAGCTGATATGACATTAGTTTTGAGAGAGAGAGAGAGAGAGAGAGAGAGAGAGAGACTAATCAAACTGAAGAATTGATATACATGCAACAACAGTTACAAAAGATTGTGGCTGATGTTATTGTCAATGTTATTGTTATGAAGACGTCGCAGTTACCTCGGAGGATGTTAACTTTCGATACTTTAAGGGGAGATAGTTCATTTTTTTGGTTGAAAATGAAATTATGCATCAATTTCATGAAATTTTACTGGATAAAAGCTATATTTGGCAAAACTAATCCCTGAGCTTTATTTGTGAATGATTAACTTAATCACTGATATTTTTAAAATGATTATAATTATGTTTACTCACTTAGGAGGAGGAGTCAGTGAAAGTTAGGTTAAATATATTACGATTTTACTGAATATTTTTTTTTTCCTTCATGTATTGTCCTGAAACTTCCTACACGCTTAAGTAGGTATCATAGCTATTATCCAGTAAAGTTTCATGTAGATTGACGCATAATTTCATTTTCACCCCCAAAAATGAACTGTCATCCCTTAATGTTTTTGTTGTCTATAAAGTAACTAACCATGGAAACGTATCACGAGCCGTTGATTCTGGGCATAGAGGTCTCTTACTTTTCGTTTTAACTAACCTAAATATTTATCGCCCGCCTTTAGCAAGGCGAAGCGATATAGTTTTTGTCGCCGTGGAACTGTTACCAAAATGTCTCTCAAGTTGTGGACGAAGTTTCATCCGACCGTCAGGAAACAGCAACTACTGTATGTGAATCAGCAGAAGTGATTGACTTTTGGTTGGTGAGGATTAAATCAAAGATGACCGAATGCCTGCCCCCCTATATATATATATATATATATATATATATATATATATATCCCATTGGATACCAGAGTTGCAGGGCGAGGAACTGTTCCAGGAGGGTCCTAAGCGTACCGCCCTCCTCCTATCGGCTCATAGTCGCGAAGCTCATAGGTCCCTACCTGGGGGTTCCCTACTTTATTAAGATAGGAAAATTCCCAGTTCTGTCCAATACTGGGGACTGGACTCCAATGGGATTATATATATATATATATATATATACCTTTGCGGTAGGTGGGTGCGCTCACCATCCACTCACTCGATGTAGTGCTGCTCTCGGGTGTCTGTCCTTTCCTCTCCATCCTTCTTTCCTTCCATTCTCTTCTGTCTTTCCTTCATTCATTCCTTGTCCTTCTGCATACTGGTGACTTTACACTCCCTCTTCTGTCTTTCTTTCCTTCATTCTTTCCTCTTCCTTCAGCCTGTGGGTGACTCAACACTGAGTGACAAGCCAAATGGTTTCCTGTACACCAGGCAAGCATTTACTACGCTGGGTGGTAACCATATAACCAGATTTTGGCGCCTGGTGGTTTAGTGGGTAATTATTGCGCTCCAATCGTGGAGTGGTTGGGTTGATTGCTCATGTAATGCCACTCAGGGATGAGTGAGGCTGGTCACTCTCATCTTAAATGTCGGGACCAACTGCCTAGCCCCGGGCTCCTACGTTCCTCATGGGGCAATGTAGGATTGGATGATGATGAATGAAGACATACCGGTGTATATATATATATATATATATATATATATATATATATATATATATATATATATATATATATATATATATACACACACAGCAGGATGGTTTTTATCACGTTTATTATATTTAACATAATAGTTGAACTTTATCATCGTATATTACATTAATAATAACGACAAGCACAAACCCTAAGTTTTGCCGCTACAGAGTGATGAGGATTTAAGCATTTTATATTTGCTACTTTCACGGGTTTTTAATCAACTCAGGATCTTGTTTAGTGAGGGCGTTAATTAAGACTGTCCAAGTCCTCTAGTTAGGAAACTTTGATGGTAGCAAGAATAAATTAAAAGTTACGTCATCGAATTAAAGAGTAAAAGAGCTACTATGTACATGAATGTATGTTGGGCGGCTGTGGTGGTGGCTATGGCGATGGTGCAACATGCATGGTGAAGCCAGTGGATGTACCGTAGCTCACAGTTACCGTTCACAGTCAAACAGAGTCCACAGTTGTAAAATTTTCCGTAGTTATTACAGTTTCACCGTTTGATATATAACAACGGAAAATAATTGAAAAAATAAACCCGACATGACACTCGCCCCCTCCCCTCCCATATGATTGTTTTCCGGGTCACGCTTGATATTTTCGCCCCGGTGCGTTAGATAATTAAGGGTGATATTAAGCGGGTGGGGGGCAGGGGGGTAGTACATTGTTGAGGGGAAATGAACACCTGTTGCCATGACTCTCTCTCTCTTTCTCTCTCTCTCTCTCTCTCTCTCTCGACCATGAAAGGGTTAGTATATGGAGGTAAAAGGGAAAGAGATGATAGAAGTAATTACGAAGTAAATAATAAAAAAAATAAAACGAATTGATAGTGTAAGATAGTATACTGTATACATAAATAGATAGGTAGATGCCGATACGGGTACCAATTCTGAAATAGGTATACTGAGAAATACACTGGTTAGGAAGTCATATCAGGTCAAGCATGCACACACACACACACACACACACACACACACACACATATATATATATATATATATATATATATATATATATATATATATATATATATATATGACACAAGGGGTGCTGTGGTTGAACCAGTGTCGCTTACTATAAAGTATGCTTGCACCAAGTCGGCTTGCGCGGGCCGATTACACTTGGTTCACAGACTACACACACATACAAAGCCACTCCAACACTACAATTACACTTACAAGCACATCACCCTACATACAATCTCTACCAGACAATCTAAGCCACTTGGTAGAGATACATTGGCTGTATCGTCCCGACTTCGGTCGGGATAGGCCGGTCCTGCAGTGGATACTCAAACGGCTGATGATGATGATGATGATATATATATATATATATATATATATATATCCATCATCCAATCCTACGCTGCCCCATGAGGAGCGTAGGAGCCCGGGGCTAGGCAGTTGGTCCTGACGTTTAAGATGAGAGTGACCAGCCTCACTCATCCCTGAGTGGCATTACATGAGCAATAAACCCCAACCACCCCTTGGATATAAACCTTCACAGGCTCAATCCGACTGGAGCATAATAATTACCCACTAAACCACCAGGTGCCAAAATTTGGTTATATGGTTACCACCCAGCGTAGTAAATGGTTTCCTAGTGTACAGGAAACCATTTGGCTTGTCACTCAGTGTAGAGTCACCCACAGGCAGAAGGAAGAGGAAAGAATGAAGGAAAGAAAGACGGAAGAGGGAGTGTAAAGTCACCCGTAGGCAGAAGGACGAGGAAAGACTGAAGGAAAGAAAGACAGAAGAGGATGGAAGGAAAGAAGGATGGAGGAGAGGAAAGGGCAGACACCCGAGAGCATCACTACATCAAGTGAGTGGATGATGAGCGCCCCCACCTACCACACTATATATATATATATATATATATATATATATATATATATATATATATATATATAAAGTGAAAATTAAATCTATTGGTACTTTGCAGGGAATGCATGTAATTTTAATATTAACTTTAAAAACATTATCCAACTACCAAAAAAACCCTTTATTACAAATTTAAATGCACCAGAGAGAGAGAGAGAGAGAGACCAAAGATTGAGGAGCCTCATTTTCCACACCTCCCTCTTTCTCTTCCTGTTCTTGAAGACTTTAAATCTCTCTCTCTCTCTCTCTCTCTCTCTCCTTCCTGCCTTCCTTCCTTCCTTCCATCTCTTCCGCCATCTCTTTCTCTTCTGCCTTCCCTTTTTCTCTCCCACTCCCCCTCATTCTCTTCCTCCATACCTCCGTCTCTCTCTCTCTCTCTCTCTCTCTCTCTCTCTCTCTCTCTCCTTCCTTCCTTCCTTCCTTCCTTCCATCTCTTCCGCCATCTCTTTCTCTTCTGCCTTCCCTTTTTCTCTCCCACTCCCCCTCATTCTCTTCCTCCATACCTCCGTCTCTCCCTCCTAACCTGTTTCACTCCGTCGCTCCTTCCCTGCCTCCTCATCCTCGTTTTATAAAAGTTGATATCAAAGGCAGAGCAAAGTTGGCCAGGTAATAGAGGTGTAAGCTGGCTAGCTGAGAGAGAGAGAGAGAGAGAGAGAGAGAGAGAGAGAGAGATTACTGTAGAGATAAGAAAGAGAAAAGTGTGGGATACACTTGTTAAATATGTGATGGTGAAAAATTGTTACGAGATGCAGATGAAGCAGTGAGCCTGGAATGGCATGAACTAAATTAGTTGTTGCTAGTTGACTCGTTGAAACGAAAGTTGCCAGTCCTGTTTACTCCACGGCATTGACTGGATTTTTCATTGTGGAGTGATGGCGGTACTTCTTAGTTAACTAACTGAAAGTTATTAAATGCAGTTGAATAAAAAAAAATACATAACTGTAGAAATGTTCAACAAAATGTTGATCATGAAACCAGAGTATGTACCTAACTACGTAGCTAATGGCAACCAGGGTAGCCATTTTTTTTTTTTTTTTTCACCAGTGGGGCTATAGCCTGTTACCCATCCGTAGGAAAATTTCCGAGCGAATGCCACTTGCCAGTAGTTAAGGCAAGAAACATTTACTGCGTAATCTTTACTAGGCTTCAGTATAGCAAAACTCCGAGTATGTTTCATTAATCGATGCCTAATCACTTTGTTACTGAATGTATTGGTTAATAATTTATCCATTAATTACTGTGTGTGTATTTTAGCCGCTGGGAAGCAGGTATAACGTCTTTTTGTTTGCTTTTACTTTCAGGTGAGTGTTTTGCTGACCAAAGAGACGGTAAAGATATCATTAAACCGCCTGTAAGTAACCAGTGTTGTGCGTTATTGAATCAGCCAGCTATTTACGCAGGTTCATGATATTGTGTCCATCAGAGCTAAGACGGTCATCGCAGGAATTTTTATACAATACTTGCCTGATAATAAGAGGATACCAGTGTCAATAATCTCGGGCTCCTAAAATTAGCATACGCTCATTAGAATATAATGTGGTATTAGCAGGTGTACACTGCTACAGTTGTGTTCACCATGAGAGGTAATAAGTGTACCAAAGGTCTTATCGTCACTTAACTCCATCTTCATTTAGCGCCAGGTGATTTTATTGAGCTGAGACTGAAACTAGAAGTGTACGAGTGTTACTTCTTTCACCATGAACCCCCTCCTGGCCACACCTTGTGAATTATTTTAGTCCAGATAACGCCAGATGGTTTTACGCAGCTGAGAGTGAGAGTGACGAGTTGACATCCTCATGCTTCTAAGTTTTGTAGGGCACCATCGACAGTCCAGAAACCCCCCAGTCCTTGAAGCCCATTTTCCCAGACGTGCCAGGCTAGACAGACTCGATGACGTCATTTCTAGTTCATGCCATCCCGTGACACTTTTATTCAGCTTTAGGTTGACTTTGGAAGTGGAGGGGTTAGGTACATATTTCATTAACGCCTTTATTACCACGGTACTCTCCTAAGCAAAATAAAATCGTCTGGTGGCAGCAAGAACATAATGTAAATAAGATCCTCAGACTGAAGGGATTAATTTGTATTGAGATTGAATTATACAAACTAGCTTAGAGGAAGGGAACAAAATAATGATTCTCTCTCTCTCTCTCTCTCTCTCTCTCTCTCTCTCTCTCTCTCTCTCTCTCTCTCTCTCTCTCTCTCTCTCTCGCTCGCTCTCTCTCTCTCTCGCTCGCTCTCTCTCTCTCTCTCTCTCTCTCTCTCTCTCTCTCTCTCTCTCTCTCTCATGTCTATTGTCTATCAAGTTGTCACATTTTATATACCAGCAAATTTCTTTCAGTTTGTATATCTACTTATCCATGTCTCTCCAACTACCAGTCTTCCTTGCATCACCTAGAGCGAGGTTAAAAATTAAATTCCGGAGTCACAAACAGTAAAATAACGAGCATGAAAAGAGGAATCAAACGAGAAACTGATGAGGTAAAACGAGTAGAGGGGAAAAAAATCCGGATAATTACCGTGAAATGGCAAAAAATGGAGCCCCCAATTTTTGCGAATCCGGGAATGAGGGAAACGAGGGGGAAAAATGAGATGAAATAAAATTGGAGATAAAAAGCGTGAAGGTGATAAAACTGTTGAGCATTATTAACCTGGGCTCTGGGGAGTTTTTTGGGGAAATTAACTGGGTCTGGGAATGGTGGAGGGATAGGGGAGGTTGGGGGGATAGGGAGAGGTGGAATGATTGGAGGAGGAAGGAGGGTGGATAGTTGAGTAAACAGTAGGGTTGAGGAGAGTTGATGTTGGGATCGGAGATGGGTGGAGGCTGAAGTGGTTTGAGGAATTCGGGAAGCGATGTAGGGAGAGGTAGAGACAGTTCAGGTGGAGGGATTGGAGGTTAGTGTGGATTGGTAAAGTGAAGACAGGGGTAGGTTAAGTTGTGGTAGGGTGAGAAGAGATTTTGGAACAGCAAGGGGAGGTGGTGAAGATAGATGAGGCAGGATTGATGTGAGGGTAGGCAAGGATGTGAGATGAGATAGAGGAAGGTAAGATGGAGAGATGAGAAAGAGGAGGAGGTATAGAGGCGCGGTTGAAAGGAAGAGAGGAGAAAGAGGAGGTTGGATTGAGAGAGACAATATGGAGAGAGATAGAAAGGAAGAGGAGCGAGAATTAGAATATATTGAAATGAGGACAGCAGTGAGGAGATAAGACTAGACTTCATTATTTTGTTTATATGGGATGAGGTTATGAGAGATGGGAAATAAAATTGTGATGGAATGTGCTGGATAGGTTGGATGGCACGAAGAAAAAAAATTAGTGGAGTTTTATTTAACTTGCTGGAATGAGATGTGTAAGACGAGAGGGGATGGGTAATGGGATAGCTGATGGGGATAAAAGAATGTTGGCAAGAAATAGATAAATGTGGAGATGGGAGAACGTAGAGGAAAATGTGAATAAGTGTATGTGGAGTCAGCAGTGTGGATGGAATGAACAGTTTATACATGTGTATTTTGTTATTAAGTATTATCCGGTACATTGTTTGCTATTTGGTCTTTTTTACAAAAATGTTAGCTTCATGGAGTCTGTGGTAGGTGGGGATGCTCGCCATCCAAGTCACATAGTAGTTCTGCCTTCAGGTGATGCTACACTTTGTGTCAAGCCATATGTTTTCTTTTAACGCAGGCTACATATGGTGCATAGGCCTATAGCTAACAAATGGACGCCTTTTGGTGTAGTGGGCTTAGGAGCTTCAGTTAGACATGGCTGTAAGAAGGTTGAATTCGGTGTGTTGTTGTGGTGTATTCCTCATAGTACCCCTTAAGGTAGAGCTTCTGGTCACTTCTGCATATAAAAATGTCTGTGTTTAGCAGCATAGTCCCGGGGGGCCTTCGGTTCTGATGATGCAGTAAAGAATAAGTGAATGATGCTGATGATACCTTTACCATTAAGGTTATATATATATATATATATATATATATATATATATATATATATATATATATATATATATATATTCTTGCCGTCATTGCAGTGTGGTTTATCAAAGACGGGAGTCATCGATGGTCTGCTAAAGCCTCGTACACACCAAGATACAAAGTCGCGCAACATTGTCTCTGGACTGTCTCGCATCTGTCTCAGAAAAATCTAAATTTGTCTCGCAACAGTCGCTAGACACTGTCTCTGGGTCACGTACACACCGAGATACTTTATCCAGCAAAAGTCGCGCGACAGTGTCACTAGACTGTTGCGCGACTGTCTCAGGAAAATCTAAATCTGTCGCTGGATAGTCGCGCGACAGTCCAGAGACAAGATTTCGGCTGTATCTTGTCTCCCACTAGATATGGGAGACAAGATACAAGTTGCCTGGTGTCGAGGGATTTGGCAATGGATGACGGTTTTTTTTTTTTTTTTTTTTTTTTTTTTTTTTAGTTCGCATTTAAAAATAAAAATCCACGCTTCCTGCTGTGAGGCGTCAGTATTCACATATTTTAACATTATTTATGCATAACAGTTGTACATACATTGAATAAATATATGTATATGGTTCAGTCCTAAATAATTACAGAGTATATTTATCTACAAATTTTGCATAAAAGTTATACATCATCGTTGAAAGATTATACTATATGTATACGGGTCAGTCCTAATAATAATTATGGTATATTTACACGTCTTACATACATCGTTGAAAAATTATGGGTACGTATATGATTGAGTCATGACAGTTATTAGCTTTAGTGATTCCACTGTTGGTTTTGGCAATTATTCACACACACACACACACACACACACGCACACACACACACACATAAATATATACATACATATATCTATCTATCTATCTATCTATCTATATCTATCTATCTATCTATCTATCTATCTATATATATATATATATATATATATATATATATATATATATATATATATATATATATATATATATATATATATATATATATATATATATATATATATTCGTCCATAAATGTATATCTTCACATGTACATTTTGCCTGTGACCGGCATATCACTTCTTGAGTTTAATATGACAAATGTTGGTTGTAAACTGATATTTCAAAATTCACGTGTTGGATGGTTCAATTACGGACGCGCTACAAAGTCGCTGGACTGTCTCTCGATTGTCTAGCAACAGTCCAGCGAGAAGTAGCAAAAATGTCTAGCGACCGTCTCGCAACAGTCTCTAGACAATCCAGAGACAAAGTTGCCTTGTCTTCAGTGTGTCTCTGGACTGTCGCCCGTCTGTATCTGGATTGTCTCGCAACAGTCGAGATACGTAGTCGCCCGACTGTCTCTAGACTTTGTATCTCGGTGTGTACAAGGCTTAAGATATCACGTGTTTGCCTCACCACCACGCACAGATATGGATCACATATACGGACAGTCCACTGCTGGCACATTTATTTGGCCCTTTTAAATACTCTGATTGTGCCCTGGTTTCGACACTCAGGCTTTTATGAATCGCTTAGCATAATAAAATCGTTCAGCATAAGCTGGAATAGAAATAAAGATATCCCGATCATGAGAGGGTTCATAGTGATAGTACAAGTATTAACACTTTCAGCTAAGGTATAATCGTCTAGCATATGCTGGATAAAGAATTAGAATTGTCTCAAACAACTGTGTTAAAATCGTTTCATTTAAAGTTGCCAAACATCTGTGTTAAAATCGCTTCAGTTAAATTTCCTTAATAATGTTTAATGGCTTAACCCTTACAACCTGAGGAAATAATTTATTCGAGCATTTTATTCTTGCTTTCAATTGGACGATTACATTCACATTTAGGGCAGACATCTTGTAGTGTTGGGGAAAAAGCTACATCTAACCTCTCCAGCTGTGAACTTTTAAGCTGTATAATAAAACTGAAGGTAGCAAAGATGATGTACCTTCTCGGTCCGATTGGGTTAAATTTTCCAGATAAAGGCAAGTTAACCTACCTCCACAATGCATCTTAATGAGGAGAGATTGAAGTGACGGTGAGAGACAATTGATAAGCTATTATTTAGCGTTAAGACCTAGCTCCGACTGTTATGACTGAGGTAACATTTTGCATACTTCACCTTGGCATTCTGTTACGTACTACATCAACGGGGTTTGCTTCAGTAATATACAAGAGGATACTGAAGTGTAGCGTGTTGAAGAAATCGCGAAAGAAGAGATGTTATGAAATCTACAAAACCGCACGGTGTGAACAGGGCCAGGTAGCCTACTGAGGGGAAGGAGAAAGAGTGTTAAAGTGACCCGTGCTGATAGAGGCAGTGTGGCAGGGCTGTAGAAACAAATATTTTTAATGTAGAATGAAAACGAGTAAAGTAGACTCAGAGGTACAGGATAGGAAAAGAAAGGTGCAGAGAAATCATCAGTACAGAGAGGAAAACATTAATTAAAAAAAAATACAAGTGAGTTAGCAGAGAAAACAGACCATTAGCAAGATGCAACGAGTTAATGGTAAGTGGAAAGAGAAGAGAGAGGGGGGGGAGGGGGGAAGCTGAACCGTTGACGGTGGTGGCGGTGTTGGAGGGAGAGTGTTGGTGGACAGCTCACCTTTCACTGCTTATTAACATTCAACAGGTGGCACGTCTTCTCACCTCCTCAGCCTCATCTCATCCTTTTAGATGGTGGTGTGTCAAAAGTCCTCCTTCCTCCTTCAGTGTCAGGTGTCGCCTACTCCCCTCAGTGTCAAGTGTCCACTTCTCCTTTCAGTGTCAGGTTTCCCCCCTTCCCCCTCCCCCCCCTTCGCCACCGTCATAAGTTTCTGGTCTCCCTGTCTGTAGTGTCTTGTCTCCCTCTTCCCCTACTTAATGTTATATATCCTTCCCCTTCTTTAGTCCCGTCCTCGCTCTTCATCCCCTGGTCTCCTCTCTTTTCCCTTCTTTAGTGTTATATCTGTCCCGTCCTCCATTCCATCCACTGGTCTCTCTTCCTTACCCCTCAAGTTCCAGGTCTCCCTCAGTTGCCAGGTCTCCCAGAAGTGCCAAGTCTCCCTCAAGAGCCGGGTTCCCCTCAAGTGCCAGGTCACCCTCAACCGCCACTAATCACTTCCATCGTCCTTAAATAACTCTTGTGAAACTTGACAGGCTTGTGACGCAGGTGAAAGGCGGCTCCTGATTGGCTGTTGGGGGATGGATGGAGGGAGGCGTTGATTGGCAAGGGGAGGGATGGAGGGAGGCGTTGATTGGCTAGGGGAGGGATGGAGGGAGGCGTTGATTGGCTAGGGGAGGGATGGAGGGAGGCGTTGATTGGCTAGGGAAGAGATGGAGGGAGGCGGTGATTGGCTAGGGGAGGGATGGAGGGAGGTGGTGATTGGCTAGGGGAGGGATGGAGGGAGGCGTTGACTGGCTAGGGGAGGGATGGAGGGAGGCGTTGATTGGCTAGGGGAGGGATGGAGGGAGGCGTTGACTGGCTAGGGGAGGGATGGAGGGGGGCGTTGATTGGCTAGGGGAGGGATGGAGGGAGGCATTGACTGGCTGGGGGAGGGATGGAGGGAGGCGGTGATTGGCTAGGGGAGGGATGGAGGGAGGCGTTGATTGGCTAGGGGAGGGATGGAGGGAGGCGTTGATTGGCTAGGGGAGGGATGGAAGGAGGCGGTGATTGGCTAGGGGAGGGATGGAGGGAGGCGGTGATTGGCTAGGGGAGGGATGGAGGGAGGCGGTGATTGGCTAGGGGAGGGATGGAGGGAGGCGTTGATTGGCTAGTGGAGGGATGGAGGGAGGCGTTGATTGGCTAGGGGGTGGCTGGTATAAGGCTGGGTATTGGCTGGCGTTGGTGCCATCAGAGGGTCGGCGGTTCATTGTGCCTCCTGATTGGATAAAGTTACCGCTGGGATTATCAGCCCAAGTTGAGTAATATGCGTGGGGGACGGGGAGTTGAGAGAGAGAGAGAGAGGGGGGGGGGAAGTATGTTGGTTGGTTTGAGGGGAAAGAGAGGATGTAAGAAGAATAAGTATAGGCGTTGATGAGGGGGAGGGGATTGAGGAAGGTAGTCGTTTAGAAGGGGATGGGAAAAGATCGACGTGGGGAAGACGGAGGGGAATGGCTTGGATGGATGAAAGGGGAAAGGAGAGGATGAGTTATAGATGACGGGAGGAAGTTGGGAGAGTGAGAGGTAAGAAAGTGGTGATAATAGAGTTTGAAGACTAGCAGGGATGGGTGGGGAAGGAAAGTGGTGGATGAGAAAGGGGAGGGTGGTTGCCAGGTGGATGAGGGGTGGTTGTTAGGTGGGTAAGGCCTGGTTGTTAGGTGAATGTGAGAATGATTGGTAGTTGTTAGGTGGGTGTGAGAAGGGGTGGTCGCTGGGTGAGTGTGAGGATGAGGGGTGGTTGTTAGGTGAGTGTGAGAATGAGGGTTGGTTGCTAGGTGAGTGTGACGATGAGGGGTGGTTGCTAGGTGAGTATGACGATGAGGGGTGGTTGCTAGGTGGGTGTGACGATGAGGGGTGGTTGCTAGGTGAGTGTGAGAATGAGAGATGGTTGCTAGGTGAGTATGAGGATGAGGGGTGGTTGCTAGGTGAGTGTGACGATGAGGGGTGGTTGTTAGGTGAGTGTGACGATGAGGGGTGGTTGCTAGGTGATTGTGAGAATGAGAGGTGGTTGCTAGGTGAGTATGAGGATGAGGGGTGGTTGCTAGGTGAATGTGAGAATGAAGGGGTGGTTGCTAGGTGGGTGTGAGAATGAGGGGTGGTTGCTAGGTGGGTGTGAGAATGAGGGGTGGTTGCTAGGTGGGTGTGAGAATGAGGGGTGGTTGCTAGGTGAATGTGAGAATGAAGGGGTGGTTGCTAGGTGGGTGTAGGATGGTTTCTTTGTGGGTGTGAGAATGAGGGGTGGTTGCTAGGTGAGTGTGAGAATGAGGGGTGGTTGCTAGGTGGGTGTGAGCATGAGGGGTGGTTGGTAGGTGAGTGTAGGGTGGTTTCTTTGTGGGTGTGAAAATGAGGGGTGGTTACTAGGTGAATGTGAGGATGAGGGAGATCTTCCTCTGTACTGCCAAGTTATCCCTCATCTTTATCAACCCTCACAGACGTTTCAAAGCTCTTCAGTCCATTTCAACTCCAGTATTGTTTTCTTTAACCCTCATTACTTTACCTCAGACCTTAGCCATAACATAGTCCTAATAAAGCCCACACTTAGCCCTTTCTCAGCCCCAATTCAGCCCTTACATAGCCCTTGTGCACCGGTTATGCGGCCACAACAAAGCCCTACCCTCTGCTTTGACAGCCCCACTCATTTAGTCGTGTTGTGAGAGGCGGTGAGGGCTGCCAACCTGCCACCCTAACTATTTACCCAAGTCACCCTGCCAGTCAGACTTCATTACCCCCACACAACCCACACACCCCACCATGCCACCCCTTCATCCACACTCCTCCACCCCTTCATCGTCGCCCCTCCACCTTTCACCATCCTTCCACCTCCACCCCTCTCCATCTCACCCTTCCACCTCTCTACGTTCCTCCCCTCCTTCATGCCACCCCTTGCCTCCAGTCCACCGCCCTCCATCTTTCCACCTATCTCTTTGTTTCTCTAAAACCTTCATTGTGACACCCCTCACCCCGTCACTTTTACCTCCACCTTTCTCCATCCATCCACTTGTCTCTACCTCTCTTCACCTCCACCTTGACGCCTTTCTCCATCCTACACGTCTCCACCTCTCTTTAACCCTCCATCACGATCCTTGTCGCCTCACACTCCTTCGTCACCTCTCATCACCCCTTCCATATGGATTCTCTCTCTCTCTCTCTCTCTCTCTCTCTCTCTCTCTCTCTCTCTCTCTCTCTCTCTCTCCATTGCATTCATAATACTTTCATCCCAGTGACGTACGTTTTATATTAGTCTGTGCTACAGGACGAAGGTATTTACTATTTAGCTTGGGATAACACTGTGAGAGAGGGGTTAATGAAGGCTATGTGAAACTCCCCACTACGAAAAATCTCCTTTAGCTGTATACATTAACCCTGAGATCCATCCATCCATCACCCAATCCTACGTTGCCCCATGAGGAACGTAGGAGCCCGGGGCTAGGCAAGTTGGTCCTGACATTTAATAACAAAGAATAAAATGGAAATTCGTCATCGGATTGAACATGTTAATTCTTTTTGAGTTCACCGGCAAAAACTATCTGATTTAACCCTTTGGTCGGGCGAAATTTCACTTGGATATTTTCATTGTGCTAGTGCCAGACGATTTTATCTATCTGAAAAAAAAAAAAACTGCCTCAAAACTGCTAAGATTGTTTTGATTATCCTTAGTCCATATATCCATTATCCAGTTTTGCCTGCATCCTTTTCATTTCTTTGAAGATTCCAGAGAGCTTCCTTCCTTGCACCCCCCCTCTCCTACCCCTCCTCTTCCCCGCTACTTCCTCCACCTCCTCCCTTCTTCGCCTTCATTCCTTCTCCCCCATCCTTTCCTTCTCCCTCCTCCTTTACCCCTTCCATCCCTCCTCTGTCCTCTCCCCTCCCCTTCCTGCCCCATCCCTCCCTCCACTCCCTTCCCCCCTTCGTTTCAGCAGTTGGTGGTCCAGAGAAGTCTTTGATGTCACACTGGTAATTACCTTCTTACCTTTCTCTCTCTCTCTCTCTCTCTCTCTCTCTCTCTCTCTCTCTCTCTCTCTCTCTCTCTCTCTCTCTCTCACCTCTTTATCTGTCTCGGCGTCTGTATCTTCACGTTCCATCTTTAGTTTTGTTATCAATGTACCGTCTTCAGTCGTGTTATCTTTACATCAGGTTCTCTTTCTTAGTCTGGTTATACTGCCTATCCATTTATCTTATCTCTTTCAAGTTATCTTCTTCGGTCTGGTTATCAGTGTCACCGGTTACCCTCCACACCAGTCTCCTTCTGTATAGTAGTTATCTGTGTCTCCAATTACCTACTTATCTGTACTTATCTCCAGTTGCCATCCTAAGTATAGTTATCATTATCCCCAGTTACCATCTCCAGACTTTTACCATTATCTCCAGTTACCTTCTTCAGACTTTTATCATTATCTCCAGTTACCTTCTTCAGACTTTTATCATTATATCCAGTTATCTTCTTCAGACTTTTATCATTATCTCCATTTACCTTCTTCAGACTTATACCATTATCTCCAGTTACCTTTTTCAGTCTTTTGCCATAATCTCCAGTTACCTTCTTCAGCCTAATCTTCATTATCTCCAGTTACCTTTTTCAGACTTTTATCATTATCTCCAGTTATCTTTTTCAGTTGTGGACACCCTTCATCTTCAGACTTGGCTTTAGATTATATTCTTTTGAGTTTACATTAACAGACTTAACACCGCCTCGTTAGTGATTTGTGTTGTTTATTACACCTTAATATTAGTCGTCTCTTTATCTCGTGCCTTCAGTTCGTCTCACGTCTCTCCATTTACTCTTTATTCCTCTGTCGCTCCTTTCTCTTCTTTCCCTTTCTCTTCTTGTTTTTTCTCTAACTGCTTTCTCGTCTCTCTCCTTTTCTCCTCTCGTTCTTCTTTAACTGCTTTCTCTTCTCTCCCTTTCCCTTTTTTTTCCTGTAGGTCCTTTTTTTTCTTCTCCTTTTCTCCCTTTATCTCCTATTCTGCTCCAGCTCCTTCTCTTCTTTCCCATTCTCTTTTAATCTTCTCTCTCCCTTTCTTTCCTATTTGTTCTTCACTCCCTTTCTTACCTTTTATTCTTCTCGCCCCGTTCTTTTCTTCCATTCTCTCCATTTATTCTTCTCCCGCTCCCTTCTCTTCTTATTCTTCTCATTTCTTTCTTTCCATATCTCATTTTTTTTAACATTCTCGCGCTTTTTCGTCTCCCGTTCTGTTTTCATGTGGTGTTATTCTCTTCTCTCCCCTTCCCTTATTGTTATTTTCCCTCGTCTTATCGGATTTCGCGGATTTTGAACGTGCTGAGTTAATGAACAACGCACGCTTACCTGTTCATTAACCCCTTCAGTTCAGTTACATCATTTTCATTTTTCTCCAGTTTCAGACGACTGTGTGTTGCTTTGGTTAGCCTTTTTTAATCATTCATTTACTCCTTCAGCACAGAAGGTCTACATACAGAAAGCTGAAGAAAATCGTCTGGAAGTAACAATAATAAACCGCTACTATGCGTCACCAGATTCAAGGGGTTTATTCACTTCACTGCGAGGGGGGCCTTTCCAAAGTTGAATAAAATCGTCTGGCAATAGGTGCAGTAAAATAGAGTAATAAAGCGTCTGGTACTAAAGGGGTTAATGGAGACAACTTCTTTCCCCTTCTCTAGGCCTGGTCTCTTCGGTGCTGGATATCAATGACGGCATGAGCAAGACTGAAATAACACCGACGCCACCGTACTGAAAGGGTTGCTTCACGTAGTAGGGGTAGGAGAGGGGTGATGGAGAGAGGTGGAATTTGAGATGATGATGATGGTAACGATGGTGAGGATAGGGATGAGGATGAGGAGAATATTCAAAGGTGAGGGAAGGAGGGGGATGAAATTATGATGATGATGATGATGTCAAGGAAAAAAGGAAATTGGGGGAGGGGGGGGTTGTTGGGGTGGAGGTATACAAGTAATATGAAATTATGATGATGTGTGAGGGGAGAAAGGTGGTTGAGAGGAAGGGCGATGTGGACTCTGAAATGATGTTGATAATGATGGAGGGAGAAAGAGAAAGTAAATGTAGTTACGGAGTACAGGTATAATGAGAAATGATGATGATGATGATTAGGAGGAGGAGGAGGAGGAGGAGAAGTTGATTGAAAAAGGAACATGAGGGTAGGGATGATGTGAAAGACCTGGAGTGTGAAATAATGATGATGATGATGATGACGACAAGAGGGATAAAATTAGGATGGAAGGGAGATGTGCAAGTTGAAATAAAGTGGACTTGTTTACACATTGTTATAAGGTTCATGGCCATTGCCGACGCATAAAAGTTCTTTACGAGCACTTCAAACAAAAGGTATTTATACACCGAGACTTCATGCTTTGTAAGTGATGCATTTTATATCCTATACAAGGATGTTTCAGTGTAAATTATGGCACATAACAAATTAACGATTTACAGTAAAACAGAATATTGCCTTTTGCGTTGTCTGTAACCACATAGTTGATGCTGTTTGTCTCTGGTTTATTTTTATTTGAAATACGGTACTTATAATTTTCTTTCCCTTCTAAGGTGTTGGTTCCTTCTGCTTGCGTTTCACTGCGTGGTGGCTCTGTTATAACGTGTTCGTCACCTGATGTACCGTACAATTGTGGACATGAATATCGATACACCTCAGTACAAGTAACGAGACTGAACTGTCGCTCTGAAAAAACGGTAATGCAATATCTTGAGTCCAACTAACTTTCTAGAGTATTATGTAAGAGTTTCATATTGTTCGATTAATAAATGTACCGATAATCTCGTCCGCACAGTACGGTACATGCACCCTTAGTCTTGGGTTTGAGGTGGGATGGTAGTGGCTATTTGAAGTGTAGTGGTAGTATGACCCTTCAGAGGCATATAGTGTGTATACAGTATATTATCACCCTGTCATCCACTACCCATCACACACACACACACACACACACACACACACACACACACACACACACACACACACACACACACACACACACACACAGGCATTACAGCAGTTCATCATTCATATACGCCAGTCCCAGGACAGACAAACACAAAGAAGACCGTGCTGAAGAGGTTGATGCACCACGAGTAGTTTTAGAAAGCAGAAAATTTTAATACCTTCACCACAAAGGGGTTTCGCCTGTGCTGGATATAATTGTCTGGCGGTAGCAATGACAAATTTACAAGAGGTCATCGTACTGAAGGGGTTGTGCCTCATTTCTCATTGCACCTGTTGATTAATTCCTTTTGTATGAAAATGCATTCTTTTATTTATTCATATTACGTCAGATGTGTTATTTATTGCATAAGAGGATTCAAACTGAAATGGTTAATATTTGTTAGTCTTGAGTCATGCAAAAACGAAAGAGAGAGAGAGAGAGAGAGAGAAGATAGCTTTTATCTCTTTACACTTCTAAGGTTTCGAAGAGAGAGATTTTATCGAACCCTTGTCAGTCTTGGTGAATCTAATTCCTTTACACTAAAGGGGTTTCGGGGAGAGAGAGAGAGAGAGAGAGGGAAGGGGGGGGGTTAACCCGTCAATCAATAATTCCTGTACACACACCTGGAGAAGTATCGTTACACCTCCTGTGCTAAGCAAAGTGACACCATGAACGAATGATATGGTACCAGACCCACGAGTAAATTTCCTTGTGGGCCTGTTATCCAGTCTTTCGTTCGTGGTTTCACTTTGTTTCGCGCAAGAGATGTAACGATAATTTTTTCGGGTGTGTTTATACTCTCGAAGTTTCAGTATAATGAAGAAAGACAACAAGCGCCCTGATATTGCTTGCTTAAATTACGAGGATGCCATTAGGTTTGCGGAAGCCGTAAAGGAACCATTGACCCCAGTTGCACCTTCCATAAGGTCAAAGATCAGCCTAAAGATCAGCCAGAGGATCAGGTCCGGGATTCTTAAACAGACTTACGGTCAATTTCCTGTTGTAATTAACCCTTTTGGTCTGGTTATGTACGGGGTTGTGTTATGTGGTGCATCTCATTACTCTCGTCTTGCTCTGACGGCTGAGTCTTACCAGTGTCTACCCCACATGATTTTCTGCCTCCCATAGCCATTTTCATGCTTTGTAGTGCCTCTTTTTCGTATCCAGTGACTGCATGTTGAGTAGTAGATTCACGAAGCAGCAGAAATGTCTAAGCAGCGTGAACCGTCTCCACAACGCATGACCGATGGGTTGTGTAATATATAGACCTGTATTTCTTGGCCTATTCATGCTACCACAAGACGATTTTACTCAGCTGTGGTTAGACCTGTAGTAGTGAAAGGGTTGGTGAAGGAGGACTCTAACTTGTTATAAAATTCTGTCCAGAGCTGAATAAAATCGTCTGTTCTCTACCTTCGTCCTTCCTCAAAAAATAAATACGTAAATAACAACAGCCTTAGTTGCGAAAGTCATTTGGTCATGTTTGCTTGATTCCACCCCCACAACTGTCAGGTGTTAGTTTTACTCTGCTGAATTACTGATGGAAACTTTGGGTAATTTATAAGCTTTTTATATTTTGATCCTGTGTCTGCCTTAACGTTTTTAGAGTGTAAGAAGTATAGTGTGTGTGTGTGTGTGTGTGTGTGTGTGTGTGTGTGTGTGTGTGTGTGTTTTGTAGTGGTGGCAGTGATGTCGCGGTAATGGTGGTAGTAGTGGTGGTGGTAGTCATAGTAGTAGTGGTTGTAGAACTAGTGTTAATGGTAGTGGTGGTGGTAGTAATAGTGGTGTGTGGTCGTTGTTGTGGTAGCAGGATGGAATGCAATCTGCGCACTTCTTATTTATTGCGTTCCGAGCCTCTCTTGCACATTCCTCACAATCCCACTCCACCACACAGATAGATACATGGATAGACTGGTATATACAGTAGATCGATAGTTAGGTGGATGAGTGGGTGGATATATATAGATAGACAGATGTGTGAATGGATGAGTAAGTAATGATGAATAGATAGATAGATAGGTAGGCATATTTATGAACAGAAAAAGTAAGAAAAGAAGATGAGGTAAAGAGTAAAAAAGAGAGAGAGAGAGAGGATGAGGAAGTCGAGTTCTGTACAAGCTATTTATCTACCTATCGCCTAACGCTGCATCTTATGAAGGGCAGCCTCGACAAAAGGAACATCCAGGTACATTTGTCCCTGCTCAGTAACGACCCTGTGTTTCTACCGCCCTCCCTCATATGTATTTGTACTGGGACGAACTTTGTCGTTTTTTCGTTTAACGGCCGCATTTTTTTTTTTTTCCGGAATCCGTGTCCTGGGATTCGTGGCCCCGATTACAATATGGGACTTCCGGACATATGTGTTCCTACTCAGTAACGTCCCCTCCCCTCCTTCCCACAACTCTCCTTCATACATGGTGTCCAAGAAAATTCCAGGAGGTTATTTATTTTATTATTATTATTATTTTTTACTAATTTGGACACAATTCTCAACCGTTACGGAACCGCTGTTAGTGAGACATGAGCAAGTATGGTCCTCTTCGCAATGCCCCCAAAAGCTCATCAGTAATTGTAGCGCCATAACGTTAGGATTTGGACCCATGTTCATGCAGCGTTTATTATATGCATTAAATTTGCCCAAGAATGATGATGACCCTAAAAGCGAAAATGGTCTCCCTCATGAATCAAAGTCCAACACACTTTTCCCTGGATGAGTGTGCTATGGCAACTGTTTTCACTTTTCGTCCTTTTAGGCACACGCTGTTATTTCCCATGGGGCCGTAATCGGATTTTTTGAGGCAACGAACGAAGCAGAATAGGAGTGGTGTCAAATTGGCCTTGTTCCCTGCCACCCTACACAGTGCCCTAGTGGCTGTGTGTGTGTGTGTGTGTGTGTGTGTGTGTGTGTGTGTGTGTGTGTGTGTGTGTGTGTGTGTGTGTGAGGGGGCTGTGGAGGTGTCAAGAGGGTGTTGTTCGAGGTGACACTTGGGTAATACCGCTCTGCTCCTGTCAACCCACATTTCCTGCCTCACCTGTTTCCTTCCTCTGCCTCAGCTCTTGCCTCCCTCTGCCTCACCTCTTGCTTCCCCTTCCCTCATCTCTTGCCTCCCCTTGCTTCACTTCTTGCCTCCCCTTGCCTCACCTTTTGCCACGCCTTGCCTCACTTTTTGCCACCCCTTCTCTCAACCTCATGCCTCTCTCTGTCTTACCTCTTGCCTCCCTGTGCCTCACCTCTTCCCTCCCTGTGCCTCACCTCTTGCCTCCCTGTGCCTCACCTCTTCCCTCCCTCTGCCTCACCTCCTCCCTCCTTCTGCCTCACCTTTCATTCTTGTTTTTCACTCCCATACTTGCTCGCTCGCTTGCCTTCCCTTCTGTTTTCTTGCTTCACCCATACTATCTTCCCTTCCCCTTTCCCCCCCTCTCTCTCTCTCTCTCTTTTCTGTTCGCTCCCGCGTCTTTATGGTTTCCATCGACCTTCTTCACCTCTTTTTCTTTCATCTTCTGCTTCTCTTCCTCTTTCCTCCCACTCCCTCGCCTTCGTCCTTCTTCGTACTTCGTCATCTGTCATCCTTCTTGCCACTCCTGACTTCCTCACCTCCAGCCTCTCTTGGTTTGCTTCTTTCCTGTCAGTTTTCTCCTCCCTTCCTATTTGCCCCTAGTTTTCCCCTCCCTCCTCCTCCTTGCTTCATTACTTCTTCCTTATTCCTGCCTTACTCCTCTTCCGCCTGTCTGTCTCACCTCTGCTCCCTCATATTATTCTCGTTCTCACTTCCCTGTCTCTCCTGCCTTGATATATCCTTAACTACCTGTCTCACCTCTCCTCCTCACTCTCCACCTCATCTCTTCCCTCTGCTTCCTTTTGCCTACACAACTCTCTCTTCGCTTCTGTCTCACCTGTCTTCTCCCTCTCTCTGCCTCCCTACCTCTCTCTGTCTATACTACTCTTTCCTCCTGCCTCACCACCCCTTCTTCACTCCTGCTTCCCTTCCCCTCCTTCCTCTCGCTGCCTCTCTAGCCTTGCCTCTCCGCTTCAGCCCTTACCTGCCTCCATTTCCTGCCTCACCAGCCTCACTGCACCTCAGCTATCGTACCCTACTTACTCCTTGTCTTGGCTGCCTCTCCCCTACTACACGCATCCACCACGACACCACATCCTAAAAATACACTCTACACCACACCACCACCACCACCACCACACGATATCTCAGCAGTACACTCTTCGTCACAGCACCAATATGATTACCACACCACAGTACCACATCTCAGCAATACCCTCTGCACCACCAACATACACCACATCACACCACAGTAGCATATATCAGCACTACACCCTGCGCCATATCACCTCCACCACACCAGCCACTCCACCACACAAGCCACTCCACCACACCACCAATGCCACTTTTGAAACCGCAGGTCAAGAGTAAATGGAGGGATTTATGGACGAGTATGTGTTGCCGGGACCTCTGGGCGTACTGGAGGTTTGTGAGGCTTGCTGGGGGTTTCTAGGGCTTGCTGGGGGCCTGCGGAGCTTGCTGGGGGTTGTGGGAGGTGCTGGGGGTTGTGGGGCTTGGTGGGGGTAGTAGTAGTAGTATAGTAGTAGTAGTTGTTCCCTAGGCAGTCTGGCCGAACAGCCCCGAGTCCCTAAGGAAGGCCACGGCCGAGACCGGGCTTTCCCCCAGAGCTGTCAAGGAGTGTATGTTGTGTTGTTGGCGTAGGTGATTGTGTGCAATGCAGGCTTCCATAATGTGCTTAATAGTATGGGGTGCTGTGTTGCATCCTGGACAGGCATCAGCGACAGAGTTATCCAGCCTCTTCTGATAACTCAAGAGGACTGGATGATGCCCACATCCCAGCCTGGCCAGGTGGACCCTATCCTCACGAGGGAAGTGGAATTCGAAAGGGTGGATATCAGGAGGCCATGCATGCAGCTGTGTGTTGTCTTTGAGTGACTGATTGGAGCGGCGAGTGCTTTTAGTATGGATATGCTTTTGGAAGCTGGTTTGAGGTGGGCGAGAGGGGAGAGATGACATTATTTGTGTATGATATCGTTTGCTGGGGGTTGTCTTGAGTTTCTTTGATGTGTGTGGATGTGCTGCCATGTATTGTAGTGGATGGTGTAGGTTTGTGGAGGCTGCGGCAAGAATTTGTGTGCTTCTCATGTCTAGATGATCGTTGACTTTGAGGACTTTGGTTTCTTGATGTAGGTGGTCTGTAGGTGTAGTAGCGGTGCAGCCTGTGATTATTTTTAGGGCCTTGTTCTGTATGGTCTGTAGAATGTTGTAGTGTGTTTTGGTGAGGTTAGAGTCCCAACCAGGGCTTGCATAATTCATCACTGAACATATGTATTGTTTGTATACTGTGGTGTTGGTTTCTTTGTTGTGTCCAACTGTTGTATGGGCAAGTGACCTTAGGGCGTTGAGTCTTGGTGTTAATTTATTTTTAATGTTTGTGATGTGTTGTTTAAATGACATTGATGTATTGTATGTTACACCAAGGATTTTGTGTGTGTGTGTGTGTGTGTGTGTGTGTGTGTGTGTGTGTGTGTGTGTGTGTGTGTGTGGTAGGGGAGTGTTGTTTATGGTGAGGTGTGAAATGTGACTATGTTCTGCTGTCCAGTTTGTGAGAAGGGTTGCTGTAGATTTGGCTGGGGCTATATCGAGTCTGTTTGTGGTGAACCATTCGTGTGATGTGTTGAGGTAAGGTTGGAGGATGTGTACGCTTGTGTTTGCCATTTGGTGTGTACATGTAAGTGTTATGTCGTCTGCATAGAATGCTATGTGTATCTGTGGGGTGTGGGTATGTCGTGCATGTATAGGTTAAAGAGTGTAGGGGACAAAATAGATCCTTGTGGGATGCCGTTTGTGAAGTTTCTGATGTTCGATGACTGACCAGCAAATGTTACATGTGCACATCTGCCTGCTAAGTAGTTTGCCAGCCATCTTTTTTCTTTTGTGTGTGTGTTATTGTGCATGTTTGTGTTGAAAATTTTGTTTGTGAGGTTATGGCGGGGGATGGCATCAAAGCTTTGCTAATGTCTAGTGTGGCTAGGAGTGTTCTGTATGGTGGCCTAGCTGAATTGATGCCATCAAAAACTCTTTGTGTAAGGTCTGTAAGAAGAGTGTTTGTGAAGTGTAGCGACCTAAAACCATATTTGATGTGGCTAGGGGGATGTGAGGTGTTACTAATTGTAATACTAGTCGTTCAGTGACTTTGGAGGTGGTACAGAGGAGTTGCTGGGGTTGTGGGAACTGCTGGGAGTTGTAGGAATTGCTGGGGGTTTGTGGGTCTTGCTGGGGGTTGTGGGAGTTGCTGTGGTTTTGTGGAGGTTGTTGGGAACTTACTGGGAGTTGCTTGGGGTTTGTGGAGGTTGCTAGGGTTGTGGAGTTGTTAAGATTTGTGGGGTTTGCAAGTGGATTTCTCAGAATGTATAAGTAGGAGAAGTTTGAATGTGGGGTTGATGTGGCTGTCTGGATGTGAGAGTTGCTGGAGGGATTAGAATCAGCTTTTGTTTGGTATGTGAAGTTAATTTTGTGGTTGGTGCGTTTGTTGGTGGGAGGGATGCCGGGGTTGTGGGAAGGATTTGTCCTGAGGTTGTTGAGGCTGGTGGTAATGTTGGGGTTGATGTGGGAGTGTCTGGGTGGGGCGATCGGTGTGTGGATGTTGATGTGGGAGTGTTGGGCAATGTGAACTCTTGGGTGTAGGGTTTGATATGGGGGAGGTTGAAAGTGGTTAATAATGTGGGTGATGGTGTGTGTCTGGCTGATAGGAGGGTTGATGTGGGATGTGGATGTGGCTAGTAATGCATTGTTGGCAATAAAAGCCCTGTCGCATCGCCTGCATTTTTCCCCATGCATTTTGAAGATCAGTGTGATGAATCCGGAGCAGCTGGCACTTATGACTTCATTTGGCCTTAGAGCAACTCGCTTAAAGGGCGCTTCCGCTCGATTTCAAAAGGCTGTGTTATGGTAACTACAATGCCCACAAAGAAAGTAATCCGCCTCGCTCGTTGTCTACAGGCCGCAAATGAGTCATAACTCGGGAACCGGTGGCCCGATTGAACTAGATATTGTTTTATTCTTTAAGCTGGAGCATTTTAGCGGTAACTTGCTCTCACAAAAATTACGCTGCAGTGCTCCGTATTTGCTGTGTTCCAGTAACAAACGGACAAACCATAAAACATACAGAAATCGGATCACTATAGTATAGATGCTGGGTAGATAGATGATAGGTAGATGGATAGATGGCATTATCATTTCATGCAGGGCCTCTACACTGATTATTAAAGACCGTGAAGAGACAAACAAGAGAGGCAACAGGATTGATGCCGACTGTACGTGCAGGCGATGATGTAACTGGTTGATGGTGTGTGTGTGTGTGTGTGTGTGTGTGTGTGTGTGTGTGTGTGTGTGTGTGTGTGTGTGTGCATACATACATACATACATATATACATACAGTACATATACATACATACATATAATATCACTACCAGCAGCAGCAGCAGTCATTGCAAGTCCACTGCAGCACAAAAACCTACCCCAACCTTCTCCGTGAATTCCTTGACAGAGCCAATCTCTGCAACGTTTGGCCATCGAGCTTCTCTGTCTAATCTCCACACCTCATGTCTGGCCGTTTTCTGTTTCGCTTGCAATCTCTTGGAGTCTAATCAGTCAGCCTCTTGCTCCATCGGTTAGCCCTGATTCTTACTACATGACCTGCCCATCTTCATTTTTGTTCTTTTATAACTTTTTATAATATCTCTGACTTTAGTTTGCACTCTCACCTCAGTTGATCATTTACTGTCTCCCAAAGATGAAATTCCCAATTTCCACCTTTCCATTGTTCTTTTTGAACGGATTAGTTGATTTCCATTGATTTTGTCGGTTTCCAGGCCTCACAACCGTACGTCATAGCTGGTATTATACATTCATTATATGCTTTTCCATTCATACATGCTGGTAAGCTACTTTTCATCATGTCCCTATATATACCGAAAGTTTTCCGTTCAGTTGTAATGCGTCTTTTTATTTTGCCATCTTTGTCTTTCATTAGTTTTAGAATTTGTCCCAAGTAATTGTACTCCTCAACTTCTTCAAGAATTTCTTTGTATATTTTGATGACGCTCTTTGGTGTTTTTAAATTAAACGTTAGTTTTACTGCTGTTCATCTTTAGCTCAACTATGAGACTTTTTCGGTTTAGGTCATTTAACAAATTTTATTGCAATGTCTCTGCTGTTTCTACTGTAGTATTAGGACAATGTCACCTGCAAATCTTAAGTTGTTTAAGTTTTCTTCATCTATGTTTACTCCTTTGTTCTCCCATTTTAGCTTTTTGAAAATACTTTCAAGACATGTTGTAAATTATTTAGGTGAAATGATATATATCTCCCTGACTCACGCCTTTCTCAGTCTTAATTTTTTTCTGAATCTCTGTAAATTTACTGTAGCAGTTCCCACTTCTTATATGTTTTCTAGCAGTTTTTCAATGTTCTCATTTACTCCTTGTTCCCGCAGTGAATTTATAACTGCTATGTGCTCCACCGAGTCGAAAGCCTTTTCATAATCAATAAAACCTGAGCACGCTGGTTTATTCTATTCTGTAGTTTTCTCAGTTAACTGATGCATTGTGTATAGATGATCAGTAGTCGAATACCCGCTTCGGAATCTTGCCTGTTCGCGAGGTTGGTTTTCATCCAACTTTGTTATTATTCTGTTCGTAAGGACTGAGTGAAGAATTTGTTGTTCTGTTAGGACTTTAGTGAAGTTTGTAAATAAGCTAATAGGTCGACAGTTACTCAGATGTTTTGAGTCACCTTGTTTTGTAAAGCAAAATAACATGCATTACACCATGTTTTGAAATTGTCCTTTTCTTTATACATTGAGTAAATAAGTGGGTGAGCCTGTTCTGAACCTTTACTGCAGCATCCGGCAGTAATTCTACTACTCCATCACTTGGGGCCTTCTCTTTTTTCATACTTTTAAGAGAAATGTGTATCTCGTCTGGTGGTACCCGTGGTAATTTCACTTGTCAGCTGAAAAGTTAGCCGTTGGTACTATTGTCCTTGATGCATACAGTTCTTTGTAAATTTCTTCAACTCTTCACCATCTTGTCTTTGCATTTAATGACTCAGTCATTTTTGTGTTTCAGTGATATACTTTAGTGCTTTCCTAGTGCCATTTTGCCATTGCCCTGTTTCATACTTTTTCCCTATTTGATGGTTTCTTTGATCTGATCTACGTTTCGCTTTCGTTTTTTTCTTCCCTCTGTCTTGTGTTGATTAGGTTATTTGATTCTGTGCTTTTTATTTCATCTTTGTTTTTACATCATCTCCCTTTCTTCTTTTCATAAGCTGCAGGGTCATTTTTTCAATACTTACGTGCTTTGGTTGTATTAGCTTGCCTTACTACCTCCGCAGATTCCCATAACACTTTTGTAGTCTGTCATTCAACTCATCAGTGTTACACTCAGCATCATTTAGAGCCTGAAATCTGTCCTTTATTTCCAACTGACAGTCAGCTTTGTTTTCACTTCCTTGTATTGGGCGTATCTTTTTATTTTTAATCATCTTTCTTCCACTTCTCAAATTGAATCAGGTTGTTCATCTCACCATTCTTTGGTCACTACTTGTATTTATTTTGTTGATAACTGTGACATTAGTGATCGTGTTGTTTTTATCTGCTAAATTAAAGTCGATTTCATTCTTTGTTTATTTGAGTTTCTCCAGGTCCATTTTCTCCCTGTTCTTTTGTGAAAGAATGTGTTCAGTATTCTCATGTTATACATTTCTGCATAATTTACCACTATTTCACCTCATTCATGTCTCTCTCCTACTCCGAATTTTCCTATACATGCCTCTTCATTTTTCGATTTGCCAACTTTTGAATTTAAGTCTCCCGTGAGTATAGAATATTCGGCCCTTTCTTCTTCCATAGTGTGGGAGATGTCGACAAAGAATCACTCTTTTTCTTCATCTGTGCATTGAGAAGTGGGTGCATATACTTGTATTACTTTTAAGGAATATCTTTTGCATAGTCTAATTATAGTACATATTGTTCTGTCAGATACCTTACCGAGTTTAACAACGTTCTCTGCAAGGTTTCTGTTATATCCATCAGCCGCTCAGTCTGTCTAATCAGACTTTTTTTTTTTTTTTTATTCTACTGCAGCTCATTACCACCCTTTTTCCATCCTTCCATACTCAGTGATTTAGTCTTCTGGTAATAGTAGCAGCTGATTTTTTTGTACCATATTTCCAGTATTTAGCTATTTTTTCATGTGTTGACAGTTACCAGGTAGCATAAAATTTTTGTGTTGTATGTTAGCTTTCATATTTTACTTACAACAGGACTAGATATGCTTTTGATATTTCTTAGCTTTTTTTTTTTTTTTAATTTTTTTACCTTTTAATTTGTACTAGTTGATTCTGTACATCCTTTATTATTTATTAGGCTGTTCCATCGTGTGTTTGCAGTAGCGCCAGTTTTGTATTCTCTTTTATTTGTTAGTTCAGTCTTCTCAGTAACCTAGATTTTTGCATTCCCTTCATTATTTGTTAATTTGCGCCATTCTCGTCCACTGTGTTATCCGTCAGCTGGACCCGTAGAGGTCCAGTTCCCTCCTCCTGCTCCCTCCAATAATTTCCCCCAACCCCAGCTCTCTTGATTCACTCCCTCTCACCCCACTTTCCCTCAACCCCTCTTTCACCCACTCTCCACCTTCCTACACTCACACCCCCACCTCCCTTCATTCGCATCCCCACCCCGTTTCCCCAGTGGTTAAAGTTGTAGTGCCGCGCTCGCTGAGGTACGGTAGGGCGTGGCAGGGTGGGGGATGGGTGAGGCAGGGGAGGACAGGGTGTAGTAGGATTGGGTGAATATAGCAGGGCAGGGCAGGGTGGCAGGGCGTATTAGTGATGACTGTGCATATGAATGTGGCAAGACAAGGCAGGGCAGGGAAGGGTAGCAGTGCAAGGTAGATGTCAGTAGTGGGGCAAGGCAGGGCAGGGTGGATCGGGCAGTATGATAGAGCAGGATGGAAGGGAATGTGACAGGACAGGTACAGGTATGGTGGTGTGGTAAAACAGCTGCGGTTGTGGTGGTGGTGTAATAGGACAGGTACAGATGTGGTGGGAGTGTGGTAGGACAGACACAGGTGCAGTGGGGGTGTGGTAGAGCAGATACTGCAGGTGTGGTAGAGGTGTGGTAGGACAAGTACAGGTGTGGTGGTGGTGTGGAAAGACAGGTACAGGTATGGTGGGGGTGTGATAGCAGAGGTATAGGTGCGATGGGGATGTGGTATGACAGGTACAGGTGTGGTGGGGATGTGGTAGTAGAGGTACAAGTGTAGTAGGTCAGTTATAGGCGTGGTTGTGATATGGTAGGACAGGTTCAGGTGTTGTGGGGTTGTGGTAGGACAAGCACAGGTGTGGCGGATATTTGGTAGGACAGGTACAGGTGTGGTGGGTTGTTAGGACAGGTACAAGTGTGGTAGAACACTTACATTGGTGGTTATGGTGTAGTGGGACAGGTACGAGTGTGTTATATGTGTGGTAGACTGAAGTTTAACACAAAGCAGGGGTGTGGTAGGAGCGTGACCCTCATTAGTCTAAACGTTCGTCTGCAGAAAAAAAAAAAATGAAAACGCTGTTACGCTCGTTGATTGTTTGTTTCACCTCCCCTCCACCACCACACCAGTTTCCCCCTCACTCTTCCTCTCAGCTTCTGTTTTCCTCTCAGCTTCTGTTTTCCTCTCTTCGCCCTCAGTCTCTTTTGTCTTCTTTTTTCTCCACTTACTTTATCCCCCTCTGTCCTTCATCTTTGTTCCTTATTTCGATCCTCGCCTTTCCTCTTCTCTTCTCCATCCTTCTCCTGTTTTCTTAAGTTCTCTTCTTTTTTCCAATTTTCTTTCCCCTTTCTCGTGTTTTTTTCATCTCTACTCCTTTCTCGATTCTCTTCTTTTTTCTCATTTTCTCCTTTTTAATTCTCCTTACCATTCTCTTCTCTCCTTTCTCTCCCCCTTCTTCATTTCTCTTTTCCTTCCCCTCTTCTCTTTTCCCCCTATCTCCGTCCTCTCCTCTTCTCCCTTATCTTGTCTTATGTCTTTCTTCTGTTTTCCTTGATCATCGCCTTTTACTCTTTACTTTTCCTTCCATTCTACTTCGCCTGTTTTTCTCCATCTTCCTCACCATCCCGTCTCTTCCTCTCAACATTCACTCATCTCTTAGCCCTTCTTTTCTTCAGTCATCTTCCTCTCCAACTGTCCTCTTATCATTATGTTTTCGTCTTGTTCTTTTCCTCTTCATATGTCCTCTTCCTGTATATTCTGTCTCCTCTTTATATATTCTTTCTCTGTTTTATTCCTGCTCTTTTGTTTTCCTTCCTCACCCCTCGTCCTCTTCTTTTGTGCTGTCCCTCTGTTCTCTCCTTTAAACTTCTTCGTCCTCAGCCTTCTTCCTTATTTATCCTCCCTCTTCCCCTGTCCTCTTACTCTTCTGCCTTTTTCTTATTTTTCCTTCTTCCTCATTTGTACTTGTTTTCTATCCTCTTGTCCCCTTTCTCGTTATCCTCTTCCTCCTCTATCATCTTTCACTTGTGTTCTTTTCGTTTGTCCCTTTCCTCTTTTCTTCTTTTGTCCTCTTCTTCTTTTGTTCCCTTTTTTTTTTTTTTTTTTTTTTTTTGTCCATCTCATCTTGTGGCCCCTTCCTCTTCATTTTTCCTATTTTTTCTTTAATCGTTAATACTGCTTCCTCGTCTGTCCATTTCCTCCTCTTTTGCCCTCTTCTTTTTCTCATGCCCTCTTCCTCTCACCTATTACCCTTCCGATGCCTACAACCTTTTCTTCTGTCTTTCTATCTTGTGCCCTCTTTCTCATCCATCTTCCTCATCTTCATAGGCTCTCTTTCTTTTCTGTCATCTCCCTCATCTGTCCTTTTCCTCCTCTTATCCCCTCTTTTCTTCTTTTATCCACTTCTCTTTTGGTCTTCTAACCTGTCCTTAATTCTTCATTGATACTTCCTTCATGCCTTCTCTTTCTTTCTTCACTCTCTTCCTCCTGCCTTCTCTCTCTCTCTCTCTCTCTCTCCTTCCTAGACTTCTCCCTCCTCCATTCATTTCCTGCCCCTATATTGTTTTTTCCTCTTCCTTCCTTCTCTGATCTCTTTTCGTCTTTCGTGCAGTTTTCATTATTTCTCGTGTCTGCTCTTGCCTGCTTTTTCTCCTAGTGTTTAATTTATTAATTTAAAGCCTCCTGGGCCATCAGTCTTTTTCCCCCTTTCACCCTCACCCTTTTATCTCCCTCCTGCCTCCCCTCCCCTCCCCTCCCCTCCCCTCCCCTCCCCTCCCCTCCCCTCCCCTCCCCTCCCTCCCCTCCCCTCCCCCTCCCCTCCCCTCCCCTCCCCTCCCCTCCCCTCCCCTCCCCTCCCCTCCCCTCCCCTCCCTCCCCTCCCCTCCCCTCCCCTTTGACTCCTGCAAGCGTTTGTGGTAATGAGATTCCTTCCACTCTCCTCCCTTCCCCTCATTCGTTCCTCTACCCCCTTCCCCTCTCCTTCACCCCTCCCCAACCTTGACTTCCCCCCCTCCCCATTCTCTCTCTCTCTCTCTCTCTCTCCTTCCTTCCTTCCTTCCTTCCCCTCATCCTTGCTCATTTTCGGTTGCTTTGTACTTCGTTTATTTGCTTATATTGTGTTTGCATTCTTTACGTTTATTCCTTTCAGCTTCATTTCCCTATCATCTCCCTCTCCTTTCTCATTCCTCCTGTTTTCATTCTCTATTTTTATACTTTTTCTTCAGTTTCGCTTTACTTATTACACCCGTGCGCGCGGTAACGCAACGAGTGTGTCTTAGTGCCACACGTAGGTGAGAGTGTGTGTGTGTGTGTGTGTGTGTGTGTGTGTGTGTGTGTGTGTAAGAGAGAGAGGGAGAGAGAACGTGCGTGCCTGCATGCGCGCGTCTGTCTGTCTGTCTGTCTGTAAATGTGTGTGCAAAATAACTCAAATAGTTTTTATTTGTTTTGGACCAAACTTGGTGGAAGTGTTCCGGATCACCCAAGGGGTTGATTTGTTGTTTCTTTTAACAGTCGGGAAAAGGTCGGGGTCGCACGGAAACGCGGCAAAGGCCACTTAAATAGTTTAGATCAGGTTTCGAGAAAACCTGTGAAAGAGTTCAGGGTACGCCTGGACAAGGATTGAGTGATTCGATTTGAAAACAGTTAAAGGTCACGGTGATGGATAAAGATCAGAGGTTGGATCCCATGGCTCATAATTTTATTTGTATTTTGCTGTCGAAGGGTTGAAGGTCAGCCAAGGATGAAGAGTTGTGGTTTTAAGAGTAGTAGGTCAAGGTTACAGACAAGGTCAACTTAGAGAACTATGTTGTTATTTAGCCCACAATTGGTGGAACAATTGAGGGTCAGGCAAGGATTAAGTTATTTTGAGAACAATTGGACGAATATCAAAAAGACAAGACAAAAGCAACTGTTTGGCTCAGACCAGTTGTTGAGCGCCGATGTTGCCTTCATTGTGTTCTTCGTGTTTTTTCTTCCTTTTTCTTCTTTCTTTTTTCATCCTTGTCTTTTTCCTTCTGCCCCCCTCTACCTCGCCCATTTTTTCTTCCCAACCCCTTCTCTCGCAACTCTTTTCCTCTTCTTCACTCCCTCCTTCCTCCCCCTTTCCTTCTCTCTTACATCCCTCCATCAATCCTTTCCTCTACTCACGTCTTTCTCCCTCACCTCTTCCTTCCTTCCTCCCTCTCTCCCTCATACACTCCTTCCTCCCTTTCTTGTTCTTTCTCTCTATTCTCCCTGCCCTCCTTCTGGTACTTATCCGCGCATCAGCCATTCATCCCTTTCTGCCTGCCTACACCTCCACCCTCCCTCCCTTTCCCTCCCTCCCTGCCTCTCGCCCTCACTACCTCTCCTTCCCTCTGTGCCTTTCTCCTTCCCTCCTTGCCTGCCCCCCCCCTCTCTCTCTCTCTCTCTCTCCACGCCTTGTTTCTGCCTTCGAGCCTGTCTCCCTGCCTTCATTCCAATTTTATGAAGTCCTTCCTTCATTACTGCTTCCATTTCTTTCTTTTATGCCACCGTTAATTTCCCCCGACCATCCCTTATCTTTATTCCTTCCTTCCTTCCCTCCCTGCCTTCACTCTCATCCTACTACCTGTCCACCCACACACCTGCCGCCCTCCTTCTAATTAACTTCACCTGTCTTCCATTCTTCTTGCTTCCATCATTCTTCGTAGTCTGTATTGGTTTTATTCACAGTTCCTTCATTTATTCTTCCTTCTCTCCAGTTCCTTTCCACCAGCCCTCCATTCTTCCTCCGTCCCTTCATCGTTCCTCCGTTTCTACTTCTTTCCCTCCTCCTCCATCCCACTTTTTTCTTTCTACGATGCATCCATCATTTCTGTTTCTGTCTTCATTCCATCTTTCTTTTCTTCCTCCATCCTTTCATTTTTTCCCTCCCACTATCCCTCCATCGTTCCTGTTTTTTTTTTTCTTTACATCTTCCTTTTCTTCTTCCATCATCTGTTTCTCCATCCATCCATCCATTTCCTCTTCGATCATCCCCCCATCCCTTCTTTCCTGTCTCCCGTCAGCCCTCCATCCATCCTTCTTTGTTTCCTCCATCCCTCCATTTCTTTCTTCCTCCATCCCTTCATTTCCTTCCTTCCTCCATCGCTCCATTTCCTTCTTTCCTCCATCGCTCCATTTCCTTCCTTCCTTCATCCCTCCATTTCCTTCCTCCATCCCTCTGTTTCCTTCCTTCCTCCATACCTCTGTTTCCTTCCTTCCTCCATCCCTCTGTTTCCTTCCTTCCTCCATCCTCCAGTTCCTTCCTGCCTTCCCTCCATCCCTTCATTTCCTTCTTTCCTTTCTCCATCCTTCCGTTTCCGTCCTTCCTCCATACCTATTTTCCTTCTTCAGTTCTTCCACCTGTCCTTCATTCCTCCAGCTTTCTTCTTCAGTCCCATAATTTCTTTTCATTGATAGATCCATCCTTTCTTCCATCCTTCCTTCCATCCTTCCTTCCTTCTTTCCATCCTTTCTTCCATCCTTCCTTCCTTCTGTCCATCCATCTATCCATCCATCCATCCAGCTCTTCCTCCTTCCGTTCCCCTGTCGTCCCCTCCGTCCATTCCTGCCTCCCCCCTGCCACCCTTCATTCATCCATCCATCTCTCCCTCCTTCCTTCCTTCCTGCCCTCCTTCATTTATTCATTCATCCCATCCTTCCCACAGCCATTGTTTTTCTGCTCCCTCCTCCTCCCTCGCACGTTGAAAACTCGGGTGCTGGTGAACAAAAACATCCAATATCGAGAAATAACCCAAAAGCCGGGGAGGCGGGAGGGACAGACGTACAGACAGGCAAAGAGTGAAAACGAGAAACTGGGACAGACAGACAAATAACGGCAAATAGAAAAACCAGAGAGAGAGAGAGAGCATTAAAAACCCTCCCTGGAATAATACAGCGAGAAAAATATAAAAAGAATGGGAGTTAGAAAAAAATCTAGCTTTGAGAAGGATTGTGAAATTGGAACTGAGTTTAAGATGTAGAGGCATCAATAGAAGAAATAGATTTAGCTCCAGGAAGGATGTTAATATTATAAACCAGCTCAAAATAAGTAAAGGTATTGAGACAGGCTTGTTCTGAGGGAACCGCGAGTTATACAGGAAAAGCAATACCAGTGCTGCAACGAACAGCATTTTTATCAGTTCCAGACGTTGTGACATTCAGCTGTATCAGGACAGTGTTGAATACAGCGAAACGTCTGGACATAATAAAAATTCTGTTCGTTGCAACACTGGTATTGCTTTTCCTGTATGTAAAGGTATATGGAGAAAATTTCTCTCTCAAAAAATGAGAGGAAAATAATGCTGGCTCTAGAAATGGAAGAGCAAATGGTGAAAATATACCTGGTTTAAAAAAAGGCGGGATATTGAACTTAGCTAAAAAAAAATGTTGAGCAGAGAGAGAAAATTATTCTGCCAATAATTTTAATAGGAAAGGAGAAATTGAATGTATCGCTAAAAGTTGAATGGAAAATAAAGAAAATAAATCTTGCACTAAATATTAGTTGAGAAATGGGAGGTATTTGTGGCGCCAAAAATATTTCGCGAAATAATGTAGAAACTGCAATAAATGTTGCTCAAAAATTAATAAGAAAATTAAATCTAGTTCAAAATTAGAAATACTGCAGAATGGGAAATAAGGAAACAAGCCGGTAGGCGGCGATGGCCACCTTGTAGCGGACCAGGGTTTGTCTGCAACCGGAAGTGAGTTTCGACACTAAAAGTCATATCTATGTGGAGGTACTCCAGTGCAACTTTCCACCCAAGAATCATTGCTCTCGTTTAATAATCCTCGGAGCCTTAACATTTCTCACGAGCAAGGTCGTAATTTTTTAGCATTTCATGTTTTCTGCATTTGACCCCTGACCTGGCGGATATAGGCTGTGCATGTATGAAGCACACTTGTAGTACTCAATAACGTCTATAAGCATGCAAAGTTTCATTCGATTCCATCCACCCACTGTGGAGCTAGGGAACTTTAAATCCGCGAAATGGTGGCGCTCCCAATGACTGGAAGTGAGTTTCGACACTAAATGTCATTTTTATATGGAGGTATTCCAGTGCAACATTCCACCCAAGAACTATAACCCGGGCTTAATAATCTTCAGAGTCTTAACATTTCGTACATGCACAATCGTGATTTTAGCTGTTTTCACCACATTCGCATTTAATGATCTTTGACCCATGACCTGGCTAATATAGCACATAGTTGTACAAGAGAAATTTGTAGTAGTAGTCAGTGTCTATAAGCATGCAAAGCTTCATTCGATTCCATTGAGCTGCTGGGGAACTAGGGGAGCATTTTTGAAAACCAATACTGGTTGCCAGGGACGCTGAGGCCAATCTTTGCAGGGTTGCTACTCAAAAACTGGAGGAGAGAGGGGAAAAATGGATGGCGCACTTCCGATAGGGAGTGACCTCAAGATTACGCCTAAGGAGTCAGAGTTTTCTGCGCCCATTAGCATTGCCTCTGCAGCTCAAAACGTGAAAAGTACTTTAAAAGCGGATTTTCGGCCAAAATCTTTCGGACACAGCGAGGTCATAGGCTGGTCATTGTGTCCAGGTTTGGTCAGAATCGTTTTGTTCTGAAGGGTAGAAGTGCCTGCCACTATTAAACAAAAAAGAATACGAGAATGAAAGAAAACGCGACTATCAATAAGAGCAGCATGGAGATGGCCAATGAAAACTGTCCCAAAAATACATATGAAATCTCTGCCATGTAACCGTGAGTTAAAGTTGCAGTGCTTTATTAATGCAAGCGGTGGTGCGCTCTCTCTCTCTCTCTCTCTCTCTCTCTCTCTCTCTCTCTCTCTCTCTCTCTGTCGTGGTGTATGCCCCCGTATCAGTATTATAATCCTCTTAACTTCTCGTGTGTGTGTGTGTGTGTGTGTGTGTGTGTGTGTGTGTGTGTGTGTGTGTGTGTGTATCATCATCATCAGCAGCATCATCAAACTGTCAGCACTGCACTCAGCTCTACATCGGTCATAAAATTACTGTATATTTCTTTGTACCTTGTTTCATTGCATATCACCTCATTCTTATTAGCCACGTTTCCTTCCTGTTTCACTTGTTTCGTCCACTATCTATCCATCTGTCTATCTGTTTGGTAACCCACAGGCTAATCCATTTTCTGCAACATCATTCATCAGTCGTTTGTCTCCGTCCATCCATCCATCCATCAATCTCTTCCTGTAATCGTCCACCCGTTCAGTCATTGACCCTCCTATCCGCCCAGTCATCCATCCGTCCATTCATACATCCAGTCGTCAGTTTGTCCGTCCATTCATCCATCAGTCCAGTCACCCTTCAATTCAACCATTCATCATCAGTTCATTCATCATTCATTTCTCCCGATGCCCATCCATCAGTCCTTTTTCCGTCCATCTTTCATCAATATATCCACCTTCATCCAGGCCATCCTTCCTGTAATCCGTCCGTCGTCCATCGAAAGCCATCCATCTGTCTGTTCTGTCATTCACCCATCCATCCGTCACTCCACTCAGTTATTACTCCATCCACCGATCATCCAGGTATTCATCCAATTATCTGTCCATCAGTCCATTATTCATTCATCCATCCATCTGTCCATTCATTCAGCCATCCATCCATCCATCCGTTCCTCTCGTCAGTATATGTCAGTCTCATCCATCTGTTCATCCATCCATCAGCCAATCAACCATCCATCCATCCATCCCCCACACCTCTTACAGTGATGAACAGCTGACCCCGATCCACTCCCCTAAGGTCGATACTCTCATTGCTATCACTGCCAAGGTGAACCCTATTGAAGCCTCTCTCAGCCCTCCTCTCGATCACTCACTCATTTCTCTTGTGCTGGGATTTGAGAGAGAGAGAGAGAGAGAGAGAGAGAGAGAGAGAGAGAGAGAGAGAGAGAGAGAGAGAGAGTTACATAACAGGTTTATAGAAAAATAGATGAAACGTAAAAAATAATAGAACTCAAAATGGATAGATGCGCAGAATTAGAGAGAGAGGGAGAGAGAGAGAGAGAGAGGTGGGGAAAGATGTTAGGTAAAAGTTTGCGAGTTAAATAAGTCGAGCAAAACAAGTGTGTGTAGCAAACAGGTTGAGAGAGAGAGAGAGAGAGGTGGGGAGAGAGGAGGAGTAGATCAGGAGGAAGAAAGAAAGGTAGAGAAGGTGGAAGAGGAGGAGGAGAAAGATGGAAGGAAGATAGATAGAAAGGAAGAAAGAACAAAGGGTGGGTGAAGGATTGATGAAAGAAGTTCAGGAAAGAGATGGATTGTAGTTTAGAAACAAGGAAGGAAAGAAGACGGAGGAGGAAGAAGATGGGTGATGTGAGAATGAAAATGAGAAGAAAAACGAGGAGAAAGGGCTAGATAAGAAAGAAGAGCGCTGGTAGAGAGATGGAGGAGAAGAAAGAAAGGAGGAAGGATGAGAAAGCAAAGAAGAAAGGAAGGAGAACGAACGGAGAAAGTAGGGAGGAAAGAAAGAAGAAAGGAAGGACAAGGAGGAACGGAGAAAAGGAGGAAGGAGGAGGAGGAACGAAAGTAGAGAAAGGAGAAGGAGGAGGAAGGGAGAAAGGAAGAAGGAAAGAAATCAGGAGGAGGAGGAGGAAAGCAGAGGGGAAGGAGGAAGAAAAAAAAAAGAGGAAGAAGGAGGGAGATGGAAGGAAGAGGGATAGACGGATCAGTGGAAGCATGGAAAAGAAGTGGAACAGAGGTTAGAGGAGGGATAGGAAACAGAGAGAGAGAGTACGGAAGGAAGGATGGATGGATAGATATGTAGAAAGATGGAAGGAAGAAGTAAAGAAGGATTGAAGAAAGAGGAGGAAAGAAGAGGGAGAAAGAGATTTATAGATGGAAAGATCGGTAGGTATATAGAACGATGATAGGATTAAAGGAGAAGGCGAAGAAAAGAGGCCGGCAGGGAGGAAAACTTGAAAAGTGGACGGATGAATGAATGAATGACTGGAAAGATGGAAAAGAAAAATAAAGATGATAGAAGTCTGGAAGAGTAAAAGATAGAAGATATTTAAGGATTACGGATGGAGAAACGAAAGAGGAAAATGTTAGTTCAAAGAAAACGGTGGGAACACAACAAAAAAGAAAACTGGCTGGGAAAACAATTAAAAACAATTCAGGACAATCCTAATTAGCATCATACAATTTCCTCACAGTTCATTAACTCATATCGCTAATTACAATGACAACTCATTCGCAGACGCTTCTGGGCGAATACAACAAAGCATTCTGTGTGTGTGTGTGTGTGTGTGTGTGTGTGTGTGTGTGTGTGTGTGTGTGTGTGTGAGAGAGAGAGAGAGAGAGAGAGAGAGAGAGAGATATGGATAAAGGATTTGCGTGAGGAATTGCAGAGAAAAGAGATTAGTGGCAGACTCGGGAAGGAAAGAAAGAGAATGGTCTCTGAGGGAGGAGAAGGCGGACTGGAAAGAGAGGGAGGGACGGAGGAAGGAGAATGTTTGTGAGAGAGAGAGAGAGAGAGAGAATCAGCTTCCCCCTCCCCCCATCAGAAGACATATCCACCTCTATTCAGTCCTCTAAGCCGCCCTTCCGTATCTGGGTATTAATTCAACAGTCACTCCTAATCTCACCTAGCCATCCTAAGCTCATCTGGCCATTCTAAGCTCATCAGTCTGGTTAATTATACGCTTGGTGCGCTCTCTCTCTCTCTCTCTCTCTCATCGGTTTAGGAAGCTCCGTAGCATCTTTTTCGTCAGCGCTTTATTTCTGGATTCGGCTGGTTAATGTCTTTTTCTACCTTATTTATGCAGAGTGTGACGATGTTAGAATGATTTAAACAACAGAAAAAGAATATAGTAACGTATAATAAGGAAAATTAATCGCACAGGAAAAGGTGTTAGGGAGCTTCCTTAACCGACAAGAAAAGCCTTGTCATGATCCCCTCATCCTCACGCTGTTTCTCGTAAGTGTTTCAGCACCTTCACTTTATCGATTTATTTTCCCCCAGACGATTTTATTCAGCCCAGAGAAAGCTTGTCGGGCAGAAAGGGTTAATCATGTTTCATTAATGTATACGAGAGATGTTTTCCAGGCTCAGCTAAATCGTCTGTAGACAGGAATAAAGTAGAAAAGATGGTTACCGTACTGACGTGGCCTCGGCTGCTGCACACTCCCTGCGCCACCGTTCTATAATTCTGTTTCCATAGTTGTCCACTTTATCTAGCAACTTTAACCACTTTTCTCCCATGACATGTTTTAATCCTACTAACCTCATAGGAGTTTATTCAGCTAAGGGAGAGAAGTCAGGTTCAAAATGGTTAATAGAGACGGAATCCAAACCCATCTCTAAGTATGGTTTCTCATTACATATTCGTGCGGAGATAGCATGAATTAAGAAGAAGAAAAAAAGTAATGGGATGCAAAAGATCAGCAGTGCACCTCAGACGATCGAAAACACAAGTACATCTTTCTTTCCCTCATCACGATTTTTTTGTACATATTTCTCCCTTCATGTTTATGCATGTCTGTATCATTCGTTTTATTTCGAAATCCACGTGTGTATTTACTGTACTTCTACATCCAAGGGACTTCATTTTTAGCGGTGTGACGAAATGCCGAATCGGCGGTCATTTACCGAATCGGCACTTTTAATAGGACAATACTATACTGTAGTATTTATTCAGTGTGCTGGTTCATACACACCTAATTTTCTGAAATCCGGTAAAAATTTTGTGCTTCATTTTACAGTTAATAAAAATAAGGACTCAGAGCAAGAACTTGATGAAGTTAGCTGGTATTTCCCCTTTAAATCGCCAACACGCCTTGATAGACTTCTATTTTGCATAAATAATGATTTACGGTGCAGATGGATGTATTTGCATATTAAAGCTTTTTTAAGTGCCGACTTGGTAAATAGCCTCCGATTCGGTATTTCGTCACACCCCATTTTTAGTGCATTTCTTCTACTTCCACTATGACTCCACTAAGCTTTACTAAATCGTATGTTCATTATTCAGAATAAAATTGTACAGACGTACAGTGGCTGAACGGGCTAGTTGTTCCTGTCTATTGACTCTTGGTTCTATTTTTGTTCCCTCTCTCGTCACATCGTCATCCGTTACTTCCACTTCTTTCCCTTTGTCATTATCATCCTCTTCTTCATTTCCCTTATCGCTCTTTTCCCCATCTGTCTTTCCTTTGTCACGCTTAATCACCTTTTTCCCTCGCTTCTTACCATTATGTTATACCCTCAAAATCTTCATTGTCATATCTCTTTCCACCCTTATTGGTCCCCTCTGCCTCGCGATCGTGGCGTATAATCATTTCCCCCTTTTTTTTATGTTGGTCATTTATACGTGCTCGTCACCTTTCATAACAGAATAGTTTATTGCATATTTTCCAGACTTTCCTTGCTGGGGAGAGAGAGAGAGAGAGAGAGAGAAATCCGGTTGCTGTTTTGTTTAGGTTACCCTAGAGACTAGCGTGTTTGCCCGTTTTCTCACGTTCAGTTTCTGAGAGAAAATGGCTGTATTGATCACCGTAGTGGGGTAACTATTGCAGATGTTTATCCACGTCGCTAAAGCTTTGAGTTACATTCCATCACAAAGACCTGAGATGTATATAACCACTTTAGGTTGATGATGTATTTTTGTACTTTATTCCTACTACTGAAAAACACATTGAACTTCGAGATTTTTCGAACTGATGGATATAGCAACAGACGATCATCACAACTCCAGGTCAAAACAAAAGTGTTCTACACCACATCTTACAGAGCACCAGTATTAGATATATACAGCGATAAAAGGTGGGAATGAAATGCATTTGAAAACTCCTTATGTTCTTGTTTTTTCGGAATGCATTGTCGGCCAGAAAAGCTGCCTTTCCAGGATTTCTTACCAAGATGGGCTCCACTTTGAGGGAACCCAAACATGCCAGCACGCGAGATATATATCATATCATTAATCAGGAAGCAGAATTATCACAAAACTGCTGGAAAGTGTGTTGTTACATATATGATGATAAATACTACGGTATACACAAATGACAAATCCAAGGCCGTGCAGTTGAGAGGAAATACCGAATTGCCGGTCATTTACCGAATCGGCACCGTATCGGCTCTTTTAATTGGAAACTGTTATAGTTTTTATCATCATATAGGTTCATATACACCGAATTATCTGAAATCCAGTAAAAAATTTGTTTTAACTATTGATAAGAAATCAGAATTCAGAGTGAAAATTTGCTAAAGTTAATGGCAGAATTTTTCCTGTAGCTCGACACCTCATCTTGACAGACTTCTGTTTTGTATATAGATTGATTTACGATGCAGATACATTTATTTGTACTTTAAATCAATATTTATGCAGAAGTCTTTACACGTGTTGATCTGAAAGGGAAATATCCGTTAACTTAGCACGTTTTATCTCAGAAACTTGCTTCTTTTTTTTTAATAGTTATAATTAAGCACAACTTTTGTTTACCAGATTTCAGAGAATTAGGTGTGTATGAACGAGTATGGGGATGAAAACTATAATATTTTACAATTAAAAGTGTCGATTCTGTGCCGATACGGTGAATGACCGCCGATTCGGTATTTCGTTGCACCGCAGAATTAGCGGACACAAGTTAGTTCAGCAAGCAAGTTAGCAGTCAGCAAGTTGCGCAAGTTATCTTTAATCCAAGTTTATTTGTTTCGGGGGCGCATTATGGATAGAGGCACACAGTAAGGGTTTGAGAAGTGAGTGCCTGTTTCATACTCAGTTTCAAGGTAGCTGCTGTTTATGTAAGATAAACTGTACTAGAGGATCAAGAAACAGTGACCAAGTTTTTTTTTTTTTTTTTTTCCTGACAATAATAACCCTTCAGTCCAACGACGCAGAGTCCGAGCAGGTGTATTTAGATTTGTAGAGGCTCGTAAAATGAAGAGATCGGATACAGCCTTCATTGGCCCCTTTAAATAAGAAGACTATCTAGAGTTGAATAAAATCATGTAGAGATAGCAAGAGAAGCGTAAATGACCACCGTATTGAAAGATACTTTGGGAAGGAGTTTTTTCTAACACTAAGTACGGTGACAATTTTTTTTTTTTTTTTTCATTATCTTACTACGTACTGACGAAGGTATTAAACTTTGGAGACTTTTTCGAAATGGAGGTGGTTGGTATAGTATCGGTATCCATTATATACTTTGCTTAATGAACGCTCTCTGGAGGTAGCAAGAACAGTAAGATGGGGTAAGAAAATAAATACGTCATCAGGGACGAAAGGATTAAAAGTGAATGGTGTTATAGTTTATCAGCATCATGGATAGATGTGGTTCTGGAAAAGATACAACAGTGTCGGCCTGACTTGAACTATGTTCACCCATAGAGACGGAATATATGCGTTTATATTTAGTAAGAGAGAGAGAGAGAGAGAAGAAGAAGGCAAACAGGAAGGACATCAAAGGAGAGGGTCAAGAGGAGATAGTATATTCATTTGTTTGCGGTACAATGTATTTAACGTTAAAAACAGTGCTAGTACTGCACTGATAAGCATCGTTAGTAGGTTGCTGCTGTATATTCGTTAGTAAGCACCCACACTCCGTGACCTGGAGGGGCGCATAGTACTGTGTAGGAAGTACAAATACGGGAGGCGTGTGGGCTCAGAAAAACGATATCTGTTCGCGAAAAACTACATCCACTAAAGAGTTAACCATCGTGCGAGAGAAAAAATTAGAAAAGGTAGGATAAGTTAGGTTAGGTTATGATAGTGATTAGTTTCGGTTAAGGTATGTCAGGTCGTTACCCCATCACTGCGATTTAATTTTTTTTTTTTTTTTACTACCGCTAAACGATATTATTCAGCGTAGGAAAGGTTAAATTGAGCCGCTAAACGATATTATTCAGCGTAGGAAAGGTTAAATTGAGCCTTTATTAACCCCATCAGTGCGAGAGGTCCCCCCTAACGCTGATAAGATCGTCAGGATGCTGCAGTTATGTAGTAGAAATGACGTACGTGGACTGAAGTGCTCAAGGTATTGGTTATTTTATTTTACGTCGGGTCGTAAGTCGAGCTCTGAGTATGCGATTAACCTGTGTGTGTGTGTGTGTGTGTGTGTGTGTGTGTGTGTGTGTGTGTGTGTGTGTGTGTGTGTGTGTGTGTGATAAATAATCTGACTCACTTCTACTGCATATTATAAGTTTTTGATCCAGCCCCCTTCTTCGAAAACTTGCGCTTGAAATGGTCCAGTTCATATCCTGCCGAAAATTGATGTTTTCTTCCTGCCTTGCCTTAACCATTTACCCTCTTTGCAAAATTTCCAAAGCTTAAGTTCTGTATAGGATTGTTTGCACATTTCATCCATCATCCAATCCTACATTCCCCCATGAGGAACGTAGGAGCCCGGGGCTAGGCAGTTGGTCCCGACATTTAAGATGATAGTGACCAGCCTCACTCATCCCTGAGTGGCATTACATGAGCAATTAACTCCAACCACCCATTGGATATAAACCTTCACCGGCTCAATCCGATTGGAGCGCAATAATTACCCACTAAACCACCAGGCATTTATCTTCACATAATATAGCAAACATTCACTATTCATTCAGCGCGGAGTGAGAGTGAAATGCACAGTACTGAATTATACCAGATATACAGTAACATGACGGAAAACACTTATCGCAGAAGTTTGCCAAGATCGTTTATAAATACGTCACCAGTCCCATTGTTTACACCGCTGAGTGAACTGTTAAATCTATATTTGTATTGTTTATACCGCTGAGTGACCTGTTTTTGTTTACCCCGCATGTTGTGTTTTGAATGATGAGCGTTTTGTTTCCCGCATATTATGTGAAGAATTTCAAATTTTCGTCAGGATGTGATTCATGATTTTCGTACGTGTAGAATATGTGGTTTTCATTAGTCCCTCGTGGAAGTCGATGGTGTAGCCGTTTTCTGCTGTTGTGTGGTCAGTGAGAGAAAATGGTTACGGCATCTCTTTTGGAGGTAACTAGTGTATATAGTCACCAGACATGTCCATCCTTATGAATTACATTGTCAGTGGAGCATTAGTGAACAGGGAAATACAGTGCATAGCGTGTTAATCCCTTCAGTTTTATGGCGCCTACGGTTGTATTGATTTAAGGGAGGACTTTGGTGAATGTTTCCAAACCCTACACCGCCAGAGGTCCTTATAATATATATATATATATATATATATATATATATATATATATATATAATTCTTTAGCAAGGGCGAAATGAAAAAATGCATCCTCACCTTCACCAACAGCTTAACTCAGTGGTTAATATTTTAACGTGTTGACCTCATTTTATATTCTTATGTTTAGACGATTTTTTTTTTTTTTTTTTTTTTTTTTTTTTTTGGGTTTTGAAGTGACATTTCGAAGTGGAGAAGTTTCCATGTGACTTTTACTAACCATTTCAGTGCTGCATGTCTTCTCTTAGTGAAAAATAATCACCTCGGTGCAAGAATAGCTTGAGGATGACGGGAGTTGAACAGTTCAGGACTGAGTAACACACACACACACACACACACACACAGCTTACTTAACGTTAACCCTGATGGTCTTACCTGGACTTGCCAACAACGACCATTTTTGTCGCTTACAAGGCTTGTGGTGTATTGAGTTGTCTGGATGCGACCCTTGACTCTATGTTTGATGGATGCTGTTACAGTTAATTGTTCACATATAGTGCTCAAGACGAGTGGCTGGTCACCTTGGCCTTAAATGTCTCGACTGAATTCCCTTGCCTTGGAATCCAACGCCCTGGATAAAAAGATGCAGTAAAGGATTACATCATGATGATGATGACTATGGTGACGATGACGACAAAACTAATTCCTTAAACTCAATTTTTGCGAGACGTCATGCTGTGCGAAGAATGACGTGAGGTTTGTTCCATCCATATTAGGCAAAGAATGATCAGGGCTCTTGTTTTCCCAGTGTTATGTAAACGATAACTGAATTTTTTCCCCATCTTTATGTTATGTGAAGAATGGCCTCTTTTGTTCTTTTCACATTGTTTAGTGAAGAGTGACCAGAGATTTTGTTTCCCACCTCAATATATTATGTGAAGAATGACCCGAGCTTTTGTTTCGTACCATATCATGTAGTGTGAAGAGTGACGATGAATTTCTGTATTCTTTCAGAGTGACGGTGGTGGCGGAGGAAGATGTTCGGGGTAGCCGGGCGACACGCCAGGCGGCGCACCAGCTCTGCGTCCCTGCTGTCGTCTTCATCGTCCCTGCTGCCCGCCTCTCGATCACCATCCCGCCTCGCATCACCAGCAGCTAGGAGGAACACTAGCGCATCTCTCACATCCCTGCCAAGATCCCCTGCCGCCCTTGGTACCACCCCCTCCCCCTCCCGCTCCCCTCGGCCATCAGTGTCAGGGGCATCACCAGGGCGTGCCACACCTCGATCACCATCTCGCTCCCCTGGCAGGTCCTCCATTGGGTCCATTGAAGGCTCGCTGGCTCGCAGACACTCCTCCCTTGTTGGGGATGGGAGCCAGGTGCTAAAAGAGGAGGACGAGGATGAGGATGAAAAGTCAAGTGTACAGAAGGAGGACGATGAAGATTTTGAGGAAGAGGACAACATAGAAAAAGTTGATGAGGATGAAGACGACGAGGAAGATAAAGACGATGCAGAAAAAGACGATGACACTGAACAGCCCGAAGAAGAAAAAGTCACAACAAAATCAGACACCACAACCACGACCATCACGACCGCGGGTGCTCGAAGCCGCCGTGTGTCTGGAGGTGGACCGGCCAAGAAGCAGGTCCGTTTGAGCCTCCCGAATGGCCCCTACCTGACGTCCCGGTACCCCAGCCTGACCTCCCCCTCCCCACTGGTCGGGTCCGGGTACTTCAGGCGCCGGGCAGCTGTCACCCTCACCGACCAGAAGACCTGCGCCCTCCTTCAGTCCAACATGAAGATGGGACTTGGCGACCTCATGTGAGTACCAGATTTTTATGTATTTATTTATTTTTTTACCTTTCCTGTTACCGAATTGGCTGCTTTCCTTGTCACCGATTTCTTTACCGTTCCTGATAGCTCCTGAATTTTTTACTTTTCTCTGTTATTGAAATTTATTACCTTTGGTGTTAGATTTTTTTTTTTTTTAACTTTTCCTCTACCGAATTGTTTACTTTTATGTTTTGCCTATATATAATCCATTTAACTTTATTGCCTTGGTTCATTTAACTCATCTCCTTGTTTTTGGTGTTGTATTTTTTTAATAGGAAAGTATAATTTAGAATTGCAGTTTATATGTATCTGCTTTCGTTAATCCATTATGGTAATATTCTTAGATCATCCACGTCATCGACTTGAAAGGATTAAGAGTGGTAAGGAAAGGTTGAGGAAGATAAGGTGTAGGAGGCGAAGGGTGAGTTGTATGAAGAGGAGGAGAAAGATAAATAACCGGACGAGAAATTGAAGGTGTTGGAGGAGGAGGATAAGGAGGACGGGTTGGAGGAGGAGAGTGAGGAGGACGGGTTGGAGGAGGAGGAGGAGAAACTGAGGAGCTTGAGGGATAGGGTAAGGAGACATAGTTGGAGGGTAAGGATAAGGATAGATAGTTTGAGAGGAAGAATGATGAGTAGTAAGCTAATTGGAGGGGAAGGATGGGGAAAGTAGGAGGGTAGAAGGGATAATTTAAGAGCAGCTGGAGGGAAAGGTTACGGAGGAGTGGTTGGAGACGAAGAATGAAAATGGGGAAAGGATGATGAATTATAGGAGAGGGTAGGGAGGAGGCCACTACAGAGAGGGTAACTTTGCTGTGGTTATAATGAGGGTACAGGGTGGTTATCTGCTCTTATATGTACCGACAGACTGTGCCCATAGTAACGTATGACGGCTACATGCCACTTCGTATTTTTTACTGAGGCGAAGATACACTTGACAGGTTGATGATGACTGGCTGAATGCAACATGTCCAAAAAATATATACTAACCCAAATTTCCCCCTCAGATATTTGTCAGTTAATAATGCTAGATTATGAAGTAATGTATTCACCCAATAATCACCAATCTGTCAAGAGCATCTTCGCCTCGATTTAAAAAAAAAAAAAAAAAAAAAACAGTAGAGCACCGATGATGAATTTCCACTACTGCTTGGATACAAATCTCAGACTCGGGTCACACAAATGAGTACTCATATGCGGTAACCATTGAGCCACCGTGTATAAAGAGGTAAATGTAAGAAAGCCAGCTTGTGACTTTATACAGCTGAACCAAAATGCTAACGTGAGGTGAAGTCGACAAGAAGTTATGAAACCATAGGCAAAGAAAATGAGAAAAGATACAGTGTCGCCGAAATAGGTACAGTATAACCAGCATTATGTTTGGGTGAGGGTGGTTGGGGCTGGGAGAGGAATCCTAAACGTGAGGGTGGGGAGGGAGAGGGGGCATTATGCTTGGAGGTCGGGTCCCAACTGCAGAAGATCCAGGATTGGTCCCCAGGCAGAATGATTCCGTAGCATTGCTTATGCATTTTTAGAGTATTATTAGGAAATTAAACTTCTTGATTATATGAAATGTGAGTTTTTAGCCGGTTTTAAGCGATAGGTCCATGTGCCTGTATATATTGCATAAAATGATGTTACAGTGCAGACAGATGACCAAAATGATGTATCCATACAGGTTACAGGTAACGAATTATTTTTGTATGGATGTAGTAGGGGCCAGGCCTTCAGTACTCCCCCCACCACGGCCACGTCTGTGCATGAATGACAGAATATTGACCTAGACTACCGTAGGTGTATTTTTAATGAAGACTTTACAGTACAGAACTGTAGGGAACGATGTTGCTGAAGGTCAGGACGAAATAAGTATTGACCACACAGTAGAGCAGTGATACAAGGGCCAACGGGTTCACACGGGAATACACACGGACGGGGGAGAGGTAAAAAGGATTGTAATAAGGCCGTATTCCACGAAATGGGCGGCTAAGGAAATGGGGAAAGTAGGTGAGAATGACCCACCCCCCTTTCAAAAAAAGTGTTAAATGGGTAGATTAGTTAGGTTCTTTACTTTCCATTTGGTACAATCTCTAAAACTCTGGGGAACTTTGTTGTTGAAGGCCTAGTAGACGTGAAAAGAGTATGACAAGTATAATTTAACAATTTAGGTCATACAATAGTGTGTCCTGAAATCGTGGGCTTGGTACGTTTTCTCTGGTAGCCAGTCGGGTCGCGCTGGTTTTCTGTGAACCTTGGTGAAGCCATTTGGCACCCAGAGTATGCGAACAATCTAGAGTTCTAGATGCTTCTTCCCTCTCATTCTTCACCCCCACAGCAGCCACCAGCCTCATTTCCTTTATTCCAGTCACCTCTTCCTTTATTCATACTTCTCCCTAAATCCAGTCACTTCCACCTTTATTCTTACTTCATCTCCTTTATTCTTGCCCGTGCTATAATTCTTACCTCTCCCTTTTTCGTACCTCGTCTTCATTCTTATCTCTTCATGTATAGTTACTTTTTTTCCGGTATTCTTACCTCCTTTTTCTTTATTCCTACCTCAGACTGCCGCTGCCATTATTCTACCTCTTTTTCTTTTATTCTTACCACACTTATTCTTACCTCTCTTTTATTCGCACCTCTTTTCCTTTATTTATACATTTGTCATTGTCTCCTCCGGAACTCTTGCCTCCCTTTCTTTGTACCACTTATTTTCCTCAGCCTACGCCTCTTTCCAGGCCACTAGCCTCCTATACTTTTCTTGCCTTCCTCAATCATTCTTACTTCATGTTTCCTTTGCTTTCATCTCTTCTCCTCTACCTGCCTCCCACCCACCGTCTACATCTCCGTCATTCTCCCTACCTCTTTGCCTCCCTTGCATCGACTATTGTGGGTAGTATTCTAAGTGAAGATTGACACTTAGGCTTAGCAGAAATTGACTCTGCCTTTATGACCCACACTCATTTCGATAGCAATAATTCTAAGCCTTTTTTAATCATCATCATCCTCTGCCAGCAGAAATTCCCCCCCCGTGTCCATTCAGCTTCATCTACTCTTGTTTTTGTCCACCTTTTATTTGTCATTCCTTTTAACGTTTACTTTCCCTTCCTTTTCCCCCTCGTCTGCTTCCTTTACCCTCTTCTCCTCCCCCACTTTCTTTGTCTCTCCCCCTCTTTCCCTGTGTCTTCTTCCTCTTCTCCTCCTCTCTTCTATATCCTCTTCCTTTCAGTGCTTCATCTTCTCAGTCTCCTCCTCTCCTCTTCCACGACCCTTCCCTCACCCGTCATTATCATCATCACCATTATTATTATTATTATTATTATTATTATTATTATTCCTCTCCTTTCTCCCCCCCTCTCCTCACAACACCACCTCATGCATCTTTCATAATTTTATTTACTTAAATTCAATTCTTTGTCTTTCATCTTTCTGCACTCTTCCTTCTTGTCGTTCATCGTCTTCTGCTTATCCTCCCTTACACAGGTTCTCCATTTTCTGTCATCCCCCCCCCTCCTGTCTCTCTCTCTCTCTCTCTCTCTCTCTCTCTCTCTCTCTCTCTCTCTCTCTCTCTCTCTCTCTCTTATTTTTTCCCTTCTAACGTCCTCCTCCACCACTAAACCTCTTCCGACTCCCCTATATCTCATTTTCTCCTTACTCTCTCCTCTCTTTATCACTGTTCTCTTCCTTTCTTCATTTTTCCTCTTTCTTTATCCCTCCTCCCCCCGTCTCTACATCTCTCCTCCCCCCTTTCTGAATTCCCTCCTTCCTCTCGTCACTCAGTCATAGCTGTGTTCATCTTTTTGTTCCGTCTTTCTTTTTTCTTCCATCTTGGCTGTCCTTCCTCCCGTTTCTTTTTCTCCTCCATTATTAACTTCTTCCTCTTTCTTTCTCCTCACATCCTCATCATCTGTTTTCTTCTCCTCCTCCTTTCCACTCTTCCCCTTTCCTTCCTCTCATTCAGTTTCTCCATTGATGTTGTCTTTCTCTCTCTTCGATGTCTTTCTTTTCTTCCTCCTCTTGCTGTCTTCTTCCTCCATCTTATTTCCTTCATTACTCTTCACTATTCTTGCTGTTTAATTCTCTTTTTCTCCTTCCTGTCTCCTCGTTTTCTTTCCTCTTCTCATTTCTCTCTCTCTCTCTCTCTCTCTCTCTCTCTCTCTCTCTCTCTCTCTCTCTCTCGTTTCACCTTCGTTATTTCCTTTATTTCTCCTAATATTAGCCTTTATTTTTCCATCCTGTTGCTGTTGGCTCTCCTCTATAGTCCGTTGTCCTCCCATTTGTTTCCCTGGTTTTCTGTTCCTCTTTCTCGTCTCCTTTCTTCCTCCTCCTCTTCTTTTCTTTACCGTCTTGCTCTTTCTCTTCTTTGCCTTTTTTATCATCTTTCTCCTTCTGTCTTTAGTCTTTACTTTTATATTTTTCTTTTTTATTATTTGCTGTTTTTGTTTTTTCTTTCCTCCTCCTTATTTCTCCTCCTCATTGTTGCTTCTCTCGTCCTTTCTCATATCCTTCTTTCTCTCTCCTCTTTCACTTCCTGTTTCTCATTTCCGTGTTTTCTTGTCTCATTCCATCTCTTCTCCTTCCTCCCATTCTTTTCTTCCTCATCCTTCTCTCTTTATATTTTTTCCCTCCCCCGCTAAGCCTCACCCTTCCTCTTCTTACGGCTTCATTCTTCCTCTTTTCTCTTTCTTATTTTTACCTCGTTTCCTCTTTACCTTTCATTTCTCTCATGGTTCCCTTCCTCTTTTCATTCGTTTCCTCCTCCCTATATTTTTCCCTTATTTCCCTCTCTTCCTCTCTTTTCGTCTGTTTTCATCCTCTTTTCTCCCTTAGTCTTTCCTATGTCCGTCTTCTAGTTGTCTCTCTCATGATTCCCTCCCTTTCTTCTTTTGCCCCATTTTATTTCTTTCCTCTCCCCCTCCCTCCTATGGTTCCTTTCTTGTCTTACTTATTTTTATCAGTCTTTCCTCTTATCTCCTCTCTGCGTCATGGCTCACTTCTTTCCTCTTTTTTCTCAATATCTCGCCTCTCTTTTCATCACGCCTATCGTCTCTTTATCATGGCTTTCGTCCTCTCTTCTCCTACCTATTTTCTCCACCTTGGCCTTTCTCTTTCCCACTCCATAACATCTCTTTTCTTTTCCTCTCTTTTCCCGTTCTTAGTTTTCCTTTCCCATTTTTCACCCTTCTTTCACGAAGATCCTCATTATTCATGTTTTTTTTCTTTTCCTCTGTCACCCCGTATTTTTGTCTTAGTGCTGTCATTCTTACTATTTTCATTTCTCTCTCTCTCTCTCTCTCTCTCTCTCTCTCTCTCTCTCTCTCTCTCTCTCTCTCTCTCTCTCTCTCTCAGTGGAAACCCAATTGTCACTAACCACCCATTTGTTAATGAGAAATAAGGTGGTGGTGGTGGTGGTGGTGGTGGTGGTGGTGGTGGTGATGATGATGATTATAGTTATTAAGATTGTGGTGGTGGTGTTGGTGGAGGCGGATGTATGGAGGTGAGAGAGAGAGAGAGAGAGAGAGAGAGAGAGAGAGAGAGAGAGAGAGAGAGCTGCTGCAGAGAGGGGGGTGAATCGTTGTCAGAGAAGAGGAAGAGAGAAAGAAAGTGAGTGAATTGAAAGTGAGAGCGAGAGGCGGGTGAGAGAGTGAGAGAGAGGGGGTGAGGGAGGGGGAGGGGGGGCAGTAGACAAAGGGGTGAGAGAATTAAGTGAGGGTGAATTCTTTTGAAGGAGGTGGAGAGGAAGTGGTGGCAGGTAGGTAGACAGGGAGGGAGGAAGGGAAGTAGGTAGGTAGGTAGGTAAGTGGGTAGGCAGGGTGGTAGGTAGGTCTGAAAGGAAGTAGGAAAGTGGGTAAGGAGGAAGGCAGGGATGTAAATTGGTAAGGTAGGCAGGTTGAGAGGGAGGCAGTGAGGTAGGTAGGTCTGTAGGGAAGTAGGTAGGGAGTTTGACAGGGAATTAGAGAGGTAGGCAGGGAGTAGATAAATAAGCAGGGAAGTAGGTAGAAGGTAGGCAGGGAGGTAAGCCGGAAGGTAGGTAGTCATGGAGGTAAGCCGGAAGGTAGGTAGTCATGGAGGTAGAAGGAGGTAAGAAGGTAGGGAGGTAGGCAGGAAGGTAGGTAGGCAAGGAGGTTTGTATGAAGGGAAGTAGGTAGGGACGTAATTAGGAAGAACGGTAGGAAGAGAGGGAGGTACTGTATGTAGGTAAGTAGATAGGTAGACAAAATCAAACAGGTAGGGAGGCAGGTAGGTTCGTAGGATTGAAAGTCAGGAAGACGGGGAGAGGCAGTAAGGGAAATAGGGATGTAGGTAGGGAAGGAAGCAAGAAGGTAGGTAGCCCAGAGGGTAGGTGAGGAGGTTAAAGGAGAGGTACAGTAAGTAGGGAGGAAGACAGGGAGGTTGGTAGGGAAGGAGACTAGGAGACAGGCCCGGAAGGTGGAGCGTGGTATGCAGACAGATGGACAGGGAGAGAAAGTCGTGTGGCAAAAAGGCCGAGAAGTAGGCAGAAAGAAAAATTACAGGCAGACAGAAAGATAGGCAGGTATAGAAATGGAAAGTGGACCGACATGAAGGTAGACCTCCAGACAAAAAGGTAGGCAGACGGCAGACAGACAGTACAGTAGGCAGACAGAGAAAAGCAGGCAGGCAGACGGAAAGGCAGGCAGGTAACCAAAAATCAGGAAAGCTGAAAGGTAAGAAGAGAGAAAAGAACTTCGGTAAGCCTTAAACGGATAAAACAGACAGACAGGCAGGTAGAAAGGGGTAAATACGAGTAGAATTGAAGGAAGGAGAATGGCGAGATTAGGAGGACGACGGGAGGAAGGAAGTAATAATGAGGGAGGAAAGGGCGGGAAAAGTATAGAGGGGGGGAGGAGAGGAGGGAAGGGGGAACGTAGGATTAAGGGAAGTAGGGAAGGAAGGACGAATGAAGGGGGGAGGGGGAAAGATGGTAGGAAGATATGAGGGAGGAAAATGGATCAAGGAAAACAGTACAATGGGGGAAGGAGTGAGGTAGGAAAGAAGGAAGAGGGGAGGGAGGGAGGGAGCAAGGCAGGAAAGGGGGAAGGAGAAAATAGAAAAAAGGGAGGGAAGGAGAAAGTCTGGAAAAAAGGGAAAGTAAGGGAGGTAGGAAAAGGGGAGGAAGGAAGGTTTGGAGAAAGAAAGCAGGAAAGAGAAACAATGGACG